>NW_024412413.1:13372365-13421203 GCF_014898765.1 Herpailurus yagouaroundi
ATATATATATATATATATATATATATATATATATATATATACATATATATATATAATGAGATCTTTTATGTATATATAAATATAATAACAATATTATTCAGCCTTTAAAAGAAAGAAGGAAATCCTGCCATATGTACCAACGTGCATGAACCTTGAGAACATTGTGCTAAGTGAAATAAGCCAGTCATGGAGAGATAAATACTGCATGCTTCCACTTATATGAGGTATCTAAAGGAGTCAAACTCACAGAAGCAGAGAGCAGAATCGTGGGTGCCAGGGCAGGGAGGGGGAAAGTAATGGTCAAAGGACATAGAGTTTCAGTTATACTAGAGGAATTCATTCTAGAGATCTGCTGTACAACAGATCTCTATAGTGCCTCTAGTTAATAATAATGTATTGCACACTTAAAAATCTGTTACTACAGCATGCACAGCACTGAAATAACCCTGAGTTATTTACCAAAAAAGAACACCAGCACTTGTATTTTTAAAAATCTGTTAAGAGGGTAAATCTCACCTTAAGTGTTCTTACCACAATAAAATAAAAATGCAAATTTAAAAAAAGAACATAGGGGGACAAAGCACAGGAATCTGCATATTAACAAGCAACCAAGTGACAGTGCATCCAAGTGTCTACTCTGCTGAACAGCAGTCAACCTGAGGGACAAGCCTTTATTCCTTCACTTAACAAACTGCCTGAGTGTCTCTTATACCAAATGTACCTTGTTAGCCATTGAAAATAAACAGTAACCAAGGTCCTTTCCCTCAGGGGACCTAGCAGTGGAAAAAGATAGTATTCAAGTAATTACGAAAACTACTGTTTATTTATGATTATGCCAAGTTTTGTTGGAACAGCAGGGAGAGATCATGGTACACCTTGTGGACCAAGTGACATTCTCACTGGGCTCTGAAGGTGGGGCAGGTAAACAAGCAAAGTGTCTCAGGCATAAGGAACAGTATGTACAAACACCTTGTGAAGGAAAGGTGAAAAGAAGGTTCTAGAAACTGAAGGAAAGGGAGGAGGTCTACAGTGTTGAGAGGGAGGGTAAGAGTGCTACATTATGAGGCTGGTGAAGCACAACCTGGGGGGGGTGGTGGTTGTATACCACTAGCATTTTTTTGGTTTCTTTTTGTTTTAATTCCAGTATAGTGAACAGTTATATTGGTTTCAGGTGTACAATAGAGGGACTCAACAATTCCATCAGATGTGCATTTTAAAAACATCAGGTTTTTCCAGCTGCCTTGTAAAGAAACATTGGAAGAGGACAAGAGTAGAAGCAGGAAAAGCAGTGGGGAGACAGCTGTTGTCCAAGCAGGAGATGAAGGTGAAGGTCAATGTGGACGGGGGTGGTTGTGTAGAGTGGACAAAGCCACAGGTATTTGGGGAGTAGAAACAACAAATCTCAAGGATCAGTAGGATACAACAGCACGGGAGAAGAGTTGCAAATGGCTAGATAGAAACCCAGGAGAGAACAAGTGCTCTGTCGGGGAACATGATGAGCTTGGTTTTGGAAACATCAGTTATAAGTGTATGTGAGTCAAGGCTCAATGGCAGGCAATGGAAACCACTCTAGCTGTTTTAAGCAGTAATGGATTTAATTCCCAGAATTAGATGTTCTCTCTGGTATCTCTTACTGTGGAACACACCATTCCAAACTTTGTTTCTTATAACAAGAGCCATTTCCTTAGCTCACAATGTCTCTGACAATTTCGGGTTGAGCTTAGCCAAGTGGTTCTTCCAGTCTTGGCTGGGCTCACTCTAGTCTGTGGTCATTTGCAAACTAGCTTAGCAGCTCTGCATCTGGACACTGATTAGCTGTTGGTTGAGCATGATGAAGAACCCTGGGCCATATATTTCTCATCATTTAGCAGTCTGGCTTGAGCTTTTCACACAGCTGCTGGGAGAAGATGTATATGAGGCCCCTTAAGGGGTAGGCTCAGACTGGGTAGAATGTCACTTTACCTCATTCTGCTGGGTAAAGCAAATTACAATGTCAGCCCAAATTCTAGCAGTGGGGAAACAGACCCATCTCTTTATGGGAAGAATTGCAAAGTCTCCCTGCAAAGGGGAATGGATATAGGGAGATATAAGACATCATGACCATTTTTGCAAGCAATCTATCACAAGTACTTACAGAATCATGGAAAGGACTGCAGGAACACGCCCCATGCTCAGGCTCCAACAATGAACCTGAGAACTTGCCCTCCAGGGGAACCTCTGCCTCTGCCACAACCAGGATGGCTGCCGCAGGACCACTGCTTTCAAGAATGGACCGCTGTCATTATGATACAACAATCAAGAAGCCGCTCTTGCTGCTCCCACTTAAGAAGCAGCTGCCTTTCCACATCCAAAAATGCAGTGACCAGAGGCGGGGACCCAACTGCAGAAGAATCCAACATCCCACCAACTGCAGCAGGAAGATGGCCTCTACCTTCCAAATCTCATGTGCATACATATAATTGGTTTTCCTCCAGAATTCCAGCTGCAATGGAGTCTGAGAAATATAACTGCTAGCTTTCCAAGCTTAATAGTTCAGGAAATTACTCCAGAAGGCATTGGGATGGATTCTGGGTGTCTGACCACAGCATATATCTCAAGGTGATTGCAAGTAAGCCAAGGAAAAATTAAAAAGAAGCAACTGGGTAAATGCAACCGCCATCCAGGTGAGAAGTCTGGACTGATTTGAGATTTGAACAAGAGCTGAGCATGGCCCAGGGATTCACAGTGTGCCTAGGATTCATGCCAAGGCCAAACATCCTGACCATTTCCAGAATACAGTTAACAACCTACCCCATCCCCCACTGTCTCAATGATTCTTGCTCTAAGACAAGAATGATAGAAACATTCTTCAATTACACTGGGCCCAGAATCTAAGCGTGCTACTCCATAGCTCTGTGTATTTGACCACTTCCTCCTACAGTCTTGGTGTTTTCCCCACTGTAGCAAGATGAGTCGGATTTGTCTACATAGATGAATCTCAAAAGCCTTTTGCAGCAACGGAATCTATGAGAGTTCCTTGCCCCCATGCACAGGTATGATTCATCCTCCCCCTCCAGAGTCTCTTTGTGAAATGTACACTTCCCAGCAGGTAGAAGGATCCATTCCCTCGACATTTGGTGATGACAGCAAGGAAGGTGCCCTAGATTCCAGCCAGGCTGTCCTATTCCCTACTCCTGCTGAGAGCCAGCTCTGCCCCAGTGCTGGGCTCCCTCCATGTTCCTTGCCGTGTCACTTTTCTCTTCTACACAAACCCTCCCCCCATCCAGCTGCAGACCTGGTCTCAATCTGGGACCAATTACAACACTTGATCCAATTGTCCTATGAGGGCAGCTAAATGGCTGAGATCTCAGTAAACTTTTGAATCCATCTATTGTAGACTCAGTGATTACTCGGGGACCAGTCAGATGGTTGGTAAAAATGTCTGGGGGCTTTGTCCTGTGGTACTATTCAATGAAACTAAAGGATCAACGGAGAGAGGAAAGCAAAATGGAAGAGAAAAATCTAGAAACTCAACAGTTCCATCTTTTTATCGAATCAAAGTATATGAGAAAGAGTTCATCCAGAATAGTGCCCTAGACATAAAATGAGAAAAAAAAAGACCGCTACCTATATATTTGAAGATCATGCTGCCTCACATAGCAGAAAGTTTTAGCGTCCTTACTACCGGTCCCAGATTGCTTCTTAAGCCAGGAACTAATATAAAGATCCTTCTTTTCCACTTCCTGTCCCAAATTTTAGTCCTAAAAGTATAGCCTCCCTATTTCCACTCATGACGCACCCACTAAGCCATCCTCCAACAGCTAGAAATGCAAACACAATTGTGTTCCTCCCAATTTATGACCTTTTAGTGACCCCCATTGTCCTCCTTTATGTCACACACGAGACTTTTCATGATCTGGCCTCTCCAGTCTTGTCTCTTGCTATAACTCCTTGTTCCAGCTATGCTCCAGCCCTGTCGACCTTCTTATGGTCTCTGGGAAACACCATACCCTCAGTGTCATACCTTTGCCTGTGCTTATCCTGCTACCTAGAAAAGTTCCCCACCCACCATCCCACCCCTGTGTTTAGCTTCCTCCGGTGCCTGCCTTAAAACTTATCCAGGCACCACTCCTGGACCCCAATAGAAAAACCCTCCTGGACCCCAACAGAATGGGTTCCAGACCCAACAACTGGGCTTTCCTCCTCCTCTCCCCTGAGCAAAGTTCATGAGGGTAGATATTGCCTTATTAGTTACCAGTGTCCGGCCCAGAAGAGGCACAGAGTCAAGGTTGGATTTTAAAAAGAAAATAAATCAATCAATGCATTAGAAAAACAATGGTTCCTGAAGATAGGACATGTTTTACTGGGCGTCTCAGTATATACACTCCACTATAAACAAGTATGAAATTATAACACCAAGGCTTTAAATCCAACTCACAAATGGTTCCAATAATACCTCTGTGTGTTTGGCGAGAGGTGAGACCCCTAACTTCCACATTCACCCTGATGATCAATCACCAGGGCCATCCAGAGATCAGAATATAAACGTGGTGGCCCAACCATTTCTCCAGATTGTCAATAAATATTTATTGAGCAGTGACTATGTGTCAGACACGGTTCTAGGTGCTGGAGATTCAAGGGTAAAATATTTGACAGAAGCTCTGATGTTGTTGAGACTGCACCCTAGAGAGGAGATGGTGAATAAAGAAAGGAGCCCATAGATGAGCAACATAACTCTAGCAAGTGTTAAATGCTGTGAAGAAACCAACACAGGACAATGGAAGGTCCATTGGCTGCAACAGGCTGCCCAGTTCCAATGACTGTGAGGGCTACTCAGAGGGTGTGGAAGACATCACTGAGGAAGCAGCCTGTGAGATGATTGCTGAATGTCAAGAAGCATCGGAAGGCAAAATTAGGAGAGTGTCAGGCTCTGGGAAGATAGGGGAGCAAGTGCAAAGGTCCTGGGTGCATGCCAAGTTTGGGGCATTCAAGGACAGACAGGCAGCTAGTGTGGTTGGAAGTCAGTGAGCAAAGGGCAAGTGGTAGGTGCTGGTGGTCCCAGAGGTCTGCAGGAATTGGTGACATAGAATTGTACGGACCACCTGAGGAGCAGGAATTCTATTCTAAGAGCAATGGGAAGGGGCTGGGGGGTTTTGAGCATAGGGATGGCATGATCTAATTTAAAAGATCACTCTGGCTACTGTATAATGAGGAGGTACTGGGGGCTAGACAAGAGGCAGGGGAATTGATTAGGATTGTTATTGCAGCGATCCATCTAGGTAGGAGGTGACATGAGAGATGATGGGGCCTCTGCACAGGTGGAAGCCATGGAAATGGCTGGGGTGGGGGTGGGGGTGGGGGCTCAGACCAGGGAGGGAGGGTTAGCCAACAGGACTTGCCATTGCAGGGAGTAAGGGAAACAAAGAAACAGAGAACGACTTCTAGGTGTTTGGTTTGAGCTGCTGGGTGGATTCTGATGACGTTCACCGAGAGGGGGAGGTCTAGAAAAAAGACAGGTCTGGAGAATCAAAGTGTGAAAACTGTCCGTGTTACACCTGGGATGCCTCCAAGATGCTGACTTGGATGTGTGAAAGAGGTAATCCATGTGGGAATCTGGAGTACAGGAAGATCAGGCCAGAGATACTGATTTCACCATCCTCACCAAATACATGGCTAATAAAGGCTTGGGCTGGATGAGACCATGCAGGAGAATAGCACACACCAGAAAAGGACCCTGGCCTGAGCCCAAGGGTAGTCTGTTGGGTTGAAATCAGAGGGTAATAAGTCAGCAGAGGAGAATGACCAAGCTAGAGAGATAGGTGTGAGCCCAGGAGAGGGCAGTGTCCTGAAGCCAAGGGAAACCCAGCACCCGAACAGATAAGAAGAGCCCACATCAATCGCGCCTCCTGGAAGGACGTTCGATCACTGACATCATCTGCATGGAGAAAGGAAAGCACTTACAAGGAAACGACGTTGGGTAAATAACTATGTGATAATCAATCCCCACATCAGGCAAAAGAACTATTTGGTGCCAACAGTAATGACAAGCTGAAATCACAGATCATGGTTTGAATTAATTTTGAGAGCTTAATCTTGAAAACCCCAGTCCCTAGAATAGGAAATATCGCGAAGGGCTGCACTCCATCCTTTGGATAAGGTCTGTGAAGTGCCTATTGGTTAAAAAAGAAAAGAAAAGAAGGTCCTAATCTTTAACTTACCTTATAATTGCTTCACAACGCTTTTACCCGTAGCTAATCCGGGGTAGTTTCAAAGTGAAATGAGGTGTTTCTGCCATAGGAGGAAGAGCACCAGAGAAAAGAGAGAAAAGAGGATTGATTCACTTTGTTTTAGGTGTACCGGTCTTACCTGGGGCCCCCTGGGGAGCCATGGATAGAACTCAGGGGTCTATGAAGTTGAGTGGCAAAAAAAAAAAAAAAAAAAAAATTTTGTTTTTTTTGTTTTTTTTTTTTTTTTAGCAAACTTACTTTTGCTAACCTCTGACATTTGCCATTTTTTTCAGGACCTTTGATTCTGTGGCCAAGAGAATCAAGAAACTTCTATATCATATTACAGTTGTGGCAGGGATCTTGAAATACTGTTTACCCTCACCAACGACTTCAAAGGACACCTGCCTATAGATACTATTATTTCATGGTGAACGAGGACGGACGAACATTACTATATCACAGCTCTTGTTGCTTTTGCTTTATCAATATTTTGATAAACTGAATTTCAGTATAATTCCTCAATACTCTTTTGTGTTGTATTTGATGCATTTAAAAGCACGACACTGAGAAGGGGTCCATAGGCTTCCACAGATGGCCAAAGGAACCCACGATAAAAAGATGAAGAGAATGTGTCTAGAACAAAGTCTAGCCTCGGTGGGGGGAACTACTTTAGGAAAAATGGGGGCTCCAGAAGCAACTCTGACTTGGAAGAGAAGATACTCAAGAATACCACACACGAGAAGAACAGAGTTAAGTAGAAATTGTTCCTCAGGAAATCTAGAAAATGTGGAATAGGAAAATTCAAAATATAGGAGCCCTGAGTACTTAGGAGCAGCAAAGAAGCAAGCACCTACTTTTGGAACGGTCTGAAGCAGAAAAACCCAAAGCAGAAATTTCACAGTAAAGATTAATTAAAAAAACAATAATAGTAAGGTGATAGAGTATTACATTAATGGTTCCGATGTAGCAATGCCAGATACAGCAAATGAAGATATTAGATGATCAATTAAATTTGCACCTCAGATAAACAAAAAAATATTTTTAATACAAATACACCCCAAATATTGCATAGGACATACTTACACCAAAAAATATATATTATTCTTTACCTGTCTGAAATTTACTTATGGTTGTCCTGTGTCTTGTCTTGCAATCCTACCGATAAATCATGCAGCCACACTTCTGTGTGGTCCCTCCCTTATTGATGCTGGCCATGTGACTTGCTTTGGCCAATGAGATGTCAGCAAGTGTAACACATACAGAGGCGTGATAAATGCTTGGGCAGAGACTGCTGTTCCTCTTGAAGACTACTGCCACCGTGTGAGGAAACTTGGTTTAGCCTCTTTGGAGATGCATGACACCTTGGAGAGAGGAGCCCAGCTGGCCCAGCTGGCCTAGCCCCAACTGACCCTCCAGCTGAATGCAATCACATGAGCAGCCCAGATGAACCTCTCAGACTGCCAACCCACACAATTAATGAGAAATAACAAGCCACTGCCATTTAGAGGTGGTTTGTTAGTAGCAATAAACATTCAGTACAGGGCATCTTATCCTACCTCACCTAATGAAGGTTTCTGGAACCTTCTTCTACACACAAGCCACTAAAATAGGTAGATGCTCTGTAATTGCCAGAATGCTGTAACCTGCCTACAGTTGGATCACATAGAGTGTGTGTTAAAGATCTATAGTCATGTACCTACCTACTTTTGGAAGTAGGACTGAGTAATTTGCATTTTTGATGAGCCTCCCTGGTGATTTTTAATCCTCTTTAGAGTTTGAAGACTACTACACTAAAAAGACCCCCAAATCAGTAGACACTGTTCAGCCTTCAAGCTCTGTGATCAAGGGGAGGAGACAGAGGGGTGTGTGAATACCTACAATCCCAGGCAGAAGGACAGGACTGCTCCAAAAGTGGCAAAAGGAAAATCGTATAGCACAGAGCAAGATGAGATTCTAGGTACAAGAGAGCTTCACAGAAAAGGGGGCTTTGAAGCTAGAACTTTTGCAGTGAGTGTGGGTCACAGAAAAGTCCTGGACTAAGAATTTGGGTTCTGGGTTCGGGCCTCAGCTAATAACAGCCACCATTTATTGAGCAACTACTATTTATAAGGGAATGAGCTAGGCTCTTTACACTCTTTTGAATCTTCACAACAACCCTGAAGCGTAGATGCTATAATCCTGTTTTTAAAGGAGAAAAGAGGCTCAGAGAGAATATGGCACTCTCCCATGGGCACACAGCTCACAATTGGCGGAACAAGAAGTTCATGCCTATCACCTGACTCTATAAACCAGGTAGGTGCCTTGCATCGGATGGCATTGCCACTGACAAGGAGCCAGCTCCCCCTCTGAGCCTCCGTTTCTTCATTTGTAAGATGGGACAGGATGCATGAGTTAATTTCTGAGGCCCCATTACTGGAGCCCAATCAACTCTACCCTCGATACTGATTGTCCTTGTTGGGTTGGGGGTGCGGGGAGGGCGGCAACAGAAAGGATGGACTTCAGCCCTTGGGGATTCGATGCTAGGTATCTGTCTCAATCAGCCTGGGCTGCTGTAACAATATGTCATAACCTGGTTGGCTTACAAACAAGTTTATTTCTCACCGTTCCGATGACTGGAAAGTCCGAGATCAAGGTGCCGATGTGGTCAGGTTCTGGGAAGAGCCCTCTTCTGGGTGGGCAGACACCAACTCCTTATATCCTCACATGGCAGACAGCAGAGAAAGGCAAACTCTCTAGTGACTCTTGTAAGGTCACTAATCATGGGGGCTTTACCCTCATCTAACCCTAATTACCTCCCAAGGTCCCACTTCCGAATACCATCACATTCGGGATATGGTTTCAACATATGAATGAGGGGGCACCCACAGTAAGTCGATAATCATACCCAACCCAGAAATACCAGTCACAAACCATCTGCCTGCCACTTTCCATAACAGTGGCTCTCAGGACTCTGTTTGCCTCCTGCAGGAAATGAGAGGGAAAGATAGGATGGAGGGAGGGAGGCGGGTTAGTGATTAACTGAGTGCCTGAACGAATGATCGAATGGACGATAAATCAATGGATGAATTATGGGAACCAGATGGTCGAGGAAACTCTGATAAAATGGCCTCAGCTGAATCAGGAGGACTAATACGTACTTGAGAGCAAGGGTAAGGAGTGGAAACAGGTGCTCCAGAGGAAGAAGAGCCTAGCAAACATCAACAAAGGCCAAGGAATAAGATAAAAGGTGTGACGGTGCCACAAGACCCACCTGCACAGCTTTGGCCTTTGGGGTCCAGGAGGAAGGCAGAGCAGGGTGGGGGCAGAGAGAACTGAGCAGAAGGTGAACAGAGCCCTGCCAGTGTCGCAAAGCAGCTTGCCACGGAGTAAAGGCCGAGCAGGGAGCGTTGGGGCTCCCTGCACAGAGTTCAGCCCAAAGAGGGTGGGAAGCCACTAACTGATGAGGAAATAAACAGGGAGAGTTCAAAGATCAGCCAAAGATCAGCAAAGACACTCAGCTGCCTGGATGGCAAAAGTGCTAGGGTCTTTAGAATCTGAGACCGTGCAGGTTAACGAGAGGGTCAAGGATATCAGCCCATGCCGAGAGCCCGTAATTCTGCACTAAATGAAGTCAACTCAGATCATTTAATTAACTGTTCTCAGGTTTTCTTTGAAGAGGAAGAAAAAAATACTTCTATTTTCTTCTGATTTCTGAGAAAATGAGTCTAGGCTCTGAGGCTGCAGTAGGCACTTTGATAATCAAAAAATGTTTTTAAAGTGCAGGGGATTGCTCTGTTAAAGCGAGGAAATCTGCTTAGAAGGAGAGAACAGGAACCGATATTTATACGCCAAGTACTGTACCAGGTGCCTTATAAACACCAAATCATGTAGATCAGCCCAGCAGCCCCCAAGTGGTGATTTGCTGTCTATACTTTACAGATAAGGAAACTGAGTCCCACAGTATCCAGCCAACAGGCCACAGAAACCCAGGTTTAGAGTCTGCGTGGGCGCTTGCCTCTGGGACTTTAACTTGTCAGTGTTTGATTTCCTCTTTCAGGGTACAATCCAGAGAGTTCATCTCTTCAAATATTTGCCACATTAAAGTATATTTTCCATTGCCCAAAACCATCCTATTAATTGAATTTGGGCATCTAGCTTAGGACCTGACTTTTCAATAATATTTAATAACTATTGCTTCCTTCTAGTTAAAAGGGTAAACACAAGAGCTGGACAGAAGTGTTCAATCCAAACACACCCCTAATTGAGGCTCTCTTCCAGCGCTAGTAATGATACATTATATTTCTATAGAATGTTACAAAATTCCAGGCATCTCGCACTTAACACGCTCAAACCGAAGCTTTGATCTTCCCCGAAGCTCTCCTACCTTTTACAGTTTTTCCTCATATCAGCCAATGGCACTGGCATCCATCATCCTGCTCGGGCCATGTGTTGAGGATGCAGTTTTGTTTTCCTTTCCTTCACCCCTCCCCCACTCGTTCCCCACCCAACCCTGAGTCCACCCTCGTTGCCAGCGTCACACCGCCCCATCTCTCACTTAGCTCGCTGCCATGGCTTCCTAACTTCCATTTTACCCCACTCTGATGCACTCCCACAGGTAGCGAGTTATATTTTAAGGAGGTGGCCATTCTTAAGTAATCTTCCTGCTTAGAATCTCCCAATGATCTGAAGTTGCGTTAATAGTACGGTACCGGTGTTAATCCTAGGTTCTGATCAATGGAACCATTTATGGGAGATGGGAGATGGCTATCAACATTAGCAGGAACTGGGCAAATGGTATAAGGGAACTGACTCTACTATCCTCGCAACGCTAAAATTATTTCAAAGTTCAAACAATTTTTTTAACCTTCCAGAGATTTCCTTCTGACTTGGACTAAGATTAGGACTCCTTTGCACAACCTTGCCTGCCTCCTGTACACCAGTTCCTGTAACCCTCTCTTGCCCCCTGCTCCATTCACTGTGGCTTCCTCTTGGCTCCTAGAAAACACCAAGGGTCAAAGTCCTTCCTCACGTCAGAATCTTTGTACATGCCACCTTTTCCTCTGGTGACTTTTTCCTCCAGTCTCCATGTTACTTCTTTTTGGTCCTCAGGTCTCGGCTTTAAAAAAAAAACCCCCGCTTGGGGGGGGGGCGTCTTCCCTGATTTCCCATCTAAAGTGGTTTTCTTCCTCGCCATGCCTGCTTGCACGAGGCTGTGGGCTCCTCTAGCACGTTGTCTGGTACATGGAACACGCTTGGTGTTCCCTCCCCTCCGTCAGCTTGCACTGTGATTCCCAGATGGATGTTTGGTGTGCTTAATGCTCCCTATCTCTGGCACCAGCATTTACATCACAGAAGCACAGTCCTTGGAGACCTGGAGAAACTTGTCCTCACCAAGGCATGCTGGAAATAGATAAATTGTAGAATTTACGTCCCCAGCCCATATTCTGGAGAATGGACATTTTGAACAAGATTGATAAAAGGAATGAGAAAAACCCTTTTCTGCACACTGTTTTTGGTCCCATTTCAGCCCCCCCCATCCCCCGCACAGGCTATAAAAAGGTTATAGAAAACACGATATGAAGAGGTGGAAGAAATAAGCTTGCCATTGAGAACTTCATCCCTAATTTAGATAAGTGTATCTCAGGAGACATCCTCCTGTCATCCCCTTGAAAGGTTTTGATATCGTGTGACCCTCAGCTTAGCATTTTAGTTCTGAATTCCCCCATCCCCTCCCCACTGCCATGCTAGTTCAATGGATCAGGCAAAATCAAAGTCGCAAAGATGCTACATACCACCCATGGGCAGGGACAGGCTTCAAAACAAACAGAGTGCACATCATAGTTCTGTTTAGTGAATAAGAAAATGTGGTACAAATAGCTGTCATTTGCTGCCGGTTTCACCACTTACGAGGCATTGAGTATTGAAATGTATGCCTTATATTATCTCATTTGATTGTTTGCATTGTCATGTTTAATGATGTCACCCAAGTGCCAAGGATAGGCACAGAGTAGGTGCTCAGTGATGTTTCCTATAAATGAACAAATAATCTCCTGACATAGGTATTGTTAATATCACCATTTTCTGGATGAGGACTCTGAGACTAAGAGAGAGTAATTTGTTCAACATGACACAAGCAGGAAGTGGAAATCAGGATCAAACCCACGTCTATTCTGAGACCACATGCTTTCCAATCACAGCCCCCCACTCCATTCCAAAACTCATTTTGGCTACAGGCCCATCAGATTGCCTAATCCCAAAGCACAAGTGCCCAATAACCCCCCAAATCTAAAGATAGTCACCCTCACACCGAAATGCCTCTCTATTGACTTTCCAGATGATTGGATCTGTGCACCGCTCTGGATGAAAGAGTAACCTTACACAGAGACCTTTCTCCAAAACGGCATTGCCCTTTAAATTTGAAAGCCATCCGGCACTGTATTTCTTCCATTAGTTCAGGGTTGCTGAATTTCCACTTACTCGTCCTGTCGGTAGATATACAGGGAATATGCGCGGATCAGAAAGTCCAGATCCGTTTTGCTGAGTAATTTGAGGGTGAAACTGGTTTGATTGGTGTTCTCACCAGGCTGCTGGTCAGAACCCAGGAGTGCAGAGTCTTAAATAGCTCTACCAGCCTGCAAGGCTTCCAATATTCATGCAGAAAACAAGACCCACAGGGAAAAGAAAAAAACAAGCAAGAAAATAAAATGGGAGTCAGAGCATCTGACATGAAAACAATGATAAAAAGTAAACTTGTGGGGGCACCTGGGTGACTCACTCAGGAAACCGTCCAACTCTTGATTATGGCTCAGGTCATGATCCCAGGGTCATGGGATTGGACACTGTGTCAGGAGTGCTCAGGAGTCTCTTTCTCCCTCTGCCCCTCTCCTTTTTGTGCACATGCACACATGTGTGCGTGCTCTCTTTAAAGCAAAAAAAAATTTTTTTTAATTTATTGAACAGGATAATCTAAGAATATAATGGGAATTGGGCCCCTGGGATTATGACATTAGGCAGACTTATATAAGTGCCAACAACTGTACTAAACACCTTACACGAATTTTCGCCATTAATTCTCACAGTAAATCTTAATATAAGCCGTGTTATTGTGTGTGATTTCCAATGAGGAAAGTGAGGCTCAGAGAGATTGAGCATCTTTCCCAAAGGCACACAGCTACTACATGAGAGAAGAATTTTACCAACTGCTATGAAAATCAGCAAAAATATGGAGAAGTCACATGCATTGGTGAGATGCTATGGCTTCAGGATATGTGGGTTGTAGTCCTGAGTCTGCTTCTCACCAAATATGTGCTCACAGGCTAATCCCTTCTAAGATCTGAGCCTCAGTTTCCTTATCTGTCAGATCAGGAGACTGAACCATATCAACCAATTAAATGGGGAGTTGCTGCCTATAGATAGTTGGTGCTAGAAAAAACAGAAAAGGGGTCTAATCTGGTGTGGCCTAAGGCAGAGGGAAGACATACAGGGGGTCTCAGGAGGTCATTTGTGACCTCGGACATAAAAGGTAAGTAGAAATTTGTGGGGACTAGGACTTCAGGGACAGGAATGGCACATGCTAAGGGACAGACTGGTGAGTGCAAGGCAGAAACCATAAGAAAATAACATGTTCAGGTCTTCAGTAGATCACTTCTCCTCTCCTCCTCCCCACTTTGTTTGTTTTTAATCTATGAGATGAAGGAATTGGGGTAGATGCTCTGGGGGTTACATGTCTCCATGATAGTATCAAGAACGCCAGAAAGTGTTTTATTCAGTGTATTTCCAGTAAAGACTATGTCCACCATTTACCCAGGTAATTAACTATCTAGTTAGGACACCTTTCCTTCTAATTTCAATATCTTACTTCACTTACTAGATTGCCTACATTCAAAGCCAGCCCTGCAGACTAGCAGCCATGGAGCCGTGGGCCAATAACATTGCTTCTTTCTCCATGAGTCTATCATTTTTCAGAAAAGATTTGAGAGGGGGCGCCTGGGTGGCGCAGTCGGTTAAGCGTCCGACTTCAGCCAGGTCACGATCTCACGGTCCGTGAGTTCGAGCCCCGCGTCAGGCTCTGGGCTGATGGCTCAGAGCCTGGAGCCTGTTTCCGATTCTGTGTCTCCCTCTCTCTGCCCCTCCCCCGTTCATGCTCTGTCTCTCTCTGTCCCAAAAATAAATAAACGTTGAAAAAAAATTAAAAAAAAAAACAACAGAAAAGATTTGAGAGAATAAACAAATGTGTCTCTATTCAAGGTGATGAAACAGGAAATAGTTGCTGGGTTGGACGGTACAGTTCTTTTCAACTCTCTACTGCTCCTAGAGCTAGAATGACTTTGGGCTTCAGCTACATTATTGGAACAAGAGAAAAAAGGATGTCTTCATTTTCCTAACACTAGCCTTCCGCCTGAAAACCTGGGGTTGGTTTGGTAGATACTTGAAACTCAGCAGGCATTTCCCAATTCCCACCTCATTCTGCCCACAGCTGGACTCCAGAAACTTGGAACATTAATCTACCATAACTCAAAACCATGATCACTACTGATGTTACAAACATCATATTTATATTTTCAGATTTGGCTCACTGACACGGCTTTCAGTCACCATCGATGGCAGAGCCCAACCTTTTTTTCCTGTAAGTATGAATCAAATAATTGCTTCTTCTTCCTGACCTGTCATACCACCTGAAAATCCACTACGAACATCATTTTAATTGAGTCCTGCCATAAAGCTAACACCTGAAGATTTTTACCAGCGAATGCCAGGCCACTTTCCAAATCCACAGGAATGGCAGACAGACAGAAGAATGAACCTCGATATAAATGGATCAAGCACAGGAGAGGGAGACAATAGAAGATAATTCCCACTATGGCACAATTTTCCCAGGGGCTCAGACAGGGTCAAGAAGTGCAGAGAATTAGGGGTTCTGCTCTTTAGAACTTGCATAAATGAAGAAAGGCAATACGAAATGAACTCAATGATTAATGTATAAAAAGGTCCAAAGAGAAAGAGTGTGAAATCAACCATGTGAACCAAAGTCGTTTTTTTGTTTGTTACCTTACAGTTTCCAAGCAAATAGAGCTCTTCCTCATCACCGTCTCCAAACTTTAATTCAACAGATCACACACACACACACACACACACACACACACACACACAAAAGATGGGTCTCTTGTTTAAAAACCTACTTAGGCTGTAGCATTAACTCTTTGTGTTGTGGATGCTGGAGAGGCAGTCTTCCAAAGCCCAGGGAGGATGGATTGGCTAGGAAAACTGGCTTGGCTGGGATTAATCTGCTATGTAAGAAATAATATTTATCTCCAACTGTGGGGCAAATTAAATTTGAGATGGCTCTAGAGGGCCTTCTCTCTTCAAAAGCACCCCTAGGGGCGCCTGGGTGGCTCAGTCGGTAGAGTGTCCAACTTCGGCTCAGGTCGTGATCTCACGGTTCGTGAGTTCAAGCCCCGCGTTGGGCTCTGTGCTGACAGCTTGGAGCCTAGAGCCTGCTTTGGGTTCTGTGTCTCCCCCTCTCTCTGCCCCTCCTCCACTCATGCTCTGTCTCTCTCTCAAAAATAAAAAATAAACATTAAAAAAAAATCACCCCGAGCACATACTTCCTACAAAAAGGGATGATCTGCCTCATACCTTGAAGAATATTGAGTTTTATCTGAATGGTTTATTACTTTGGAGTTTGGGGATGGGAAAGATTTAAAAGACACAGGACTCTGGCTATCAAGATTTCATCTGTTAGAGGGGAATTTTGACTACATTTCTGCGACTGCAGCCTGATGACTTATTTGATGATATTTTCTTCTCAGACATTTCCTCAACCTTCACACCCTTCTCTCCAAACTTGGTTCCATGCAAAACCCAACAGCAAGTCCATTAGAGCTACTGCTGGAGAGGCTGATAAGAATACTTATTCCAATAGTCATAAACTGGAATTTAAGAGGAAAGATCATGCAGTTATTAAAAGCGCCTGCATTAGGGTCACAGTTAGTAGTGCTATGACCTTGGCCAAATTACTCGACCTCTCAGAGACATGTTTTCCTCATCTGTAGAATAGAAATCAGAATATTAACCCTGAAGGGCAAATCTAAGTCTCAAACGATGTCTGGAGAACTTTCAGCATGGTGCCTGGCATATGATAACTGAACATTGAATGGAAGGTACTATTGTGTGAAGGAGAAAATGAGAGTGGTTTTCCACTGGAACTTCCATGAGCTTGAAAACAGGGACCACACCTTCTTATCTCTGCATAGTAATGCCTACTATAGGGCTTGGCAAATGGAAAATGTTCACTGAATATTTGAATGAAGAAATGAATAAGTCCATTCAAAATCAACACAGTTAAAACGATACTAATAATATCAAAGACTTGTATAGTCTTTACTACATGAGGTACGCATAGCAAACTCTTTTAAAAGGTTAACTCATTTAGGGTCGCCAGGGTGGCTCAGTCAGTTGAACGTCCAACTCTTGATCTCAGTCAAACGTCTGACTCTTGATCTCAGCTCGGGTCTCAATCTCAGGGTTGTGAGTTTAGACCCCATGTTGGGCTCCTCGCAGGGTGTGAAGCCTACTTAAAAAAATTTAACCTTGGGGCACCTGGGTGGCTCAGTCGGTTAAGCGTCCGACTTCAGCTCAGGTCACGATCTCGCGATCCGTGAGTTCGAGCCCCGCGTCGGGCTCTGGGCTGATGGCTCAGAGCCTGGAGCCTGCTTCCGATTCTGTGTCTCCCTCTCTCTCTGACCCTCCCCCGTTCATGCTCTGTCTCTCTCTGTCTCAAAAATAAATAAACTTAAAAAAAATTAAAAAAAATTTAATATTTTAAAACTCATTTAATCTTCACATCAACTCTATGAGGAATGTCCCGCTAGTATGCTTATCTTAGACAAGATGAAATGAAGACACAGAAGAGGATATTAATTTTCCCAGTGCCACACAGCTAATAAGTAGCAGGACTGCAATTTAAACATAGGCAGTCTGGGTTTTGATTCTGTGCACTTAAATCTAAATGTATTGCCTATCTCAAAAAAAGAAATTTTACTTATTAAAAAATACCCCAATTCATGCTTGTTTTGGAAAAATTGGAATGTGCATAATGTGAAGCTTTTGGTTTACTTCCTTCTAGGCTTTTTTCCTACCTTTATTTGATCTGAGGTACAACCACAACCTACATGCAAAGTTACAGCTTTTCAAAGGGACTGGTTGCATAATTAACTCTGCTACAAGTTTTGTAAAGTATTTTTGCAAAGTGAAAATTTGAAAAACCTGATTTATTACTCACAAAACTTTGGAGTCCTTCCCAGCCCCTTGGTCGTAGGGGCTCTGATAGACCTTTCCTCCCAGAATTTGAATCTGGAATGTGGAAGCTGATAATGCTTAACTGGCACCTATTCCCTGATTTTATACACTCAAAATCAATCCACTGCTCCTCATGTCCAGCATTATTGTTCCCTTCACAATCTACTCAATATCCTCTTCCCCTTGTCCCACTCCACATCTCCCAGTTAGGGGTCTATTTGGACAACTGCTATTGAACACAGCAGGGGACAGTAAGGACTTTTTACCTTTGAGTTCTTGTTAGTTTATTCCTCTGGGGCCTGTGAGTTACAATCTACAGAAAATGGAGTCTGTGCTTTTCAAGAGCAGTTAATAAAGTGTTTACAGCTGAACTTTGTGCCTCCTCTGCCCATCGCTGCTATCTATACACAGCATTTATTATTAAGCCTTCCTACATGGCGAAAAGATGTGCCGGGTGCAAGCATTGGAAGCCTTTATTTTTTTCCTGATATTGACCTATAATTTCCAAGTAAGTTCCCTTATTTCTCAACATCACCTCACCTAGAAAAATATGGGCCAAGGCAGTGGTTCCAAATTTTGGCTGAACATTGGGCAAAGGATCTGAAGAGACATCTGTCTAAAGAAGGAACACAAATGGACACCATAAATAAATGAAAATATCTCAACGTTGCTGGTGATCAGGGAATTGCTGATGAAAATCACAATATGACACCACTTCATACCACGCGGAGGGCTATAATCAATGAGACATATAATAACAGTTGTTGGTGATGATATGGGGAAATGGGAGCCTCATACACTGCTGATGGAACTGAAAAATGGTGCGGCCACTGTGGAAAACCATCTGGCAGTTCTTAGAAAAAAAATTCAACGGAGAGTTATAAGATGACCAAACAACTCCACTCCAAGGTATATACATAGGCGAAATGAAAATACATGTCCATACAAAAACTTGTACATGAATGGTCACAGCCACACGAGTCATAACAGCTCAAAAGTGGAGACCATCCAAATATCCATCAACTGATAAATGGGTACAGAAAAGTGGTATGTCCATACAATGAAGTATTATTCAGCAATATAAAAGAAATGAAATATGTACTGATAGATGCTACAGCATGGAGGAACCTCAAAAACATTATGCTAAGTAAAAGAAGCCAGCCACAAAACACCGGATATTGTATCATTCCATTTATATGCTATTTGCATAATAGGCCAATCTACATAGATAGAAAGTAGACTAGTGGTTGCACCCGGCTGGGGGAGGGGGAGATGGTAAGCTGGGAATGACTGCTAACAGGTGCTGGATTTCTTTGAGGGGCTGTGAAAATACCTTACAATTGATTGTGGTGCTGGTTATAGGACTCTGAATACACTGGAAATTGTTGCATTATACAGTACCCTTTCTTATCTTATCTGCGGTTTTGCTTTCTGTGGTTTCGGTTGCCTGAGGCTAACTGTGGTTCTGAAGCAGATGGTCCTCCTTCTGACATATCGGCAGGTCAGTAGTAGTCTTACACTACATCACAGTGTCCGCAGCGTTCACCACAGTGCATCTCACCATGTAGGCATTTTATCATCTCCCATCATCCCAAGAAGTAGGGTCCCAACAATCAGATATCTTGAGCAAGAGAGACATATTCCCATAACCTATTAAAGCATACTGTTATAATTGTTCTGCTTTATTATTAGTTATTATTGTTTAATCGCTTACTGCACCAAATTTATAAGTTAAACTTTATCACAGGTGTGTATGTATAGGATAAAACATAGTATATAGAAGGTTTGCTGCTATTCAGTTTCAGGCATCCACTGGGGGTCTTAGAACATATCTGCTGTGGATAAGGGAGACCACTGTATAATTTAAGTGGATGAATTGTATGGTGTATGAATTATATCTCAGTAAAGCTATTTTTTCATCAATCAAGATAATCAACTAATTCAGTCAGACATTTGTCATTTCATCATTGAGTGGGTCAGACACACCAATCACATTTCCGACCCAGTCTTTTCCTTCGTGTAGATATGCTAGCCATCCAAAAACAACACTGTGTCTTATAATGGCAAGCATTTGTTTAGCTCATAAATCTGCAGATCTAGTGGGTGGTACCGCTGCTCTGGGCTGAGCTAGGCTGATCTTGGCCTGACTTGCTCATATGTTGGTCAGCTGTTCATTCAGCTGACGGTTGGCCAGTCTAGGATGGTGTTGGCTGGAATGATTATCTCTGCCTCACATGGTCTCTGCTTCTCCAAAGGGCTGGCCCAGCTTTGTTCACATGGAGATAGTGGGGTTCTAAAAATAAATGGAAGCCTGCCAGACTTCTTGAGCCCTAGGCTGAAATTGGAAATTGGCACAGAGTCACTTCATCACATTTTTTTTTTTAATTTTAGAGACAAAGAGAGAGCGTGAGCAGGAGAAAGGGCCAGAGAGAAAGAGAGAGAGAGAAAGAATATTAAGCAATCCACACTCAGTGCAGAGACCAACACAGGGCTCGATCCCACAACCCTGGGATCATGACATAAGCCAAACTCAAGAGTCAGACGCTCAACAGACTGAGTCACCCAGGTGCCCCAACTTCCCCCACATTTAATCAGCGGGTCATAAAGCCAACCAAAATTAAGGTGGGGTGGAGGGAGCCTCTGAAAAATCACATTGCAAAGGGCGAGGATCCAGGAAGCAGTAAAGAATTTAGGCAAGTTTTATAATCAATCTATCTTACAGTTTTTGGGGCAATAAGTGTAGCTTTTAATTTCATATTAACCACTCATTTTGTGGGTAGCTTTGGGCACATTTATTGCTTCTTGTAAAAGAGATAAGGCATGCTTGATCTTCAATCAGATTTCCTGGTTGAAATTAGATTGAAAACTTCTACGTATTTTAAAAAACTACGTATTTTAAAAAATTAAGGTTAAATACAAAGAGGATTCCATACTTATTAGCAGCAAGTGTCTTATGATCCATGCACATAAATAAGGCAGAGTTCAAACAATCACCTACTGGAGAGACCTGAGATTTCTGAGAATTAAAAACCTATTTAGGGAGTACCTTCCTTGGAATGAAAACAGAGTACAGAAAACTTTTACATAGCCAGCGTGATTCACCCATTCTAATCCATTTGATTTATCATGACCTGCTAAAGACAATAGGGATGAATTACAAGAATGAATAAGACCCTACCCATTTTCCCTAGGAGCAGGTTGAGGTGAGAATAGGAAAAGAGAAGCTACATCCCAGAATCCAGAGGAGAGAATTTCAAGCAGGATGGACAGTCAGCAGCAGGAAATGCATCTGAGAAAACTAGTAAAGTGACAGCGAAAAGGACCCACTGGGTTTGGCCGAGCACATTCATTCAAAAATGTTAGCTGAGAAGATACATATGCAAGGCCCTTGGTTGAATGCCAGCACACAAAATTAATGTCTTCTTGATCTCAAAGAGCAAACCAGTGGGAGAAAACAGACATAAAAAAATAACAATACAATGTGAAAAAGAGTTTTGATGGAGGTTATTGGTCTCCTTACAGAGTGTGCTTTTGGTGGGAAGAGGAAGTCAAAGCAAGCCAGCTGTAGGTTGGGTAATGAACGAATGATAAAGACTAATGATAGTAATTGAAGAGAAGGAACCGGGGAGAAACTTAAGGGAAAGGTGGAGTTCTGAAAAAGTCTGCTTTGGTTTGTCTTTGTTTTTATTTTTGTATGGGGGCCACCAAAGCATGTCGAAGGCTACTGGGAGAAGCCAGTAGGAAAGAAGAGCTTGAAAAGAGAGATGAGGTGGAGGGGGAAGGGGAAAGCAATCGCATCGCTTCCCAAAGGGAAACTGGATCCAGGACACAATAGGGAGGATTTATTTTGGAAAGGAGTAGGAATCACTTCATCCTCTAAGAAGGAAGGGGAGCAGAAAACTTGGACAAGTGCCCCTATTTTTTTTTTTTAATTTTTTTTTTCAACATTTATTTATTTTTGGACAGAGAGAGACAGAGCATGAACGGGGGAGGGGCAGAGAGAGAGGGAGACACAGAACCGGAAACAGGCTCCAGGCTCTGAGCCATCAGCCCAGAGCCCGACGCGGGGCTCGAACTCCCGGACCGCGAGATCGTGACCTGGCTGAAGTCGGACGCTTAACCGACTGCGCCACCCAGGCGCCCCATGTGCCCCTATTTTTTAATCAAATATCCGAACATAGAGCAGTTTGTGTCAGCTGGGGTCAATGAGAGGTGATCTAGGGAGATTTACTTTAGATTCAAAACTATTGGCGTGTGCAGGTATCCCTAAGGTTTACTGGGAAAACAAGACAGGATAATTGAAATGGGTAGTTTCCAGGAGAGTGATGCCATGTGTTTGCTTAGATATCCTTTTTGGAGACAGATGTGAGGGAAGTTGAGAGAAACCATGGGAGCAGGTCTGTGTTTGCCTGCTGGGGCTGGCCTTAGGTCATCTGCGGACAGGGGCAGGTGGAACAAAGCAAGGGACTTGATGGAGAGAAGCAATCACTTGGAGCCATGGAGACAGGAGGGGAAAGGGTGCCAACCACGGGTCATCTCCCACATTATCGAAAACTACTGCAGAGGAATTGATGTATTCCGGGAGAAATGCTGAAGAGGTCATGCTGGTTTATGGGAAGCCTAATTAGGAAAGTTAATCAGATGCAAAATTATCCCAATGAAGTCCATGCATTCCAAAGCTGGAGAGTTATGATTCGGGGATTGCCTGCTGTTCTGGATCTTGTGTGCTGCCAACTCCCCTCTATTACTGCAGATAATTGTGTCAGCTCCGTAGAGTGTCTCTATATATAAATGCGCAGGGCGTGTCACACTTTTCCTGGGTTCCACTTGCCTCTAGGCCACCGTGTCGCCTTTAAAGCTGTCATCCTCACGGTTGCGCCTGCAAGAAGAACCGTGCAGCCAGACATGAAGACCACCAAGCCTTCGGCAGCATGCGAGCGACATGGGTACCATCCTAAATCCTGAAAACCCATGATCTCCATCCCTAAAACATCAGCTCCGGTTCCCCTTATTAAAATATGCTTTCTTCTTTGCTAACAGCAAAAAAATGTTGAGGAAGATTGCTGATGCCTTTATATTTTTCTTTCTTGGCAGTAAACTTTAAAATAACTATCCTGAAGATGAATTGCTGACGACTTCTAATCATAATCTTGATGTGTGTTTGAAACATTCCAGCACTGGTTTTGGAGTTGACAGTTCTAGACTAAAAAACCAGCTCTGTTGTCTGGGGTCTGTTACGTTCTCTGAGCCTCTGCTTTGTTCTCTGTGTATTACGCCAACTATATGCACATAAAGTGGTGTATAGGGTATGTAGACAGAGAACAGAAAGATGGGTGATTGATAGAAGCAGACAGACAGAAAGAAAAAGAATAGAGATGGTGAAGATGATGAAAATGGTAGGTAGGTAGATGATAGATAGATAGACAGACGGATGGAAAGATACGTAAGGATAATAGTGAAGGAGAAAGGAAAGGAGAGCATGTTATTCAGGGTATACTTCTAGTTAAGAGCACAGGCTATACAAGTACTGCTAAATCAAAGCCAAGATGTTTCAATTACTAGCTACGGGAAGTTGGGCAAGGTCTGCCTCATTGGATGGTTGTGGGAGTTAAACTCAATAATCCTATGGGGCTCCTGGATGGCTCAGTTGGTTGAGCATCCAACTCTTGATTTCAGCTCAGGCCATGATATCAGGGTCATGGGACTGAGCCCCACATCAGCCTCTCAACTGAGCGTGAAGCCTACTTAAGATTCTCTTTCTCCCTCTGCCCTTCTCCCCCATGCCCGCTCTCTCTCTCTCTTTCTCTTTCTCTCTCTCTCAAATTAAAAATAATGATAAAAATCCTATCTAATAATCCCTGGCACATAGCCACGTTCAAAACCAATAGTTACTCATGCCAATTCCATGTCAGCTACCAAGCTAAGCAATGTATGCACGTTAACTTACTTAACTCTCCCGCCATCGCCCTAAGGAAGATCTCGTCCCCGTTTCCAGAGGAGATGATGCAAGTCCAGGCCACCATAAATAGCCGGGAGGTCTATGCATTGCCCACCCTTGGGGCTGCCATCCACAAGGGCTAGATGGGCTGGGACTTTAGAGAAATTGAGTACCTTATCCCAACTCATATGGGAAACAAAGAGTAAAGCAGTGATTTAAATCCAGCTGTTCCTGACATCTATGTATGCTTTGAATGCATCCTACCATAAGCACTTATTATTATGTTACCCAGATGAGGCTGGTTGATAAATCGGTTTAGTGTTCAGATGAATAAAGAAGGAAAGAAAGAACTGTTGAAAAGATCATCTTGACATGTCTCCATCTCTTCTCTGACCCTCGTCTCGGACACTGCACAAATTTCATTACCAAGCCTACAAAGCCCATTTACATTGGATTTTCAATCCTTTTGCATTTAAAATCTGGTTGTTCCCTACTCCCAATTAACTGGGTGTGGCTTGTCCTTTGCTAAATCATCTGCAAATGCCCCTTATTTCCCAACCAATAGCTACTGCCCACTGTTGCCTCTCTGTCCTAGTGTTTGCTGAGGGAACAAAAGCCGATTTAAATCCTAGCCCTAGGAAATCTTAATTAGGAAGTCAGGGTGCTGTTCTTTCCCTCCCTGCTCTGACAGATTCCACAGCTGAAGGCCCAGCCTCAGCGCAGAGTCAGGAGGGTGGAGACACTCATCAGCATTTAGATCATTCAGCCTGGAATAGACTCTGAAGGGGCCAGGATGCAGGTTCCAGCACATCTGAGGGTTGTCAGCAACCTAGCCTGTCATCCCCACGTTGGGCTCAAATCCAGGGTTGAAGAGCAGCGTGACTAAAACATCTGAGGAACCCCTCTGTCCATGGTTCTAAAAATTAACACCTTGGAAGCATCCTCCCTTTCTTTAAATACCATTGACTTCTATCCAATCTCTGTGAGGAATGCAAAACTCAGTGCCTTTATTGCCTGTCTTGTAAACATTTCCGGTAAGGGCAAAGCTTAGTGTTAGAAATGCAATGTTTTGACCCATGCTGAACAAAATTTACACAAGAATGCAAAATATCCAGTTATTTAAAAGTAAATTATTCTTTTATATATTTTTATATTTGATGGTGATTTTCTAATCACCATCTCAGTGGCTAGATCTCAATGGATACACTTAAATCACAACGTGGCATTTTAGTTTTAAATGTCAATATTTATAACTCACTAAAAATGACATCCCTGGCAATTATTTAAACTTCAGATGAAAATTTCAAGACATTGACTCAAAAACTTTTGAGGAAGCATATTAATTTCCAAAATTATTTTCAGAGGTAATAAGCAAATACATTTGGAGACTGCTGTTAAGCCAAAAAAAGAGCTATGACAGAGGGAAAATTTGGAAGTGCAAAACTTTTAAATAATTGTTTTGAGATCTTTGCTAAGTTTTAAGTACCCATCCTTCTCCAGCTACTGTACAGATTTGTTCATGGCTGCAGCTAATCCGAAAGCGAGCAGCCAAGATGGATGATGCCTGCCATGGAAGCAAGTGCACAAGCACAGAGTCCCCATGTAGACAAGACAACTTCTCAAGGCTCAGGGGCTACCCATCACCTTCATCTCCTTCCTCTGGATTTCTCCTCCAGGTCCCTAGACTGCTAGGTGCTGCTCCATGAGGCAGGGAAGTTTCAACAAGAAGGCAGTGGTTAATAGAGTTTCCTCCACTCATACACTAATTAAAACATATCTATAATAGCCTCAAATCTAAGCATGTTCCAAGTGGCAAGGAAGACTTTGTTGTGGAAGAGACACATCAGCCCAGACCTACATGACTCCAAGGAGCTAGTGATGGAAAGTCCAGGAAAAAAAACAAAAAAAAAAAAACAAACAAAAAAAAACATTCCATTGTATTTCTCTGATGATGAGCAGATTAGCCATCTGGATGTTTTCTTTGGAAAAGTGTCTATTCATGTCTGTTGCCCATTTCTTCACTGAATTATTTGTTTTATGGGTGTTGAGTTTGATAAGTTCTTTATAGATTTTGGACACCAACCCTTTATCTGATATGTCATTTGCAATTATCTTCTCCCATTCCATCAGTTGCTTTTTAGTTTTGATGATCGTCTCCTTTGCCGTGCAGAAGTTTTTGCCTTAATGAGGTCCCAATGGTTCATTTTTGCTTTTGTTTCCCTTGCCTCTGGAGATACGTTGAGTAAGAGTTTGCTGTGGCCAAGGTCAAAGAGGTTTTTGCCTGCTTTCTCCTCACAGATTTTGATGGCTCTCTGTTTTACATTTAGGTCTTTCATCCATTTTGAGTTTATTTTTGTGTATGGTGTAAGAAAGTGGTCCAGGTTCACTCTTCTGCAAGTCACTGTCCATTTTTGCCAACACCATTTGGGGCTGAAGAGACTGTCTTTATTCCATTGGATATTCTTTCCTGCTTTGTCAAAGATTAGTTGGCCATGTTTGTGGGTCCATTTCTGGGTTCTCTATTCTGTTTCATTGACCTAAGTGTCTGTTTTTTTGTGCCCATACCATATTGTCTTGATGATTGCAGCTTTGTAAATACATTTCGAAGTCCAGGATGGTGATGCCTCCAGCATCAGGATTTCTTTGGCTATTTGGAGTCTTTTCTGGTTCCATACAAATTTTAGGATTATTTTTTCTAGCTCTGTGAAGAATGCTGGTGTTATTTTGATAGGGATTACATGGAATATGTAGATTGCTTTGGGCAGTATCGACATTTTAACCGTATTTGTTCTTCTAATTCATGAGCATGGAATATTTTCCATTTTTGTGTGTGTCTTCTTCAATTTCTTTCATAAGCTTTCTATAGTTTTCAGTGTATAGATTTTTTCACCTCTTTGGTTAGGTTTATTCCTAAGAATTCTATGGTTTTTGGTGCAATTGTAAATGGAATCGATTCCTTGATTTCTCCTTCTGCTGCTTCATTATTGGTGTATAGAAATGCAACTGATTTCTGTGCATTGATTTCATATCCTGTGACTTTGCTGAATTCATGGATCAGTTCTAGCAGGTTTTTAGTGGAATATTTTGGATTTTCCATATAGAGTATCATGTCGTCTAGAAATTTTGCCTTATTTTTACTTCCGTTTTATAGATGAGACAACTGAGATTCAGAGGAGTTAAATAATTGCTGTATGATTGTAGGGCACATAGGCAGCAGAGCTGGGATCTAATTCAACCAAACTGGTTCAAGAGTGACCAGTCTCGAATGTTATACCATGGATTCTTAAACTTGTCTAAGCCTTTGACCTCCTCGGCATTCTAGTGAAGCCCAGGGACACTTTCATTTTAAATGTTCCAGCCAGAAGCAGCAGCATGTGTGGAGATGCACAGGTGTGAGAGCTGCAGCGGTGTGTTCATAGGACCATGGCAGTTCCCTATTGTTAGAGGGACATATTTTCTCTTCTTTTGATGTCTTTCCATGGCCTCTTTCTACCCCTTTACTCACTCTATCCCAGGGGAAGTAAGGACACTTATGTGATCAGTAAGTTTGGAAAGAATAAAACAGACCTCCCTTTATCCTCTGGTGAGCAAATTACATGCAAAGAGCAGTTCTGTGCATCTTCGCATCATGTATTTTACACTTGCTGGTTCAAGACTCCCCAAGCCAGGATTTCTTGTGGCTGGACGGGGGACTTGCCTGGCTCAGGGGAATCAGCTAGCAGGCCCATGCCACTCACACAAACTGTGTCATCTAACTTAGCCCCCCCTTTTTTTTAATGTTTATTTATTTTTGAGAGAGAGAGAGATCGTGAGTAGGGCAAGGGCAGAGAGAGAGGGAAACAGAATTCCAAGCAGGCTCCATGCTGTCAGCACACAGCCCAGTGTGGGGGCTCAGACTCACAAACCATGAGATCATGACCTGAGCCAAAACCAAGAGTTAGATGTTTAACCAACTGAGCCACCCAGGCACCCATAACCTAGTTCTTATCAGAATGAGAGGTGATAATTTGGTGTTCTGGCTCCCTTGAGTTATTTTTCTTGACTTGTTCAAAACCCAGATGAGGAAGTATAATGCTACGCTCCTCAGAGACTCCAAAAACCACAGCTTGATCTTAATTAATGAATGGGAGGTATGGGTAGATATAAAACCGGGGGGGGGAAACAGGAGTGAGACTGACCAGGGAGGATGCTGTGGTCCATGCTTTGGAGTTCTGATTTTAACTTGAGGGTTTGAAATAAGGGAGAAACATAGCCAGATTTGTATGTCGGAGAAAATCATTTGATAGAAGAATAGATTGGAGCAAAGGCAAGGCTAATAAAGGGAGATGAGTTTGAGGCCTATATCAACCTGTCCAGAAGTCAGGTTGAGGAAGTGGACAAGGAGGGGTAAGTATGGATTCTAGAGAAACTGAAAGAATTTCTTGGGACACTTGGGTGGCTCAGTTGGTTAAGCATCTGACTTTGGCTCAGGTCATGGTCTTGCGGTTTGTGAGTTAGAGCCCTACATCCAGCTCCGTGCTGACAGCTCAGGGCCTGGGGCCTGCTTCAGATTCTGTGCCTCCCTCACTCTCTGCCCCCCCCCCCCAACTCACGCTCTGTCTCTCTGTCTCTGTCTCTCAAAAATAAATAAACATTAAAAATTTTTTTTAATTTCTTTATGTGACTTCCACCAACTCTCCCATTCTTCCCAGCCCCACGTGAGCAATAGTCTCTCAGAATCCCATTTCCTTTTGTTCATACTCCCTGATGAAAATCCCTTTGCCATGTTCACCACTCATGATAGTTATCTGCCATGTTTTCCCGACCCAACTGGGTTGTTGCTTCATGACAACTGAGACTTTGGCTAATCCATCTCTGTTACTCTCACTGACCCTGGTCAGAGTTAGCCATAAATAAATTCATAGAATGGATTCATCTTTGTAAATCAGGAAAGAAAGATTCTGGCAAAATGAGTGAAAGGTAAACCTGAGAAGAAGGCTGTAGCAGTTAGCTATTACAGCATAACAAACTATTCCCCAAACTTAGTAACTTAAAACGGGAGCCATTGTTTGGTGAGCCATTGTTTAGAGGTTCTGCTGACCTGGGTCAGGCGTAGCCTTATTGGCTGGCCTCAAGCATGTGTGGTCATCTGGCAGGGGGTTGAAGGCTGATCAAGCAAGGATTGCCGTCGGTTGGTAGGGTGAGTACTCCTGGACCACATGGCTGTCATCATCCAACATGCTAGTCTGGACTTATTCTCATGGTAGAAGCCAAGTTGCCAAGAGAGCAAACAGAAGGATTCAAGACCACTTGAACTGGGATAATAATACTTCTGTATTCTGTTGACCAAAGCAAGTCACAAAACCAACCCAAATTTGAGAGGTAGGAAAACAGAGATGGGAGGAACTCAAAAATCACACTGTCAAAGGCATAGATATAGGGAGGGATGGAGATTTGAGGACATTCCTGCAAACAGTATACGATGGGGAATTTTCAGACATAGTTCTGCCTGCAAGAAAATAATCCCCTTACCAGCAGTGACCAAGAGAAAGACTTGCTTGATGATTGTGGATGATGAGGAGGAGGAGGAGGAAGAAAAGGAAGAGGAAGAGAAAGATAACACCACAAGTCTTCTTCATAATAACTCTGTGAGTTGGATACTGTTGTAATCCCCATTTTGCAGATGTGCAAATTCCGACTTCAAGCAGGGAGGTCCCTTACTCAAGGTTATCTAGCTACTGAAGTAGTAAGTAGCAAGCCTAGAAACACACATATGCAGTCACCATATGGAATGCAGCACAGCTAGCTTGGGCCCCAGCTGCAGGGAAAATTTGCCCAAAGTTTCCCTACATGGCTGGGAGCTACAGGAGACTTTTCATCCAGGTCTGTTTTTCCTGTTGTGTCTTTCTCTGTTCATCCCTCTTGATTATCCCTATTCTTGTTAAGTCTATTTTTCAGATTTAGTTCATAATGTGTTATAATAAAAGGCTTTTTTTCTTCACTGCTTTATAGAGGCATGGAGAGGATTAACAGTTAATTTAATGTTTGCAAGACGCCTTGAGCACCTTAGAATTAAACATGTCATGTGCAAATAAATAAATAAAGGCTTTAGAGTATAGAGACATTGGTCTTCTCTGAATAACACGCTCACAGTGTCTAAATGCATGCATGCACACAGCCAGCTGAAAATCTGCTGATTCCACTAGACAGGAACCAGGTGACCTTAGAATTTGCGCTTCCACGTATGGTATTAGAAGCAGAGTTGCAAGCCAAAACTCCATCACCCACCACATTTTCTATCTTTATGTCGGGGATATGAAAATCAAGAAAAATGCTCAGTGTTTGGTAACCCAGGTACGCGCATACATACACATGCCCCTTGCCAGGATCCAACAAGCTGACAGGTGACTAAGCAATGAGAAAGAAGAGGAAGGTTTGGTTTAAAATAGAGACAGTAAGGGGTGCGTGGGTGGTTCAGCCGGTTAAGCACCCGACTCTTGGTTTCAGCTCAGGTCATATCACAGTTCATGAGATTGAGCCCTGCATCGGGCTCTGTGCTGACAGTGTGGAGCCTGCTTAGGATTCTCCCTCTTCCTCTCTCTCTGCCCTTCCCCTACTTGCCCTGTCTCTCAAAATAAATAAAAAATAAAATAAAATAAGAGAAAGCAAGAAGTTTGAGGCTTATATAGTGGCAATGTCTAGTTTATGAATATGTCTTGGGCTTTTTAAAATATTTTATTTGTTTTTGTATTCTTTCTTTTTAAGTGGGCTCCATGCCCAATGTGGGGCTTGAACTCACAACCTTGAGATCAAGAGTCACATGCTCTACTGACGGAGCCAGCCAGATGCCTCTAGGAACATGTTTTTCCATTGATAACCAGTCCATTGGCACTCCCCTCTGCAAACAAGACTTCCACCCTGGTCCTAGCTTCTTGAATCTCAGCTAAGTGAAGTATCCCTGAGAACACAGCATTCATGGAAGCCCAAGGTTCAGGGAATCTCCAGAACTCATAATTTACCTGAAATTACATGTGCGCTTAATAGGTCTTTGTGGGGTGCCCTGAAACCATTTAAAATGTCTTCTCTTTGGAAAACCCACTTCAAGTCTTAAACAACTAATATGTCAATGGATTCTTAGAGTAAAACTTAGGGTTGCCAGGCATGTGGATTTATAATCAGATACAGCAGACCAGATGAGAAAGTCTCCAATTTCTAGGCCCACCCCTCCAACCACATGGTGCATCTTTTTTTTTTTTTTAATTTTTTTTTTAACATTTATTTATTTTTGAGACAGAGAGAGACAGAGCATGAACAGGGGAGGGTCAGAGAGAGGGAGACACAGAATCTGAAACAGGCTCCAGGCTCTGAGCTGTCGGCACAGAGCCTGATGCGGGGCTCGAACTCACGGACCGTGAGATTGTGACCTGAGTGAAGTCGGACGCTCAACTGACTGAGCCACCCAGGCGCCCCGGTGCATCTTTTTTTAAATAGATTTCTTTTTATTAGAGCAGTTGTAGGTTCACAACAAAATTAAGAGGAAGGGACAGAGATTTCCTATACTCTCCACCCCCCACCACAGGCATAGCCTCCCCCATTATCAACATCACTCAGGATATAGTTGTTACAATCAATGAACCAACACAGATACGTTTATCCAAAGCCCATAGTTTACAAGTTCCCTCTTAGAACTGTATATTCTGTGGGTTTGGAAAATGTATGTCATGGAGCCATCATTATAATATCATACAAGGTAGTTTCACTGTCTTAACTCAGGGATGGTGCATCTTGATGAATTATTTTCCCGTCAAGGCTTCTGTTGGTTTTCACCTTGACCAGATTAGAGGAACGCTTTCAGGAAGGATAACACTTTCTGTGAGTGGCTCTAACTTCCAAACGTTAGGAGAAATAAGGGATGGAAAGTGGATAAAGGAACAAATGTATGCTGGGCATCTCTAGAACCCGGTTAAGTTTAGCTTTCCTGCATTATCTCATTTATGCCCCCAGACCCTTCGAGGGTGGGGTTTTCACCTACACTACTTTACTTATGAAGTCAAATGAGGCTAAGTACCTCATACAGCTCTGAAATGGACTGTGGACACCTTGAGGAGAGGACAGTCTCTTACTCATCTTTATACCTCCCCGTGCCTAGCATAGCATCTGGCACAAAGTAGGCCCTCAGTGCATATGCACTAATGGAGAATTAAGGAAACAGAGGTGGAACTGAAATCCATCCCTGTTGGTCTCCAAAATCTGTGCATGTTTCTATAGAACCAAACTCGTGTGGGTGTCTATGTGTGTGTGTGTGTGTGTGTGTGTGTGTGTGTGTGTGTATAAGACCACAGTTTTCATCCTGGCAAAGGTAATGCCCAAATATGAAAATCTGCTAAGCTCTTTGTCTGTTTTTCTCCTCCTTCCTGAAAATTAAGTATCAGTGGAATACATCTTTGACAATACAAGGATTTTTTATTCTTCTTACACACTTGTATTCGCATTGCCTCTTCCTGCTTCCAGAGATGGGCCCTGAGTTACAGAAACTCCCTACAGATTCATTCATGTCTCTTATGGAAAGACATTTGAATAAGACCCTTGAATTCTTGGCAAACTGTCTATTTAGGTTTGAGAACTATATACAGATAGGAAATTCTCATTTTATTATTAATTGGAACTTTGAACCCAATCCTATAAACCCAACATGACCTTGCCCTGTGGCAGCACTGGCCCTGGTTTCCCACCCTCTCCTCCTTACTCACTGGGCTCCCGATACAATGGCCTCCTTACTGTTCCTTGGACAACCCCACACTACTCTTCCACAGGGCCTTTGCATTTGCTGGATCCATCTTACTGTGGAAACTCTATTTCTCACTTCCTCACCTCCTTCAGGCCACTGCTTAAATGTGACCTAATCAAAATCCCATTCCTGACCACATTATCTCACATCCACTCCTCTACCCCATAATCCTAGGTGCTATTTGTTTTTTTCAGTCTCAACACTACCTAACATCTTACAAGTGCATTTGTTTATTGTCTCTTTCTCCCACTAAGATGTAAGAGCTTGATTTGCTCACAATTCTGCCTTTAGTGCCTAGAACAATGCCTTGAACTTAATGGGAACTCTATGTATTCTGAACACCTGAATGGAATCCCCATGTCCTGGATGGCAAATGTGTGTTTCACTCCCCTCTTCTGTGTTCATTTCAGACGTCGCTCTGATCATAGTAAACATTGCTGCTAAATCAGGAGGGAGCCTCAGAATCCCCTCTAGGCAACAACTGCCAACCAACTGAAGTCAGCACTTGTGAAGAAACTTTCGTGCTATTGAGGCCAATGTGGTCTTCTGCCCTGGTGAATGAGCTGGGCCACAGATCATGCAGGAGGACCCTCCTTTGTCCCTCTAGCTTAAAGCCAAAACTAGACCTAGCCAAGTGGCAAATTCCTTTGTATTTATTTCCACTGGCTCCACAGTCCGGTCCTCGGACTTGGCCCAGAGCTGTACTGGAGCTGGAGTGGGTGGCTCACGAGAGCAAATTGTGCCTCTCTCTTCCCAAGTCTGTGTTCTGGGACTTCATTTGGTAGCTTAAAATCAGCCATAAGCTGGGGCGCCTGGGTGGCTCAGTTGATTAAGCATCCGAGTCTTGATTTCGGCTCAGGTCGGGATCTCACGGTGGTGGGATTGAACCCCGCGTTGGGCTAAACGCAGAGCCTGCTTGAGATTCTCTCTTCTCCTCCTCCGCCCATGTACGCACTCTCCTGCTCTCAAAAAGATTAAAATAAAATAAATGAATAAAGTCAGCCATAAGTGGAAATATTGACGCCATGGAAATCAGCAAGTGCTACAAATAAGAGTTTTTTGTTGTTTTGTTTTGTTGAGAGGCCATTGTGAAACCAGAACACCTCTTCCTAGACCCTGTGCATCCCAGGAACCAGGGGAAATATGGAGACAAGTGCCCAGTTTCTTTCCTCACCTAGAGTAGGAGTGACCGAAGCCACTCGTGGGAGGCTTCTGTCCCAGGGCCCCCAATCCAGTTTCCGTCTGGCCTTTTATGAGGTATCTGGGGGTGGGGGAAGGTGGGCCCCCAACAGGAAGCAGTCTGGGTCACAGGAGACACAGAGATGACAGTGGCTTGCCACAGGGAAGAAAAGGGCTTTTCCATCTTTGTTCTGTCCATGGAAAACCCTCCTCCATACCCAGGAACATCTGGGGACATTCCAAGACATTTCCCCTCCTCCTAAGTGAGGAAGTGAGGTTTGTGGGGGGAGGGGACCAAGAGACACTGACGAGTGTGGTTTTCCTACTACTTGCCTCAGAATCCCGAGATGCGTGTTAAAATTTTCACTACTGTGCCGCTGTCCCCCGTGTGCTGATCAAACTCAGAAAATGGGATTTAGAAAAACGCATTTCCATGAAAACAAGAAAATGACTCTTATGAGCGCAATAAGTGATTATTAGGCTTGCTAAAATGAATCCAACTCTCTTAGGGAGGTCATTTAAAATGCATAAGCCTGAGCCTGAGATCAGGAGATTCTGATTCGGCAGGTCTAGGGTAGGGCTCTGTGTTCTGTGGTTTGATAAAGCTTCCCAGGTGACCTTGATGTGGGTTCATGTTAGACTTTGCGGTAAACACAGATTTTTTTCCCCTCTCCTTTCATTGCTTTTCTTCACAAGATGAGCTTTTCAAAATTCCTTAATTCTTTGCAAGAAAACATGAGTACTTTCATCAGATAACACTGCTAAACACATACCGAACACTTAATATGAGCAGGCATTATGCTGAGCCCAGGAGGTGGAAACTTTTACTGGAGAAGTAGATGCTATTATTGTTCCCATCTTAGAGGTGAGGAGACTGAGGCCTGGAGGAACAAAGTCATCTATGCAACACCACAGGGCTAATGAGGCAAAGCCAAAATTTATACCCAAGTAGTTTGATACTAGGACCTACGCCCTTAATTGCTAAGCTTACTGCCTCCGAAAGACTTCCAGAAACAGGGGCACCTGGTGGCTCCTGATTGGTTAAGTGCCTGACTTAGGCTCAGGTCATGATTTCATGGTTCGTGAATTAGAGCCCTGCGTCGGGCTCTCTCAGAGCCTGCAGCCTGCTCTGGATTCTGCGTCTCCCTCCCTCTCTGCCCCTCCCCTGCTCGCACTCTGTCTCTCTCTGTCTCAAAAATAAATAAACATTAAAAAAAAAATTTTTTTTAACTTCTAGAAATAAAAAGACGAAAACTTTAATTTGAAAATCTCACTGAGCAAAAGGATTAAAAAAAAAAAACCAGCAACAACGGATCCTAAACATTTCACTAAAATGTCAAAATTCCATTTTTCTGGATTTTCCCCCTATAGAAGTCTGGACTGGTTGAAATAGATTTCAATGGGTGGAAAGCAATCAGAATAATTGGTTTGAGTAGCGCAGAGTAACCAATAAATTAGCTTGAACATGACCTTTCCAAGGCCGGCCTGTATTTTGTTTCTATTCTCTGGCCCTGAATTGTCGCTTGTTAATTGGTGGTTTGTTCCACAGGCAGGCTGCTGGTTTCTGACACAGGGTAATGCATTATGAGATAATCTACTTTCTGTGACTTCACACAGTTCCCATGGCAACCGTCAATGCCATTTCCCTGCAGAGCGGCTGCCTCATGTGTTCTGAATGTGTTGCAGGAATGTAAACATCTTCACTAGAAATGTCCGGTAACATGACAGTCCAAGAAAAGAATGGCATTTCTATAATTACAAATGGGAAACAATCGAGAATTATCCCAACTTTCCCCCTGGACCAAACGGGGATGCAGGGTGGCTTTGTTGTTGCTGTTTTAACTTCTGTTTGAGGGGAAAAAATAAGGAAAAAGTTTAACAAGACTTACTCAAAGAGACACAACACTTCTTTGGAAAGACCTTGTTCATTAAAGCTTTGGTTCATTAGAACCAAGGTGGCAGCATTTCTGGAAGGAAAGAACCATATCCGTCAACCCAACTACCATGACTCCAGGCAAGCATTCACTGGGAGCCTCAGGTGACCTAGACCTCCTGTCGTTCAAAACTAATAATCTGAGGTTTTCTTGGTTGATGGAGAGAATTCTTTATTTTTAACTCTTGCTGGCTAGCTACGTGTGTTCTCAAAGTGAGTTCCTAAGGACATTTCTCCAACCAAAAACTTCAAGACACAATCCCAAAGTAGAGGAAGTCAATGCCTGGATTTTTCTTTTAGCTTTATTGAGGTATAATTGGTAGACAAAAATCTGCATGTATGTAATGTGTACAGTTTGATGAGTTTGGACATAGCATCTGGATCTCAATGGCATTTTTCAATGACTTCTCTTTTATGTGCAATTCTTTCTGCCTTGTGTGCTCCCCCCACTTCCAGGTCAGTTCATTCCACTTGTTTTTTTAAAACTAACTTCAAATGTCACCTACTCTGGCAAGTTGTAGTAGGCAGAATTTTAATATGCCCCCCAAGATTCCCACCCCCTGGTGTATATACTATATGTAGTCTCCTCCCATTGAGTGTGGGTGATATGTATGTGCACATGGAATTTCTCTCCTGGGATTAGACTAATCAAAAGGGAGTTTATTCTGAGTGATCCTGACATAATCAGGTGCACTCTTTAAAAAAGTCAATATGGGGGGTATATGGGGGGGTTGTGGGTGGCTAAGTTGGTTAAGTATCTGACTCTTGATTTTGGCTCAAGTCATGATCTCATGGTTTGTAAGATTGAGCCTTATGTCAGGGTCTGCACTGATAGCACAAGCTGCCTGGGGTTCTCTCCCTCTCTCTCTGCCCACCCCTCCAAATAAATAAATAAATAAACATTTTTTAAAGTCAATACAGGGCAGTCAGTTTCAACTTGGACATGTAAAGAGCTTGGAAATTCTTATTCCCGTCCTTACACCGAGAAAAAATTGGACAACGTGAAAAATCAATGAAGTTTTTTGACTCATGAGATGGCCGTAGTTGTAAGAGAAACTGCCACCCTAAAATCCAGAGAGACACAGGTGAGATCTGCTTACCCAGAAGAGAAATTTTGGGGGTCATAAGCTGGTAGGAAGACTCAGAAGGCAATTTTGACAAATTGCTGGAGGCTCAGTGTGGATGACCATGAGAGCAAGAAACTCCTGGGGGCCACAGTCTTAGAAGGACCCACGCTTTTGTGAGTTTTACCTCCAGGAACCCTACCAGGTTCACATGCTGAAGATCCAAGAAAGATCCCTTCTTGGCTCTGCCAGCAGGAGGGAAATACACCAGGAGCCTTCTCCATTACAAAGGCCTGACCTTCAGAAGAGCTTTGCCAGAGCTATCCACCTGGAAGGATCGTCCCACTCCAGCCTGCTTCAACATTCCCAGATCACCTACAGGGAGGAAAAACATAGTCAATAAGGATAAGGCCTTCCAAGAAACAGATAAAAAAAAACACTATAGCCAGGGAAGGAGGGAGGAGACAGGGGAAGGGGGAAAAACAACTCTATCACTGGTATCGAAGGTCACAGCAAGACACAAATCCAGGGAAAGACTGTGATTTTTAATTAATTAATTTATTTTTTAGAGAGAGAAGAGCACGCATGTGCACATGCAAGTTGGGGAGGGGCAGAGGGAGAGGGAAGGAGAGAATCCCAAGCAGGCTCCACATTTAGCACCAAGCCCACTGCAGGGCTTAATCTCACAACCATGAGATCTCACAACTTGAGCCCAAATCAAGAGCTGGATGCTCAACGGACTGAGCCACCCTGACACCCCCAAAAGACTTGAGATTTAACTGGAAGGTGTAGACTGTTCCCCGTTCCTCATACCTTTCCACCACACCAACAGGGCTCCCATATAACGATAGTGAATTTGGGCCGAAACAGCAGCAAGGGACAGACTGTCTCTGGGGAGGGTACTGAAGGAAGCCCAGAGTCAAAAAGAGAGATACAAATAAGGGCATTGAGGAATGGGAAGCCTCTGGCACCTGTAGTTACAGCAAACATTAATACAGCACATTTTGTAGACAGAGTAACATAAATCCTTATGTTTAAGGCCTATTATTTACCTGATCCCCTATTACCTAATACAGGATGTCTGGCTTTTAACAAAAAATTACAAGGTTGGTCAAAAGGCAAGAAAAGCAGTCTGAAGAGACAAAATAATCATCAGAACCAGACTCAGATATGACACAGATGTCAGAATTATCTGACAGAATTTAAAATAGTTATAATTAATATATTAAGAGATCTAATGGAAAAAGTAGACAACCTTCAAGAATAGATGGGTGATGTAAGTGGAAAAGTGGAAACTCCAGGAAACCATCAAGTGAATGCTAAAAGTCAAAGCACAGTGGGGCGCCTGGATGGCTCAGTTGGTTAAGCCTCTGACTTCAGCTCAGGTCATGACCATTCGTGGGTTCAAGCCTGCATCGGGCTCTGTGCTGCCAGCTCAGAGCCTGGAGCCTGCTTCCAATTCTGTGTCTCCCTCTCTCTCTGCCCCTCTCCTCTCATGCTCTGTCTCTCTCTGTCTCTCAAAAATAAACGTTGAAAAAAAATTATTTTTAATAAATAAAAAGTTCAAAAAAAATCAAAACACAGCAACAGCTATGAAGGACACCTTCAGTGGGCTTGACAACAGACTTGGCATAGCCAAGAAAAAGTCCAGTGAGCTTGAAGATAGGTCAACAGAAATACCCAAAAAAGAAAATTCAAAGGGAAAAAAACAGAACAGAGCATCCAAAAATTGTGGGTCAACATCAGAAGAAATTACACATATAACTGAAACACTGTCAGAAGACAGAGTGAAGCAAAAGAAATATTTGAAGTAATAATGGCTGTGAATTTTCCAAAATCAATGACAACACCAAACCACAGATGTTCCAGAGAACACCAATGAGGATAAGTAAAAACAAAACCAAATGTATCAGGGCATTCATATTCAACCTGCAGAAAACCAAAGACAAAGAGAAAATCATAAAAGAAGCCACAAGAAAAAAACACCTTAGCGATAGAAGAACAACGGTAAGAATCATGCAGAACTTTGTATCAGAAGCCATGCGAGAGAGAAGAGAGTAAAGTAAAATCTTTAAAGTTTTGAAAGAATGAAACCCTACCAGCTTGGAAATCCGTATCTAGCAAAATTCTTCAAAAGTGAAGGAAAAGTAAAGACTTCACAGACGAACAAAATTGGGGGGATTTTACTGCCAATAGACCAGCCCCGCGATAAATGTTCAAAGTTCTTCAGGATGAAGGAAAATTATATGGGACTGAAACTTGGAGGTGCGTAAAGAAGGGGAGGATGTTGTAGAAGGAATAAATGAAGGTAAAATAAAAATAGTTTATTGTTGTCATTCTTTTTTTTAATTTTAATTTTAATTTTTTAATGTTTATTTATTTTTGAAAGAGAGAAAGATAGAGCATGAGTGATGGAGGGGCAGAGAGAGACGGAGACACAGAAATCCAAAGCAGACTTCAGGCTCTGAGCTGTCAGCACAGAGCCCAATGCGGGGTTCGAACTCATGGACCATGATATCATGACTTGAGCCAAAGTCTGATGCTCAACCAACTGAGCTACCCAGGTGCCCCTGTTGCCATTCTTAATTGACCTAAAATATGACATATTGTTTGAAGCAATAATGGTTACAGTGTGCCAGATGAGTGTACTTATAGATAAGTAAATAACAGCAATATCCCAGTGGACAGGAGGAAGAAGAGTGAGAAATACTCTTGAGGCACCTGTACAACCTCTGAAGTGACGTAGTGTTTTTTGAAACCAGACATAGATTGTTCATAAATGGAGATTGCAAACTATAAATGGGATGTGGGATCCTGAGTGGGATCTTGGAATGGAAAACAATACTGGGAAAAACAAGAGGAAATCTGAATAAAATCAGAATTTGAGTTAATAATAATAATGGTTCATCATTGGTTCATTCATTGTGATAAATATACCACACTCACATGTGCTGTTAATGGTAGGACAAGGTATGTGTGGGATCTATGGGAACTCTCTGTCCTATCTTGTGACTTTTTCATAAATCTGAAATTTTTCTCAAGTTAAAGGGAAACAAAGTGAGACTCAGAGAGATGATCCTGCTGACATCAAGAAGGAAGCAAAACTGTCTTGGAGAAGGGCTGTTTCCTAGCTGCAAGGGCCTCAGTCCTACAACCACAAGTCAACCACAATGAGCTTGGAAGAGGACCCCAAGGTCCAGCCGAAAACCACAGAGTGGCCAAAGCCTAGACTGCAGTCTGGTGAGTCAGAGGATCTGTCTGAGCCGTGCCTGGAGCTGCTCTTTGGGGGGAAAATGATACTTCAAAACTCTATTTCCAACTGGAACATGTTTGGCACACAATCATGGTTTGCTGCACGAGCAAATGGAATAAAGATGTAGGAGGGATTCAACGTTCACCACTGCCCCTCAGCACACAGCCCAAATGTGAAGAGTAAACGGAAGTCCTCTGAAACGTGAAAGTAAATGCCTTTACAGGCGGGCGGTGAAGTTCGTGTTCTGTCCTCTAGGGCGGGACACCCTTGGCCAAACAGAGAGCCAGTTCACAATTTTAAGGAATTGGAGTTATCTTGTTTCTTAGTCCAGAACAGATTAAATGAAATTTATGGGAGTTGACGCCCTAACAATGAACCCAGAGTAGGAAAATAAAATGCACCTGGCTGTTGAAATTGGGGTGTTTTGCTGCAAAGAAAACGCAGCAAGTGGGTGTCTGACCTCCAGTCTGTAGCCACATAATGATTTTGCAGATTTAAAAACAAGGCAATGGTAATAATGGGCATCTGCATTGCGCTGTCCACAGACAAGTTTCACTCAATCTTCTTAGCAAATGTGTGAGAAGTTAAGATGCTTGCTTGCAAGGAATAAAAAATGTAAAATCGAGGAAGTAATGGGTTTGGGGAGTGGTAGACAGTACAGAAGGGAGGAATGTGAGACGAAAGAGGATTCACTGGAGACTTCAGAGGTATTGGTGATGGTCTGGGTGTGGCAGGGATATCCAGGGAGAAGACAGAGCATCTTTCTTGGTTAGCACCACAAAGTTTAATAATATTAATGTCATTGTTATGATTATGCTTTAATCCTTGTGATGCATGCAATGTGCACTGGTCTACGCTGTGTCTGATTTTATATATAGAAAACCACTCAAGTGCATCAGAACTGCCTGCAAGGCAAGTCGTAGTGTTCCCTGAAACAGCAAAAGAGATTCAGGTTAAGTAACTCATAACAGGAGCTGAATCCACTTCTGCCTGACTTAAAAAAAATTTTTTAATGTTTTATTTATTTATTTATTTATTTATTTAATTTTGTTTTTCAACGTTTATTTATTTTTGGGACAGAGAGAGACAGAGCATGAACGGGGGAGGGGCAGACAGAGAGGGAGACACAGAATCGGAAACAGGCTCCAGGCTCTGAGCCATCAGCCCAGAGCCCGACGCGGGGCTCGAACTCACGGACCGCGAGATCGTGACTTGGCTGAAGTCGGACGCTTAACCGACTGCGCCACCCAGGCGCCCCTTATTTATTTATTTTTTTTGAGAGACAGAGTGAGCACAGGGGGAGGGGCAAAGAGAGAGAGGGAGACAGAGGATCTGAAGCAGGCTCTGCGATGACAGCAGAGAGCCCAGTGCGGGGCTTGAGCTCCCGAGCCCTGAGATCATGACCTGAGCTGAAGTTGGATGCTCAACCAGCTGAGCTCCCTAGGCGCCCCTCTGTCTGATTCGAAAATGTCATTCCAGCCACTAGCCTCTTCTTGTGAGTAGGCCCCCACTCTCCAACTCTTTTTCATGTTTCTTAGAAGTAAAGGATGAAGCAGGCAGTATCGCTGAGACCCTGACTCTCAAACCACCCTTCATGCTTACACAAGGTGGTGGTCAAGGCTTCACTTCAGCCAGAGTTTCCCACAAGCCCACTTCTTCACCGCAGAGTTCGGGTCAGATGCTGAGTGTGTGGTTCAGGCGTGAGGTATAAATGCCTTACTGCTTTCTGATGCTAGGGATACACATGTTCAAGTAGGCACGCAGCAAGAATGACAGACAGACAGACAGACAGACAAAGACCTGGCTTCTCAAGAAGTCCCCAAGCCCACCTGCTCACACAGCCACCTGGATAAGAGATGGGATGTTAGAGTGTGTGTCTTTGTAATCAAATGACCTTGATTTTCTTTAAAAGCAAAGCCCAGTGGATGTCCTGGATCTTCAATGACCAGGTCAGTAAGTCCAAAGTGTTTTTCTTTCCTTATGGCAAGTTGGTGCCTAAAATGTGCTGCTTGGAAATAAGGTATTTATTCAAGACCCAAATGGTGTTTTCTGTCTGGCTTCCAGCACCAGCCTAAATAAGTCTGGTCCATTTGTAAACTCTTCTTAGCCATAGGGGAGCCTGGGTGGATCAGTCAGATAAGTAGCCAACTGTTGATCTTGGCTCTAGTCATGATCTCATGGTTCATGTGGTTGAGCCCTACATCAGGCTCTGTGCTGGCAGTGCAGAGCCTGCTTGGGATCCTCTCTCTCCCTCTCTCTGCCCCTTCCCTTTGTGTGCACTCTCTCTCTCTCTCAAAATAAATTTTAAAAAAACATTAAAAAGATAAGTAAACTATTCTTAACTATAAAATCCTCTTTTTGAATGAAATCTGTCATATACACATGATACAGCAGAGGGATACATGTAAGAGAGTTGTGTTTTTTCTGAATTCAAATCCATATCATTGGACACAATTCTTACATTATTTATGGAGCCCATAATAGCTCCTTTCTAGGCATGAAGTTTAAAAATCATAATCTAGATCAGTCTCCAAACCTCTAGACCAAAGAAGGGTCAAAATGATCCATAGGAGTGTTGGAAAAAATTCTATACCTTTATTTTCTGTACCTTTTTATACCTTTATTTTCTGTTCATTTTAAATTTCTAGTTTGGGTGTCCTCTGATGAAAAATATCTATTAGAATGGTAGTACATTTAAATATTTTCTAAATAAACAAATATACCTATGTAGTTCAAAGGATGTGGGTGTGTGTGTGTGGTTTTACTAATAGGAGCACACGATCAAAATAGCTTGAAGGTCTCAGGTCTCTCAACTAGATGGGGGTCAGTAAACTTTTCCTGTAAAGAGCTAAACCATAAAATATTTTAGGCTTTGGAGGCCATATGGTCTCTGTCAAAACTACTCAACTCAGGGGCGCCTGGGTGGCACAGTCGGTTAAGCGTCCAACTTCAGCCAGGTCATGATCTCGCGGTCCATGAGTTCGAGCCCCGCGTCAGGCTCTGGGCTGATGGCTCGGAGCCTGGAGCCTGTTTCCGATTCTGTGTCTCCCTCTCTCTGACCCTCCCCCGTTCATGCTCTGTCTCTCTCTGTCCCAAAAATAAATAAATTAAAAACAAACAAACAAACAAAAAAAACTACTCAACTCAGCTTTTGTAGCACAGAAGCAGTCATAGACTATATGTAAATAAGTGAACATGAACGTGTTCCAACAGAATTTTATTTGCAAAAACAGGTGGTGGCTGGGTTTGGCCTACAAGCTGTAGTTCTCTGACCTAGGTGATCATGGCCTAGGTGATTTCTGGAGACAGTTTCAGCAGGAGCATCTTTTGGCTCAATTCCAATCTTGACAAACTGTAGTGGGCCAGAGTGGAGGGTCTCCAATATCACCCATACCCACTCGATCCTAACCTTCCACATATGCAACCCCTTCTTTAACAGCATCGAAATATATAACAAAATCTCTTCAGAAATTACAAAGTGGTTAAGTCTGAGGCACTGGAGTTGAACAGAAGTTAGAATGCAAATTCCACTGTGTAGAGCTGGGCTCAGTTTAATTACTTCTCCATCCCTGTCACGTGTAAAACCAGGACTCTAACAGCCACCCAGCAAGCATGCTGCACTGAGCGAGAGGGATAGTGGACCCAGAAGCATCCAGTGCAGAACCTGTCATGTAATCTGCTATCCTGTAAGTGCTAGATTCCAACCCTGTCTTTGTTCTGGGCCTTTTTTTGCCTTCCAAAGCAAAAAGTAGAAAAAAACAAACAAACAACAACAACAAAAAAAAACAGAGTGAGAGCAAAAGGAAGAAGAGAGAGACAATGAGAGAGCAGAAAGAAGGTTTTATCTTCCTATGCTCTTTCTCCCAAAGGTTTTGTGTCTTGTGTTGGGAAATCTGCAGCTCCTACTTGCTTTTGTCCCACACCCAGGAGCCTCCCCGAGGACATGAGACAGGGATAGGAAGATGGGTGTGGCCAGCAGGATCTGTAACGCATCCTTTTGGTTATTGGTCCCCCAAAGGAGGGGTCTACACCAGGGGTCTTACAACATGATCCAGTGGGGGCACAGGGAGGAAATGTTAGAACTTCTGTTCATATTTATTTATTTTTATTTTGCAATGTTTACTTATTTACTCACAAATGGTGAGATCATGACCTGAGCCCAAACCAAGAATTGGACACTTAACTCGCTTCGCCCACTCAGGTGCCCCATATTAATTTTTTATCTCATCTTTTTTTAAATTTCCATTTTCAAAATTGAGATGTTTTCTTAGGGATTTAATATATTACACTGTAGTACATGCATCTAATTTATCAATAATTATACACACATTAAAGAATCGGCTCAAACAAATGTCCTCATTGTAGTACACGATCAAGGAGATAAAAAGTCGGGGATGGGGTGCCTGGGTGGCTCGGTCAGTTAAGTGTCCAACTTTGGCTCACATCATGATCTCACAGTTCATGAATTCGAGCCCCGTGTCAGGCTCTGTGCTGACAGTTCAGAGCTTGGAGCCTGTTTCAGATTCTGTGTCTCCCTCTCTCTCTAACCCTCCCCGATTCATGGTCTCTCTCAAAAATAAACATTTTAAAAAATTGTTTAAAGTTGGGGAGACCTCTCCTTTAGGGTTTGACAGACACATTGATGTGCCAGGGGACTCCAGAGGCGGCAGGGTAAATTTGGTATGCCTTCTTGACGTATCCGTGTTGTTTGCAGATGTTTCCATGATCGTTAAAGCAAATACAGATTTTGGAGTTAAATCCAAATCCTCATGATTCTTTTTTTTTTTTTAGTTTAAAGTTCAACATAAGACTTCTAAGAAAATTTTCAGTGCTTAGTTCCTTCAGGTATACTCCAGACCATTCAAGAATCTGTGTCTACATTCTTCCATCTGGAAGGGGAAAGTCTGAGAAACAGTGCTATTGACAAAGGATCTGCTTGAATAAAGTTGCTCTTGGCTGTCTGAATCTAACTTTTTCCAATGTACAGAGGTAGGGGATATTCTGGAGGCATGCCCTGGAGACTCACATGAGACTCCTATATCAATATAAATAATAGTTTATATTTATTAAGCACTTATTCCATGACAGGCATTTCATCTATGTCATGTTGTACAATCCTCATAACAGTATCACAGAGTAGATGCTATTAGTATTCTCCTTCTACAACTAAAGAACTGTGGTGGGTGGACTTCCAAAATGACCCTCCATGACCCATGCTTTTGTATAACCCCTTGTCCTGGACTGTGGGCAAGACCAGTGGCTATGATAAGACGTCACTCCTGTGATGTCCTGTGGTTGTGTTACGTCATATGGCCAAATAGATTTTTGTAGATGTGATTGAGGTTGTTCATCAGCTGAGTCCATCAAAAGGGAGCTCATCCTGGGTGGGCCTGGCCTTATCAGGTGTGCTCTTAGAGGGTCCGGCAGTTACAAACAACAAAGATGAGAGAGATGTGTTCCTGCCGGCCTGGAAGAAAGCAGAGTTATGTCGTGAGCCACCTAGGGCAGTTATGTGTTAAGAAACTGCAGGCAGCATTTGGGATCTGAGAATGTTCCATGGCCAACAGCCAGAGGCAGAACAGGGACCTCAGTCCTCCTTCCACAGGGAAAGGAATTCTGCCAAAGATCCGTCATCTTGGAAGAGGAGCTCAAACCTCAGCTGAGAATTGCAGCCCGAGCCAGAACTCTGATTTCAGCCCAGTGCGACCCTAAGTAGATTCCCAGGCCGCAGAAACTGTGAGGTAATACATTTGTATTCTTTTAAGCCACTAAGTTTGTAGCAATTTGTCACACAGCATGGCAAACAAATACAGGAAAACTGATCCTGCTAACCAGAGGTGGTACCGGAATACAAACCCAGGCACTCCTGGTACATTCGTTTGCCCATTCATTCATTCATTCATTCACTCATTCAACTCTGTTCCTGGCTCTGGAAGTACAACAGTGAATAACATGTGTTCCTGCTGTGATAGAGACACCATTCTAGAATCTCCAGAACTCTTGCTTTTAGTACGGGGCCACACTGCTCTCTTGTAAGCCAAAGGGGCCGTAAGACAAAGGCTAGTCCCCAAGTAGGAAAGGGATTTCGGATCCCCGTTTTCAACTTCTCAGGTGAAGGTGCTTTTTCCCAAATACAAGAATGGGAATGCACAAGCCAAGATGAGATCATCACTTTGCTCTGGCTTTCTTCTTGGACTCAGAGGGTCTTTCCCACATAGACCAAAGAAGGTCGGTGTAGGGGGCTTCTGTCACAACATGCTTTGTCATATATTTAATCTTATTTGATCTGGTTTGTTTCCATGGGATTTTTTCCTAATCTGTTTGTGATTCTTTTAAAGATATTCAGGATAACTAATAAATCTTCCAATATGGTTTTCTTTACTATTTTTTGTAGATTCAATACTTGGATGCCAATGCTTGGAGAGAAAGGACTGGAAAGTTGCCATTAGTCTGGGAGGGCTCTGGTTGAGCCATGTTTAGGTGTTTAGTATGTTTCTCCTGCACACCAGAACCTGGCAGTGTGGCAAATGAAAAGAAGGTCTATCTCATACCTATGTGCTCAGAGGCTGGACAGAAAACACACACACATGAACATCGAAGAGTATAAACCTTCAGAGATGCAGACATCAGGGCACACCTAGGAAAGTCCATGGGCTCTGGAGTCACCCTGACCCAAGTTTGGATCCCTCCTCTGCCCCTCTCTGCCTTAGTAGAGTTAATCATAGTGATAGCAACAGCCATCATTTTATTAAACGTCTCCTCTATGCCAGGCACAATGCTGAGCCCTATATACATAATTGCAGTGACTGAACCCATGAACCTGGAAAGTACAGTATACTCCTCATTTTATAGATGGGGCCATAAAGCTCAGAAAAGTTAAGCAACCTGCCCCACATCACCCACCTGAAGAGTGGGGGAGGTGAGATTTCTGTTGAACTTCCTAACCTAAACTCCGGGCTTCAGTTTCCTCAATAATAAAATGGGCTTAATAATGCCCACTTCACAAGGTTGTGTGGAGGAATAAATGAGATCATGTCCTCACTGCCCCTGGCCAAAGGCAGTCACTCAGGACATGTTAGTTTCCCTGTGGAAAGAACTACTGGGCTGCAGAAGTACCAGCAGTCTTCCTGGAGGAGGTGTGGCCTGCGAAAGGTGCATTACACTCAGAGACCATTTGGAGTTCGAAGTCGTTAGAGTTACGTCCAGTTTGCCTTGGCAGTCAGGCTGCTGGGCACCACGCAGAAAAGAAAGAACTCTGCCTGATTTAATAACAGCGATTCATTCTCTCCTCTGCAGGTAAGTCTGGTGAAGGCACCTGGGATTCCGCTCTTGGTGCACACGCCTCAGTGCTGGGCACACACCAGGATGCTTGACTCGGCTGCTTTGCAGATGAGAAGGAGCCCAACAGGTGACCCCACAATATGCCACTTTGGCATGTGGATTACTTTGAGCTGAAGGCAATCAAGACCCGGCAGATTCAAAGAAAACTTTTTTCTCTCTCCCTTAGCTACGCTTAGATAGGGGGACTGGCCCAGAGAGAGAGCTATTACCAGTGATGACTTTTTATCTGAAATGACCTATCTGTGTGGCAGGGCAAACATCTAATTACCAAACATCTGGTCCTCTTTTGTTCTGTGGATCACCTTCCCCCACTTTGAAGCCCCAGGTCCCTAGCCGATTCCTTAGCTCAGGATGGCATATCAGCCACCATTGCCAGAATTGTCCTTGGGTGTCATATTTTTTATGGCACTCCAGGATGTACGTAATTAAATTTGTTTTTCTCCTGTTAAACCGTCTTATGTCAATTTAATTATTAGACCGGCCAAAGCACTGAAGGGGCAGAAGGGAAATGTTTCCCCCTCTGCCCCGGAGCACTGCACTAAGAGGAAAACGGTGCCCTTCTTGAGAAGCTCTTTTCCGTTTGAATTGGCAGAGATATTTATCCAGGGTTGCAAAAATCCTCCAGGAGGGCATTGCGTTAAAAAAAGAAAAAGAAAGAAAGAAAGAAATTTCCTGCTGTACTGGAGAAGCAGTGCCTCCCTTTTGACATTTCGTAAGGCATAAATCTGATAGCAACAGAGGCCCCAGAGACAGGGTGTTAGCTAAACTTCAGGTGAAGGCATATTGCGCAGGAAGTCGGGGAGCGCCGCGTCCTTGCCTTTGTCATCCCGAGCACACTCATCTGCAGTGTCTCTGGTGTCGTCTTTCTCCAAGGTTAGCTCGCCAGGGACTCTGGCTTTCCACTGCAGCCTCTTCAAAACGCGTGTTTTAATCCACTCCCCCAACTCCCTTGCCCGGGTCCTGATAGGTTCTGATGGGTGAGGACTCCAGGATCTGAATGTGAGAAATTTGGCAGAGCCGTCTGGGGCCTTGCGAGAGCCTGTTCCTGTTGTTTCTGGCTGGCTTCTTCAAGTCACCCCTTTGGTGAAGGGGCAGCAACAGTGACCGCCATTAGGACCAAGGGGAGGTTTTGGACCAGAATACCCACCAGTGCTCAGGGTGGGGTTCAAGAAGACATTTGCTGCACCAGCTTTGAAAAACTATTTGTTTGTTTGTTTGTCTACTTATTCATTCACTCATTCATTCATCTATTTATTTATTTCCAAGTTTATTTACTTTTGAGAGAGCACAGGAGCAGGGGAGGCGCAGAGGATCCAAAGAGGGCTCCGCACCGACAATGGCGAGCCTGATGCGGGGCTCAAACCTACAAACCCTTGAGATAGTGACCCGAGCCAAAGTCGGAGGCTCAACCGACTGAGCCACCTAGGCGCCCCACAATTTTGTTTATAAATAACGACTGGGTAGGGTTGGGAATCTGATCCTCTATGGGATGAATTTAGGGATCTCCTTAGTTACGTAGAAGACATTGAGTTGCTGTGGTGCTTGAACTTTAGTGCAAATGTGATTTACCTGCTTAGGGTTGTTTGTTTTTTACAGAATTGACCTTTATTTATTGTACTAAGGTCTGCTTGACTTTTGATCCAGAGTAAGTCTCGTTTTATGGAAACTGTAGATTCCTGGCCTCCATTCCAGGAAGATTTGCATTTTGCAAGACTTAGGTGCCATTAATTATATATATATATATGTATTTATATATATTTATATAAATATAAATATATATTTATATAAATATAAATATATATTTGTATTTATATAAATATAAATATATATTTATATAAATATAAATATATATTTGTATTTATATAAATATAAATATATAT
>NW_024412413.1:13421603-13462662 GCF_014898765.1 Herpailurus yagouaroundi
ATATAAATATATATGTATTTATATGTATTTATATAAATATAAATATATATGTATTTATATGTATTTATATAAATATAAATATATATGTATTTATATGTATTTATATAAATATAAATATATATGTATTTATATGTATTTATATAAATATAAATATATATGTATTTATATGTATTCATATAAATAAATATATTTATATGTATTTATATATATGTATATATATATACACATATATATACATACATACATGTGTGTGTGTGTGTGTATATATATATATATATATATATATATATATATATAAAGTAATCTCTACATCCAACATGGGCTGGAATTTACAACCCCAAGGTCAAGAACCACGTGCTCCACCAACTGAACCAGCCAGGTGTAATTTTGATGTAAATGGCTAGGGAGCTAACCTCTAGAAGCTTGAAGAAAGGACTCTGAAGTCAGGAACCAGCCTCTGGCTCAAATTCAAACCCACTAAGGCATTTACTTGCTGTGTGATTTTGGGCATGTGATTTAACCTCTCTGGGCTTTGGTTTCCACATCTATAAGTAAACCTCTGTCTCAAGATGTCTGTCACCTTTTGGAATCCTAGACTACTGAATCTTTGGATGGAAAAGGAAAGGGGACAGGAGCCAACATTTGGTGGAGCCCCTAAGGTATGCCAGGCTTGTGATCACACCCCCACTAGGTCTCCTTCAGCTAAGTTTTTCTCCTTCCCAAGTCAAAGAGCCTGTGCTACTCTGTTTGGGCTTCTGAAAAATGCCTTCAGGGCAGAGATTTCTGACCCATGTTCTAACACAAAATGTGCATGGTGGATTAATTTTGTTCAACACACCTTGGTTGTTTTGTGAAAGGAAAGTCTATGCAACTGAGTTCACTCATTCCCAGCAAGCATTTTTTGAGCTCTACTGTGCTCCAGAGCCTGTGTGCAATGCTGGGGACCCCATGGTGGGCCATCTTTGTGGAGCTGGGCACACTGGCACTCCTCGCTGGCCGATCGTGTCAACTAATTCGCAAGCAGCTGGAGCAGACACTGCCCCGCTCAGCCTGGGTTAGGAGAGGCTGAAGGGAAGCCATCAGAGTCTGCTCTGGGAGCTGAGCCGAACTCTGCATCCCAGCTTGGCTGCTGGGAAATGAGAGAGACTCAGGCCAGCTGAATTCAAAACACCTGCCTGAGATAAATAGCAAAATAATAATAATGTGATATTTAAACACTGGCGTCCAGACTTCTTAGCCACTGTGCATGCTTGTAGGGAGAAGCCTGAAGCAATGGAAAGATCACACACACCCCCTTAAACAGAAATACTGAGACATGAACACAGGTTTCCTCAACATGTGGTCCCCAGGCCACTGGCCACACAACCATCTCAGGGAGCTTATTTTAATTTTGGGCTCCTGTTCCTTTTCCAAATTTACTGATTCAGAACCCTGAGGGGGCGTGCTTATAAACTGTGTATTTAACAAGATCTGCAAGCCTCCCCACTTCCCCTCACAGTGAGCCGACTCGAATCTGAGAATTTCTGGAATGTCGCTACAGCTAAATCTGTATAACTTATGCAGTAGATGTGTCTCCCTCCTTTCTGGTCTTAGTGGTAATAAAAATAATAATTGGCAATATTTACTGAGCACTCTCTATCTGCCAAGGAGTGGTAGATCAGGCATTTTACACACAACTCATTTTATCTTCACAAATACTCTATTTTGGTCCTATTGTCATCCCCATTTTCAAGATGGTGAAACTGAGGCACAGAGTTTGGTGACTTGCCCAAGGTCTTACTCATTAGGAATACAGCCAAGATTCAAACTCAGATCCACGGCTCATGCAAGAAAGGATCCGAATTCCTGTAAACACAAAACAAAATAAAAGCAACATGTTGGTGGCAGCTGCTCTGGGGTGCTGGGAACAAAAAGTTTAATTTTTGTCTATGTGCCCTTCTAATTTTCCCTACAATAAATGTGTATTTGTTTTTAGTATGAAAACAGACCGGCGTTGATATTTGTTATTCTGCACTTATTTGCTGTACAAATTCAGGTAAATATATAATATCATTGAAGTTCAAGGTTCTCATCTGTAAAATGGGTATAATTTGTGTTATTGTCAGACTGAACTAAGATATTTTAAATTAGAGAGCTCAATGCAGTTACATAAAAACACATTAGGTCCCTTCCTTATTTATTTACCTCTACTACTCTCCGACCCCCCAAAAAAGGCATCATTGTTTTCCACTAATGACTGGAGCTACAATTGTACCCTGAACCCCAGAGCCTTCCCACCCCGAGTGTGGTCCTGGACTAACAAACATCATGAGCATCCCAGAAAGCTTGTTAGACTCTCGGTCCCCCACCCAGGACCTACTGAAGCAGAATATGCATTTTAAGAACTGCACTGGTTCTCATGGAGGCATGGTCTAGAAGATTGTTCTCCAAAAAGGGGAGTGTCACACAGGGAGTTAAATCACTGATGTTCTGGGAAGCAGGAAGAAAATATTAGAACTTCTACTTATGTTGATCTTCCATATCCTTTGTTAACATCTGGTATTTGTGCATGTTTTATGATGTATTCAGTAGATTAGTAGTGAGTACACACATACACAGTTTGTAAGTAAACATTGTCCTGAAGGAGGGGACCCTTTGGAGGGGATCCAGAGTTCTGCACACTCAGATAACATTGGCCTGCCACACTTCCCACAGCAACTTCCGGGAAGTTGGTTAGGAAGGGAGATGCGCCTCCCATGCTCTGGCTGTTTCCTTAACCTTTTGGTGCTACTTCTAACCTTTACCCTCCCTGGGAAGGGAGGATATCCTACCCTGCTGGGTAAATTGGTAGCTCACCTTTTTTCCCCCTATCCCTCAGGGAGAGCACATTTCACTCCTTCTTCCCATGATGTGCACTTTAAAGGGGCTTCTCTGTCTCTATGGGGTACCCCATCCACCACCACGCCATCAAGTCTCCCACCTGCCCTGTCTCCATTGTCCTTGCTCAGCAAAATCCAAATCCCAGTGAACCCCAACCCTCAAGCCGGCTCGGTGCCTGCTCAGGAAGCAGGATGCAGCCGAGAAAACACATACCCAGGCTGACAGCACTCTCCTTAGATTTATGGCCGTGAAAGTCAGATGGACCCTAAATTCTGCCTGCCTCCCCCCACATCCCTACCAAGTTTCCCTCCTTCCATTACTCTCCCTTCCCTTGTTTCTCAACACCCCCCCCCCAGTCCACACACACCCCCCCACCCCCATCCCCAACCTCAGATCGGGACCTTCGTCCCATGCTCCACATGTTGAGAAGGGGCTGTCCTTTGCCAGGGCATGCCTGGCCTGGATGTTGCATTTAGATACTTCAGTCCTCTGGAATCAAATCAGCTCCTCTCCGGTGTTGTGTTCTTTCCAGCACATGCCGCTGCTGGCTCTCTGTCAATGTTGAATCCAAACACCACGGTTTTAGAAACTGCCCTTTTTCCAAGCACCTTATTAATCCTCAAAGCACTTGTGAGCTTTAAAAAATGGTGCCAGCAGCATGTGACATGTGTGACAGGCCACGGCTTGCACTCCCCACTTTCCACACCAGGAAAACTGGGACAGCCAGGCAGAGTTCCTGAGCCAGCGTCATACAATGAGTCAAGTCAGAATTGGAGGGGCTTACGCCTTCCTAAAACCCACTGCCTCTTTGGGACTGTATTAAAATAAAAAGGAATTTTAAAAAATGCAAAATACAAAGACTTCTCCCCTGCCCCCTCCCCCCAACATGAGTTTGAATGCTGTGGTCTGGAAGATGTCTACTAACATAAGCTAGTTTCAAGGCCCAGAACCCAGGATGAGAGCTAGAGACACCAGGGACAGGTCAGTGTTTTTATCCAATGAGATCTTTTAAAATAACAAGAATGACTCCAATCCGGGCTGGCTGTTCAGTTCTCCCAGTGGCTGTCAAATGCCAGGGAAGCTGGGCTTTGCGGAATGGGCTTTGCAGAAACACTGAAGCCAATTTAAAATGCCTGTTTCTAGGCCCCCAACTAGACCTACAGAATCCAAATCTCTAGGGCTGGATCAGAAAATCTTGATTTTTTTTAAAGACACCCCTTAGCTGCTCCTGATGCACACACAGGTTTAGGAGCCCTTGAGTCCTTGTCATTATGAATCTATTTATATCCTAAAATGGCAAAGCTGGCAGGGACTTAGAGATGCTTTAGTCCAACCCCTCATTTTACAGATAAGAGAATGAAGTCTTGGAGAGATGTGGCCTGTCCAAGTTCCTAGACCCGGGCTGAGTTAACTGTGGCCCATTTAACTTTGGGTTCCAGTAGCAGGATCTAATTTCAGGATCAAATTGGCACCACAAAAATACACTTGAATATTAACTTTTTAATGGCTAAAAAGCAGAGCCAGGTTTTCTTATTTAGATTCTCCTATCCAGTAAAGTAGGTAATTTAAATCGTAAGATTAGTCATCCTCGCACCCTATAAAACTCAATCAAGTGATTTCCATCTTCAATAGGGGAATAATGCATTTTATTTTTCGGCATTGGCCTTTAAGTATTGAGCAGTATTGGTCCTGAAATCGGGTCTCTACCTCCGTATACAGCTCCCAGGAATATTTGCTCACCGTCTTTCATTGGCCCGGTCAGTTAGATGGATGCCTGTGGCTGGCTGGTGTCTTTCAAACACTGAATGATCAGGTGACCTCCTTAGTTGGACCTTGAAAGCCACTCACCTGAAACAAAGAAAATGCAAATGCCTTCTGTGTGTGCTTTCTCCCCGTGGTAGGTTTGCAAACAGGGGTTATACACCCGATGTAGAGAGAGAAAAAAAAAAGCTCATGTCCCTTGGCCCAGGGAACAGAGTAGCTGACAGAATAAACATGCTATCTTAGGGAGTATAAGAACTAGGAGGGCAGCTGCAGCAGTTACTACCTGATGTCCCTACCCTACCGAGGTCTCTCCCTTTAGGGATTTGCTCCTACCGTCTTGGCTTGAGCTGTGTAGCCCAGGCCTGTGTATTTTGCTGCTGGCAAGCTGTGTGCTTTCCTGGGCATCTGCCTCCTTAAACCCACCAGAGCCCGCTGGGAGCTTTGAGCCCAGCACGGTGCCTGGAACTTTGTGGGCATTCACAAAAAATATTTGTTGAATTTTTGAACTGGACTTACCCTCCTCTCTGATATCCGTATGTTTCTTGAGCTGCTTCCAACTGAATAGCTGATGCCAAAGTGAAATCGACTGGATTTTTCTCCAACAAGCATTGAGTGCCTGCTGTTTGCTGTAGCTGTATTAAGATCAGTGAAATAGAGGCCCTCCGTGCCAAGAGGCTGTAAATTGAGGGGGAAATGCACACAGACATTCACGTCATCCTTACATAAGGTAGCCTGTGATAAACGCAATTCAAAGAAGTGCAAAGAGGCAGGCCGCACAGTGGGAAGATTCCTGCCTGACTTCCTCCTCTTTATATAGATTTTTAACAGCTTTATTGAGGTACCACTGACATTAAAAATTTTATGTACTTAAGATGCATGACCTGATGTTTTCATATGCACATACATTGTGAAATGATCACCACTATCAAGCCAATTAACATATTTATCACCTCTACACAGTTACCGTTTGCACGTGTCTATTGAGAAGATTTAAGATCTATCCTCTTACAAATGTCAAGTATACAATACAGTATTGTTAACTCTCATCACCGTCTCTGTATTAGACCTCCAGAACGTATTTATCTTGCATAACTGCAACTTTGTGCCCTTGACCCATATCGTTCCATTTCCTCTCCCCGCACCCCAGCCCCCCCACCGCCAGCATTCTTCACTCTGCTTCTATGAGTCTGACTATTTCAGATTCCACATATAAATGAGATCATGCAGTATTTCTTGTTCTGTGTTTTGCTTAGTTTGCCTAGCATAATACCTTCAAGGTCCACCCATGTTGTCACAAAGGGCAGGATTTCTTTCTCTGTTAAAGGTTAAACAATATTTCATTATATATATACATATATATATTTCATTATATATATACATATATATTACATTATTGTTATATTATTACATATTACATATTACATCATTACATGTCCCTTTATCTGCCTGAGGACACTCAAGTTGTTTCCACATCTTGGTCATGGTGGATAACAATGCAGTGAACTTGGGGGTGCAGACACCCTCCTAACTCAGGGCAGGTTGTTTATCGCCTGTTGCCCCTTCTCCAGACAGTAAACTCCTCAAGGGTAGGGATCTTTGTTACTGTTCGCTGATCTTGCCAAGCACCGAAAACAGTAGCCAGAACATAGTAGGTGATTTAAAAATATTTCTAAATGATTTGGATTCAGATCCTCTTTCTGCTGGTTATCAACTACATGACCTAATCAATGCTTTTTTTTGGGGGGGGGGGCTTCAGTGTCCTGATCAATGAATCTAGAAAAATGATAGTTGAGAGGATCAAAGTTTTTAAAACAAGTGGTTTTCAACCAATGGCATTAATCTTACTATGATCATCATATCCTCTTAGTGATAATATTTTTAAAAGGCACATATCTCAGGAGAGATGATTAATTATAACTGACACACTGATTCTATCTTGTAACTATCCATTAGGTTACTTTCAGCCAGAAGTCACAGAAAACCAATTTGCAATGGCTTGATTTTTTTTTTCCTCGTATAATAAGAAGTCTGGAAGTGAATCTACAACATCAGAGCTGGCGTCTCTATAATTCTCTTGACCAGGGATTGACAAACGATGGCCCACAGGCCAAATCAGGCTTGCCAACTGTTTTTGCAAATAAAGTTTTATTGGAACACGGTTATGCTCCTATGTTTACATATTATCTTCGGCTGCTTTTGTGCAACAACGGCAGAGTTGAGTAGTTGTAACAGAGACTATATGGCTTGAAAAACCTAAAATATCTGCTTGTTGGCCTTCACAGAAAAAGTTTCTGACCCCTGCCCTTACCATGTCTCAATGTGCTCTGGAAAGCACATTTGCTTTCAGGACAAGGTGGGAAAAGTGGTGTGAGCCCCACCCGGCCCCAGCTGACTTTCTTTTTCACCTCACAGGTCAGAACTGGGTCACATGGTGACCTTTTGCAGAAAAAGAGTCTCGGATACTAAGAGATGGATAAACCTGAGCTTTCCAGTAATGGAGCCACTAGCCGAGTGCAGCTATCAAGGACTTGACATGTGATTGGACCCAAGAGAGACGTGCTGTAAGCATGAAACATACAGCAGATTTCACTACCAAAAAGAAGGCAAACCGTCTCATTAATAATTTTGTATTGACTGCATGCTAAAATGCTAATATTTTAGATATATTGAGTTAAATATACCATCAAAATTAATTTTACAAAATTTAAATATACCGTCAAAACCAGTTGCACAAAAATTAAAACATACTCTCGAAAGAAATCATACAAAAATTAAAACATACCCTCAAAATAACTTTCTGCTTTTTTAATGGGGTCGCCTCACAGCTGTGGCTCTCATTCTGTTTCTCTTGGACAGCGCTGTGCTGGGCTAATCATGACCCATTGCCCGAGGCTGGGCAAATTGTTACCTTAACCACATAGGCATTCTGTCAGCAAGGAGAACGGGGGAGGAGTGGGGAGGCCAGTTTGGACAGTAACTAACAGGGTTTGCCATACTCATTTGTTTAACCAAAAAAAGAAAAGAAATGAGAACCCAATCCGTGGCAAGCACTGACAGATGCTAGCATACACACGGTCCAGCCATCATGGACCGGAAAAGGTAACATTGGACCTGGGCCTTGTAGAATGGATTGGACTTCGAAAGGCGAGTGACAGGTAGTGTTGGGTAGGATGAGCAGGAGGGCATTCCAGATTCCAGTCTGAGGGTGGAGAATGTAAAGATGACTGGGGGGCGGGGAGGGGGCAGGTAAATAGGGAACAGGATGAGGAGGAAGGTTTTTACCTCCACCCATTCTCCTGTTCTCCCTGCTGTACCTTAATCCAGGCAAACTCACCTTCTCTCCATTTCCCAAACATATGCGCATTCCCACCCCTGAGACTGAGATGTCCTTCCTCATTTTCCTCTCCCCCGGGGGGGGGGGGGGGGTTGCTCAGTCAAATCCCATTATATTTTCAGGCTCAGCACATGCATCCCCTGTCCAGGAAAACTTCCTTGACCCCTAACCCCAGAAGTTAAGCTCTACTTCCTTTGTGCTCTAATAAAAAAATAATAATAGCATTAAAGTAGTAATCATGAACATCTGTTGAACACTTATTACGTCTCTGGTGTCATGTTTATACTGTATATGAATTAGATTATTTAAGTTGTATGACCACCTTATTAAATAAAAATTGTATCCCATTTTACAGATGAAGAGAATGAGGGTTAGAAAAATTGATGGGTCCATTTCACATGTCCTGAGCTAAGACTGAAGGCTACAAAAAAAAAAAAGTAGGAGGCTTCCAGGTGGATTAAGGGTAGAAAAAAGACATTTTAGAGAACAGGGTGTTTCACCAAAGCAGGTGATTCCCTAATAGGAGAGGCAGACGTGGCAGGAATGAGACCCAGGGAAAGAGGAAGAAGCAAGTAAAGATCAGACAGGGAGGAGCTCACATGTCACACAAAGATGCATGAATTTTACCTTTTAGATGACTGGGAACCACCGAAGGAGTCTACACAAACGGCATCACTCAGTTTGCATTCTGGAGACAGGAGAACTTTTAGGAGGGGACCCCACCCATCCAGACGAAAGATGATGAGTTGTATCAGAAGGACAGTAGCAGCAGGGGTGCCTGGGTGGCTCAGTCGGTTAAGCATCTGACTTTGGCTCACATCATGATCTCACGGTTTGAGGGTTTGAGTCCTGAATCCGGCTCAGCACATTGATGGTGTGGAGCCTGCCTGGGATACTCTCTCCATCTCTGTCTCTCTGCCCTTCCCCCCAATTCACACTTTCTCTCTCTCTCTCTCTCTCTCTCTCTCTCTCTCTCTCTCTGTCGAAATAAAATAAACTTAAGGGGTAAAAAAGGACTGTAGCAGCAGAAACAGACATTTGGGGGAGCTTTGAGAGGCATGACCCTGGTAATTTGTACCCTGCGATAAGAAGATGAAGGTTGCACCCCCACTTCAGGTGTGGCTATGTCACTCACCTCATCTAACCCCACAGCCTTCTTCAAGTTAGGTGTCCACATCCGGATGAGGGCCCCGAGACCCAGGCAGATAAGCAGCTTGTTCAAGGTCACACCGAGTATATGATAGAGGCGAATAACCTGTCTGGCCTTTCCAAAGCCCAAGATCTTGTTGCGACCCCGCATCGCCTCTAACCTTAAACTAGGAAATTGTTCTCTGTCCTCATCTCTCCTTGTTTGTCAAACATTAAATATGAGGGACTCATTCATTTAGAGTGTTCAAATTCCTCACTAATCTGCAGAGTACCTAGCTATCTGGGTTCTTCACTTGATATGCATTTTGTGTCTTTTGGGTAAATACCATGTTTGCAAATGGATAGCAGTCCCCCTATTTTGTACATACTCGTGCCTTTAATGGTAAGAAATTAAGGGCCAGAGACGTCCAGTAAATTATTCAAGATCCTACCATCAGTAATGAGCAGAACTTGGGTTCGAACTCACATCTGTCTTATTCCATGTTCTTGCTCTTAAATACTACACTCTCCAACTTCCGAGATTAAAGGATTAGGTCCAGCCTACAGAGGGGAGAACCTGGGAAAAGACTGACAAGGAAGACACTAGTTTTTTGATTCCCCATTACCTTTTTCACCTACCCGCCAGGCACTTTGCCCTTAATTCTGCAAAATGCAGAGATAAAAGTATTTGTTTCATAAGGATACTGTAATCCATGCAATTAGCTCATGCACACAGTAGGTGTTTGATGAAAGGAAACACTATCTTTTATAATTTAACCACTAGCTGCCCCTTCAGTTGTATAGGCTGGCTTTGCTCTGGCTTTGAGCCAACATTTCTGCAAAGGTTGACCCTTCACTGACTCCTACATGAAATTCAATTGTTCAATCATGGCTTTTGCAGTCTGGGTAAACTCTTTGTGAGGAGACAGTGGATAGGGTGTACTATTTCCAGGAAACAGCTTAGAAAGCCTCCCATAGATGTAGTGAGGATGCATCCTAATCAGGGTGAGCCCAGAGAATCCATGTCTGCTTACAAACTAAAGCAGATACATACAATGGAACATTACTCAGCCTTAAAATAGAGGGAAATCTTGTCATGCTACAACAGAGATGAACCTTGAGGACAATGATAAGTAAAATAAGCCAGTCAGGGAAAGACAAATACTACAAGATTCCACTTATAGAAGGTATATAAAGTAGTCAAATTCATGGACACAGAAAGTAAAATGATGGTTTCCAGGATCTGGGGCCCAGGGGAAATGGTTCAATGTGTACAGAGTTTTAGTCATGCAAGATGAAAAAGTTTTATCGATCTGCTATACAATGATGTGAATATAGTCAATGATACTGTATTGTACTCCTAAAATTTTGTTAATAGGGTAAATTTTATGTTATGTATTTTTTTTACCATAATATAAGGAAAGAGGAAGGAAGGGAGGGAGGGACGGAGGGAGAAAGGGAAAGAAGGAGGGGAATAAGGAAAAAGGGAACAAAGGAAGTATTCCTCCTTAGAGCCTTCAGAGGGGTCATGGCCCTGGCAACCCCTTAATTTCAGACATCCAATCTCCAGAACAGCAAGAGAACACATTTCTGTTGTTTTGAGCTGCCTAATTTGTGGGTATTTGCTACAGTTGCCCTAGGAAACTAATCTAAGAAAAAATACTAAGTTCAACACATTGAAAAACTAATACCCAAGGAAATCAGAGGGCCAAAACAAGAAAGAAAGAAAGAAAGAAGGAAAGAAAGAAAGAAAGAAAGGAAGACTTTAAAAGAAAGAAAAGTTAAGTGTTTCTGCAGGGACAAGGAAGGATATCCATGAAGTAAGAATAAGACCAGTTTGCCATCATAGATGATATAAGCCATAAAATCAAACCAAACGTGATAGTCTGAAGAACAGGATGGACATGTACACGGAGAACAATGTGAGAAATCGGTAGGCTGAACCTAGGAATTCTCTCAGAATGCTGTGCCAAAGAATAGAAAGGGAGAAAGTAAGAAAGAATATTAAGATAGAGAAAATAACAAGAAGCATGAACATCCTCCAGTCAGGATTCTAGAAGAGAGAACAAAGAGAATACAGCTGACCCTTGAACCAGCTATCAGTTAGGGGTACTGATGTATAGGTGTTGACTCCGCCAAAAACTTAACTAATGGGATACTGTTGACCGGAAGTCTTACCATTAACATAAACAGTTTTGTATGTTATGTGTATTATATACTGTATTCCTACAATAAAGGAAGCTAGAGAGGGGCGCCTGGGTGGCTCAGTCGGTTAAGCGTCCGACTTTGGCTCAGGTCATGATCTCATGGTTTGTGGTTCGAGCCCCGTGTCGAGCTCTGTGCTGACAGCTCAGAGCCTGGAGCCTGCTTCAGATTCTGTGTCTCCCTCTCTCTCTGCCCCTCCCCTGCTCATGCTGTCTCTCTCTGTCTCTCAAAAATAAATAAATGTAAAAAAAAAAAAAAAAAAGGAAGCTAGAGAAAAGAAAATGGTATTAAGAAAATTACAAGGAAGAAAAATACATTTACAGGACTCTATTGTATTTATTGAAAAAAATCTATGTGTAAGTGGACTGCACAGATCAAACCTGTGTTGTTAAAGGGTCAAATGTGCACAGGAAGTAATAATAAAACGAATGAGAAGACATTCCACAGAGTTAAGAAAGATACAAGACTAAAGACTTAAAGGGCACAAGAGCAGTTTGAATGAAAAGCATGTTGATGTTACAAATTTGGGTACCTAGTGCATGAGATGCTCAGAGGTAATTGGGTTCCCCACCCTCTCCTTTAACATTTGTCCTAGGTCTGTCACTGTATAGAGGCTTTCTCTTTGCTCCCTTGTCTTCAATGGAACTTCTCCATTATATAAAATGCAATAAAAAGCATCATCTTTGATTCTGGGCCAATATTTGTGGTGGATAGAATTGGAAGTATCCATTTCAGAAGAAGCCTGTGGGATAATTAGAGTTTATTAGTCTCCATAGCGTGCTATTCAGAAGTTCATCCCGTTTGACACAGTCTTGGCCTATGACAGACAACAGCTTTAACCCTGCCAAATTGGAGGGAAAATCAAAATAAGAAACCATCTCTGAGATCCTTTATTGCATATCAAATGTGCAAAATGCTAAAAAAAAAAATCTCATGTAACAATCTGCTTGGATAATATTTCAATATATTTATGGGTGATGTCGACACTTAAGCAAGATAATTATTGTTCATCAAGTAAAGCAGACTGGGGATTATAAGAATCTCTGACCAAGTAACAAAAATAAAGAGTTACATAAACCCACTAGTTTTTAAAATTAAAACAGCATTAATCTCAGATGCGTGATATCACTTTTGTATGCACGGGCCAGGGCTGGCACTTGGTAAAGTCCAGTATCTCCTGGGGAGTGAACAGTTCACAGGATTATTTTGTTAACCAACTCATGGGAGACAAAACTGAACAAAAACATTTTACTAGTAAATGGAACATATTTAATTTGGTGTCTCATTCTGTACCAGTCTGTCATTAGAGGGACCTACATCGAAACTTATAACAACAGCTTCCCATCAATAATTGTTTGACAGTTACTATGCTACTGGATGTACCTTTCAAATGTATAATTAGGAAGACCTGGCAGATGGGACATCTTGATCAATAACATAGTCAATTTCCTATTATGGAAATAAATTGATATTTCCACTGTAAAAACATTTCTTTCAGTACCTCAGAACAACACGATTTATTTCCAGCAAGAAGGTAACTAAGAGGAAGTATAATGTTAAGACAAATACTAGTAGGCACTTACCAGTCCTTTGAACTGCACTCCATTTCCAACATCCCCAGGAGATGTCAGGTTTGCTTAGCAACTTCCTCGCAAGAGATTTGTTCTCAGAATCCTGCCTTCGGGCAGGAAAACTGGATCCAACGCTTATCTCACTGCTCATCCAACCAGGGCCACTGTTATTGGAGATGGAGTTAGCATTGGTGGGAGATGTGATACAGAGGAATACAGATACCGAGCACAGGTGCAGGAATCACATCTGGATATAAATTTTAGCCTTGAACTTGAACACATTGCTGGCTCTCTCTGAAATTTATATACCTCACCTATAAATTGGAATCAACTAGACCTAACTTCAAATTGTTTCTCTTCAGCGTACTAACTAGCTAAGAAGCTTCAACAATTTACTGGACCTCTCTCAGCCTTGCTTTCCTCAATGGACTGTGTAGGAGTGAAATGACATGATATACCCAGGTATTATAGCACCAAGGGCATGCCTCACAGATTTCAGTTACTTTGTCCTTCCCTGTGATATGGGCAATGTACAAACAATGCACCAAAGTCTTGAAATGTGACTCTCAATGTGCAAATTGCTCAGTCCTTTTTTTTTTTTTTTTTTTTTAAGAAAGGCAGGTTGCCACATGCAGTGCCCCACTGGATGTGTCTGGGGCCTTGGAAGCTTGACTATCCTTTGTTCTACAAATGGACCTTGAGAGCTTGTTTGGAGGTTCTAACAGGGGAGCGCAGCTACTCCTATACCCTTCACCAAAGAACAGTCTTCCTGTATCAGGGAAGGTTGTCCACTTCAACTGAATATAAAGCTGTGAGAGGGACACCCATGGAGCAGTGAGGGAGGAAGGGGACCCCACCTAGTCAGCAAGATCCACAGAAATCAAGCCTGTCTGTCAATGAGGTGACAGATGTCACATCCAGATCGCCCTCAAACATTCTGCCCAGTCCTTTTAGATGTTATTTTCCCTAGGAACCTGAGTGTATACTCAAATACATTTTATGTATTGCTTCATCAATTGTTGATGGCATCTGCTTGATCAGGTCAATCGCAGATGTTTGATGAGAAGCACTACACAGGCATGAGAGCTGATGGACAGAAGACCATGTCATGACCTCCGATATTAAGAGGGTTAAATCTAGTTGGGAAGTCCCCACACAAACTGAGATCACCTAGTCACAACAGTGACCCTAATGCCTTTTAGGGGGTAAGGGGAGCCAGACTCTTAGAGTGTCAGGAATTCTCACCAGTACCCAAGTTCTGCCAAAGTATCTCAGAGAACACTGTGCCTGAGACTTCTTTCTTGCCGTCTCTCTTGCCCACTAGGAATCTAGCCAGCCTGAGGAGGAGGGAATAGCATATTCCTGCTTCAATTACTGACAGCCTCATCATCTCCATAGCCCACCTCAGGCTGAGATACCATCTGTTCTCTCCATTATAGCCTCTTGATATTAAAGAATGCTCAGGATCAGAACAAAGTTTGATTACTTCCTTGGGACTTGGTTCTTGGAAACCATCTCAAGATGGTCAAGGACAGTCAGTGGTATAAGGAAGACCAGCAAAAGAACAAGTGAACTTGTTTGGGAGGGGTGAGAGAATGGGGACTCAAGAGTTCTATTTCAGACATGTTAAATTTTCACTCCCAATCAACGCTCATGGCGAGATGTCAAGTAGCGTTTCAGATATGCAAATCAGGAATTCAAAGGAGAGGTCTGAAATGGTGAACTGATGTTATAAATTGAGAAATCATTATCACACAGAGGTAAGTAGAATCTTGGAGTTACCATACATTTCCGGGGGAGTGTAGAGACAGAAAAGTAACAAACCCAAAGGAAGGCCTCCAGGAGAGAGGCACTGAAGGATTAAGATTTAGATGGATGAAGAAAGAAGAGATGCCCCCAGGTAGGTTCAGGATTATGAGCAGAAACACTACAGGACAAATATAATGTCTTGTTTGGCAGCTAGTGAAGATACTACTAACTGGGTTTTCAAACAGTAGCCCATGGGACCCCTGGGTTCGCCAAACCCTTCAGGACTGTTACTTGGGGCCAAAAGGAAGTCCAGCCGTGTGCATCTCAAATCTCCCATCTCTCCCTCAACCATAACAGCTCCTTTAGAGTCTCTTCTATATTCTTCAAGTTAATGTTTTCTGCAAAGACAGAACTTTAATGCCTTTTGAAGAAGTTGGTTTTGTGACAGACTCACAGGTCCTAGAGTCCCAAGAAATACCTTAAAATCTAGACTCTGGTCCTTAGATGCTATATGACCTCAATCAGTTTTCCTCTGGTATAAAAAGAGGCTACTAGCAGTTGTAACTTGTGAGCTTATTGAAAGAATTACATAAGAAAATGTATATAAAGTACCTAATGGAGTACCTGACACTTAGTAGGTCCTCCACCCTTATTGATTTCCTTCCATTTTCGAGGGAGTGCTGACCTAGAAGAATTCATTCCAGACACACCGTTCTCCAGGGTTCTCCAGCATTGCTAGCCTGATCCAAATGCGTTTTCATCTCTTGGAGAGTTTCTGCTCTCTTACCCTCAACCTCAGCAACCCTGGCGTGTGCGCACATGTGCACACACACACACACACACACACACACACACACACACACACACCCTCTGTTTTATTTCCTTCTGGTTCCTGGAGTGTTGAGTCTCCGCCTTATTTCAGCCTCCCCCATGCAGACTCCCTCCTACTCTCACAAATTCCCAAAGGTCAACTGTGATGGATCAAGGCTTCCCCAGGACCCAGTGGGCTCCCTGGCACCAGACAAAGCCACCAGAGTCCCCTCTGGAAACCTGTCCCTCTTAGGAGGCAGGTTTGGATGGGAGGCTTCCAGCATTCATCAGCTCACTTCACACCTGTGAAGGCCAGTGCTGAAGGTGCCCAGAGAGGAAGCCAGGGCCTGGAGAATGAAAGAGAGACATTTTGAAGACTTAGTAGAAAAGCTATAAACTGCTGCTTTCTTCTCCTGGACAGACCGTATTTTCCAAAGATGGCTGAACATTCTCTCCCATCCCACATGCTCTTCTACAAAGTAACCTGACCCTCCTCCCTGAGATATGGGCTCTAATTCTCCTGCCCTTGAAATCTGAACTGATCTCGTGATTTACTCATACCCAGTAGAAGGCCGCTGAAATGGATTCTCTGGCCTCCGAGACTGGGTCAGAAAAGTACAGGTACCTCCCACCTGACTTGCATGGACTGCTCACTCTGGGCACACTCCCTCCTGGGAATCAGGCCCCATGCTGGGAGAAGGCTGAGCCACATGGAGACACTGCCTACCCATCATGCTCTGGGTGAGTCATCCCAGACCAGGTAGCAGGCAATATCTCTAAATGCTCCCAGCCTCAGACATCTGAGCCACCACCAGCATTTTCATTCTCCCCAAGTGACTCCCCAATATTATGGAACGGAGACAAACTATTGCCTTTGCTCCCTGTCTGAATTCTTGACCCTCATAATCTGTGACCTGAACAAAATGCCCATCACTCAGTTTTTACATCACTCAATGTGGGGTGGTTTATTATACAGCATTAGTGAAGGGAACACAACCCCAAAACATACAAGTAAGCACACACACACACACACACACACGCATGTGCTCACCCATGCTTAAAGAAGAAAGAACAACTCACTAACTCTATCTCCCGGTTTCCCAGTCTGTCAGGTGACAGGAAGGTACAGCTCTAGGCTCCCAAAGACCCTTCCCGCCCTGACATTCTGCTTCTGGGACCTTCTGGGACTTTCCCTCCCTTCCCTGTTCTCTTCTGTTCAAGACTTGTCTGAAATCCTCAGCTTCTCTGAGGTATCCATGACTGAAGACTCCCCAGTTATAGTTGCATTTTATTTTATTTTATTAACATTTATTTTTGAGAGAGAGAGAGAGAACATGAGTGGGGCAGGGACAGAGAGAGAGAGAGAGAGAGAAAGAGAGAATCCCAAGCAGGCTGTCAGCACAGAGCTGGATGCAGAGCTCGATCCCACAAACTGTGAGATCATGACTTGAACTGAAATTAAGAGTTGGTGACTTAACCAATTGAGCCACCCAGGCGCCCGTGTAGTTGCATTTTACACAGCGTGAAAGCCTCCAGGCTTTGATGGTGGGATTTCAGAGCCAGAAGCTATTTTTTTTTTTTTTTTAGGGGATGGGGGAAAGTGGTTATCCTAAGTCTTGAAATTATGAAAGTATTTGTATATCATTGTTCCATAATGCATTATTTATACACAGTAACTGTTAATACATAAAGTGTAACCTCAAGCTAGTGCTGTGTGCTGAGCATCCTTCTAGGCACAGAACATGCTTTCTCCCGTTAGCCCCTCACAACGGGAGATCGAGTGTGCTACCTGTTAGGGAACACAAGGACACCTGCCACGGGGGGAGATCAACATACCCGAGAATTCTACACTAAATGTGGGTCTGTCCAGCCCAGGGGTTTTCAAAGCTTGCTGCAGTGAGACACATCTTATGCTCGGAATCATGGTGTTCCTCTGATAAAACAGAATGATGTTAATGTCTTCGTTTGCAGAGGAAGTATATTAATAAGAGGATTTTCTATTTTCTTCCCATAATTTCTTTTTTAATCTTTGGCATTCACCGCCACTTGCCGACTAGGAAAACCAGTTCTAGCTCAAAGAAGAGGAAGATATTGGAGTAATTAAGAGAATGGGCTTTGGAGTTAGAAAAAAAATGAAGAGGGACACTTGGGTGGCTCAGTCGGTTAAGCATCCAACTTTGGCTCAGGTCATGATCTCACAGCTCATAGGTTCGAGCCCTTCGTCTGGCTCTGTGCTGACAGCTCAGAGCCTGGAGCCTGCTTCAGATTCTGTGTCTCCCTCTCTCTCTCTCTGCCCCTCCCCTGTTCATGCTCTGTCTCTCTGTCTCTCAAAAATAATAAATCAAAATTAAAAAAAAAAAAGAAAATGAAGAAAATAAAGCAGTCACATATTGCCATGTGACCTTGGCATGGTCACTGTTCTCATATTTAGTCCTGTCATCTGTTACAGTGATCATGATAGTTTCTCCCTCATAGAGTTGTGTTGGGATTAAAGGAGATTATGTATTAGGTACAGTGCCTGGCACATGTAAAGGCCTAATACAGATTCACTGCTTTTATTTACCAACCATTCCTGTATCATTGCAGGCAAATTCAAGATAGAAGGTGATTTTCAAGGTGATTTTGGCCCGCTAGAAAAAGTCTCAGGAATAAGGGAAGGTATGTGTGTACATGCATGCACATCTGACTTACAAATTAGATAATGTCTTATAATAAAAATGTCCAGATTAATTGTTGAATTTTCCACACTTCTGATACAAAAATGCCCTACTGAAAAATAATATACTGAAGCAGGAAATGCATGGCCATTGGAGCAGAACAGAAATAGATTCTAATCCCAGATTAGTTACTTATCTTCTCTGAATCTTGGTACAGACACGATGTATTAAGTGCTCAATAAATATTTGCATCACCAAATTCTAAAAATTACTATAATATCTACCTTTTTCTTGTTTAGGATTAAGTGAGATATTAAATAAAAGTGCCTAGCTCACAGTCACTAGTTGGCAAATGTTCATGTTCTTTATCCTTCAACTATGTTTTAAGTGCCTGGCATATTTTATTAAGGAACTCCAAATTTGATCAGTTCTTTTCATTCTGATGAATTTTAATTCCTTTATCATGCAGATAACGACGTTTTAGCTACTGAGATAGTTTTACTGAATATACTCTATTCATTCTGGAGATTAATAACCATAGGCTCTATGGATAAAGGAATGGTGCTTCTCAGAGCAACTCAAGAAGCTGTATACGTATTAATCCTCATCCTTGTGAAGAAAGTAGGAAACACCTCATTTTTCATTAGCTTAAGAGATAGCTGAGTTTGCGTTTATCATGAACACACACACACACACACACACACACACACACGCACACGCACACCTTGAATACAGTGTCTCTTTATAACCATGAAGTCTGAGATGGTCATGGAATCATTAGACTCCCTTCCTCTGGAGATAAATTTAGATCTCTGCGACTTCCTGAAAGCAGATCATTTGTTTCATCTTTAAAATTAAGGAGTAGTGGGGGAAAGTTCCTGTGATTCTTTTTTAATGCTCAGCAATTTCTAGTCTTCCACTTAGAAGCAACTAAATTCACATCATGTGACTCACCTTCCTGCCATAAGTCTGGTGATCAATTTAAAAGCTCCAGTCTGCCAGCCATTTCCTAGGTAACCAACCCCAAGTGACTGTAATGGACAGCCCATAACAGACAGAAACCAGCAAGAGAAAGGAAAAACTTGTCAGTTTGTACTTTTTTCTCAATACGTTTAAATAATTAAAAACACCATCAAGAAACTAATCCATAGACACAATGGTATGTAAAATATGCTTGCATAGTGCTTTGCTAGCATCATTGATTTCACTCGAGAAGGGAAAGAACCTTTTACTCAAGACTTTGCTTGTCCCCAAAGGAGTTTCTTCCAACCCTTGAAATGAAGTTAGTTATCAGGTCAAATCTTGTGGAGTGGATGAGTGACAAAAGAGCTAAGTATTTACAGCATGACCTCGACGTTTCCCTTCAATCTGGAACTATCATAAACGGACTCCTGCTGGAACACACATTGGATTACATACAGTGATTCAAGAAGCAAATCTTTCTCTCCTGGCCCAGCCTTTAGGTGATGGCAGACCTGTGGCCATCTTGACTGTCAAGATGCCCTGAGCCACAACCAGCTAAGCCATTCCTGGGGACCCTAACCCTTAGACTATGTGTGATGATAAATTTGTTGCTCTAAGTTGCTAAATTTGGAGTAATTTGTTACACAGCAATAGACATATTCTTAAGTGAAAAAGCAACTGGCACACACCATGAGGCACACTATGATTATTTTCGTTTGTTTGTTTAAAGCATACCTAGGCATATGTAGAAAAAAAAGCACAGATATTGCTACCTCTAAGTGGAGAGATTATTTGCATTTTTCCTTCCAACGTCTCTTTATTTTCCTCGCTCTCCACAGTGAATCTCCTGTTTCTGTAATAAAAAACAATTGAAGTTAAAAATTTTTTAGTAATTCAACGAAGCTTAAAGGTTAAAGCATATCCATTTGGGAGTCAGTCCTCAGTGGATCCTGGATGCAACCTATATCAGCGCATGACCTTTGGAGAAGATACATAATCTTTCTGAGCCCCTATTTTTTCATTTGTAAAATGTTGGTAATGAAAATAATTGTATCTCATTGGGTTTGGGGGACACTTCAATCAGGTAATGCAGGCCAAGCACGTAGCACAATGCTGGTCACATTGTAAGCATTTAATAAAGGTTAGAAATAAATTTAGAAAGAATCACCTTCCTATATGTAAGTAGTTTCTGAGTGTCAGGCAGCAGGTTAAGGTAATTAAACACAGAAAATACCAGGGCAATAAAGAATTAAATGGCTCTTAAGTTGAAAGAAAGAAAACCATTAACTCTGGAATAGCAGCAGCAGCATCGTAAAAGGCAAACAAATATTGAGCACCCTCCCTGTACAAAACAGAGCAGTGGATGGGAAGAACATGGGTTTTAGAAGCAGAAGGAAGTACGTTCAAATCCTTATTAGCTCTGTGATGGTTGAAACACAGCCTGCCCTCTTATCTTCAAAATGTTCGAGTCCATTGGGGCCATGGTTGCAATTGACATAAATGGACTGGGCAAACTTACCCCGCCCCCCCCCCCCAAAAAAAACACAAGTCATTGGAAGCATTCGGCTCTTCTACAGCCAATGAGACTAGAAGACCAATTTGGAACACTGGTAAGTTTGGGAAGGTTCCAGGTGACTGGGCAGAAACCACAGGAAGACCATGCAGCAGCAAGAAGGTGGTTAGTGACCATTAAAGCTGCTGGCATGAATATGACCTCCAACTGGCCCCATGTCTTTACATTGATCATTGGCTCAAGATTCAATGTCTTCATTTGTGACTGCCACGTCACTCCCATGTTGTTGTTGGCTCTGCCAGGATGGAAGAGATCTCTTCAGCCTCCATCACTGCAGGGGTTGCTGTGTCCACCATGACCATGCATGTTGGGCTATTTCAGGAAAGGGAAACTGGGTACCAGAATGCCAAAAGCCCACCCTCATAGGGATAATGATACAAAATACTGCAAGCTCATTATGAGGATGAGGCACTAAGTAGACTTTAACATGCATATCACAATGCCTAGCACATAATTGGTTCTCAAAAACTGGAAGCTATTATTATTAGACAATCAAAATCTAGCCTCTGGAACAGAGCAAAATTTAACTGGCCACCAATTCTGTGCCTGGCTCCATGCTGGGCTGAGGCTAGACTAGTTATAATATTGTGTAATATAGTGTTACATTGGCTTATAATGAGATTATGGGCTAATGGGACAGCAGAGAAATCAAAAACAATAATAGAAATCTGAAATCACCACGATGAGGATCAGATGCTCTAGGAAGGAGTAAAGTGTTCTGATTCTCAGAGGAGGGAACTATTCATTCTGTCTTGGGTGGCTGGAGAATGTGGAAAGAGAATGTGGTCACTGAAATGGTGGCATTTGAGCCTGGAAGACATTCTCCTCTCGTCTATCCTGATCCTGCACATTCTTCAAGGTGCTTCTTCAAATAAAACAGCCTTGCTTCTCAATCCAAAATACAGATTGAGGAGTTTGAATAGAGAAAAGTTTGGAATGAAAGCTTCCAGGTGAGCAAGGGGTTGCCAGTCAAAGGTATTCTTTTTTCTTTTGCTTTTTTTTTTTTCCTTCATTACCTTCCATTGTCATCCCTACATCATGCCCAGGGGATACTTCTCCTTCTTAATTAATGGTCTGATTCAAAGCAAAGGTTTTTCTCTTATTTATTCATTTGTCATTTCAATAGATGGCCAACACTTATTGAGGAGGTAACCCATGCAGTAATTTCCAGTGTTGAAGCACCTGGGTTATAAAATCAAGCAGATCTGGTACAGAGCCTACTTATTCCCTTACTCTCCAGGTAACCTTGGACAAGGAACTCACTGGAACTGTTTACGCATGTGTAAACCAGGATGGACATGGAAAACATGATTCTCAGAGCTGTGACACCACATGGGTACACCCTTGCAGGGTGATAGATGTCCAGTAAATGTTAGCTATGTTGTTACCATAGGTAGGATGTGTGTTAGCTATGCTACTATTCAAAGTGGATTGTGCATCATTAGCCAAGAGAAGACAGGCTGGAATTTTCAAAAGCCTTTGTTAAATACTAGCGGAGATGGGAAGGAAATAAAGAAAATTCAAGAAATACAATAGTTTGACATAATCGAGGACAGCTTTCTGACTCTTGACTACCTATTCTGTTACTGTTTATTCATGTCTACAATGGTGGCCAGCCCCAGGAAGGTGCTCTACAGCTTTTAGCGAATTATTTGATTGATAATGTATGCTTACTCAGTGAGGGTTAGCCCGGGACTGTTACCTTCGACAACTCCAAGGGGTACCATTTACATATGACACACGTAGATGACATCCTGCTTTAGCACAGTGGCTCTCAAGTTTAGCTGGACTTTAGAATTACTTGGAAACCTTTCGAAACATATTGATGCCTGGGTCTCACCCCTAGAAATTCAGGTTTCATTGGTACAGGGTGTGGTCTGGGCATCAGGATTTTCTAAAGCTTCCAGGGATTTTCTAAAGCTTCCACATGCAGCAAAGTGTGAGGACCAATTCTCCAAGTATTTTGTGTGAGTTTTGACCTCTGGATTGGGTGGCAGGGTCGTCTTGTTATTAATGGCTCAAAATGCCGAGTTCTCTAAGATGTACAGTGAGAGGCGAAAACGGCAGGTCTGCCTGCAGGGGTAATTTATTATGGTGGGAGAGTGCAGGATTGCAAACAGGTATGCCTGGATTGAAGTGTAGGCTACAGCTTATTACTAAATTGTGTAACCTTAAGCAGCTTGCATTGGTGGGGAGTGTCTTAAAAATTCAGGGAACTGTGACACAGAGTGCTTGGCGGAGGGTTGGCCCTGAATAACGGCTGGTTGTAACTAAGGTTTCTCTGACTGTTCAGAGCCGATCACTTCTGCACCCTTCCCTCATGTTCAAGCAAAGCGAGAATTGGCAAAGTACAACCAGTGGATCAAAAAGATTCGCCCACCTGTGTTTTTAAATAAAGTTTTATTAGAACACAGCCATGCTCATTCCTTTAACGGCTACGGCTGCTTTCACACTTCAACAGCTGAAGAGACTCTTATGACCTGCAAGGCCTAAAATAGTTACCATCTGGCCCTTTACAGAAAAAGTTTGCCTGTCCCTGGTCTAATCACCAATGAAAGACATTTTCTGTGCTGTTTATGATAATGAGGATCTATTGTTATTTGAAACCCCCCTCCCCCACATTGTGATTTAGGTTCTTTGAAGCCAGGCCAGCTCCTGTCATTTTTCTCTGATGATTCTATTTCATATTCACTTCTTGCTTGCCAAAGAACTTTGATGTGTGAGCTGTCATTTCCCACAGAGTCTAGCATAGTGTTGAGCAAACAGAAGACACTTGAAAAATATTTGACTGATTGATTGCTTTTCTCTGATTTATTTCAAGCTTGAGCAATTGGGCCAATGGTTATTTTTGTCACTGACGTGATAGGTCACGAAGACCATCACAAATCCCTATATCAAATGGGGACGGGATATTTCAAACCATTGTATGAAATGGCTTTTTTATAACATTTCTGATCATCACTAGTTTTTATCCATTCCTTTATAAGCATTATGTGATTCTTCCCACAAGAGACGGTGCTGTTTCTGTAGAAAAGAACAATGTTTGGGCTTGAGCTAAAACCCCAGCCTGGCCAGTTCCTAGCTTTGAGGCCTCGACCATGTGGCTCATGATTCTGCATCATTTAGAACCTAGACAAGTCAGGTTGTCTCTTCTCTTGGTCTCTGTCCTCTACCAGTTCCTGGGAAATCATATTGGTGAATTGTCTTTTACAACTGTAGACAAGGGCACAGACCAATCTAAAGTCAGGTAAGTCTGCTGAGAAAAACGGCGATGAGAAGCAAATGTTCAAGGCATAGATAAGAGATGTCGTGAAATGCACACGCCTATCTGTGAGACTCTGGAGTGATGTTACATTTCTTGTCATTGATTTGATCTGCTTCCAGCTCTTCTATGTAATAAGTGGCAGGACATTCAATACGATTAACTATTCTATTTCTAAACAATGTAGAGTTCATTTTAATGATGTTTTCCACTTATTTTGTGCTTGTTATCATACCAAGAAGACCAATTTTTTTTTTAATAATTGAATTTACCAAGGAGATTGCATTACAAAAACAAGCTGAACATGGCCCAGTTACTTAACACTGTGGCTTAATGTGAACCTGATGTTGACGTTTTTAAATGGGAGACTTATGTAATTATTTTGAGTTAACTCTGTCTTTATTCCAGATATTGGATGATCCTTTGTCGGGATTTTGTATGTATTGGATGCTTTTGTCTGGGATAATTTATGAGGGCCTCTGAAAGAGATTATGTAGCTGGAAAACAAGACCAAGAGTGGAAGAGATATTTTTCAACTCTACAAGAAAATGGCATGGTCGCTAATGGTCTACCCACCATTGCAGGTAAGCCAAGGCACGAATTATCTTCCCCACAGTCATATATTTTGTAGCAAAATGGATTTTTAAATTTATATTTGAATATGGAAAGGTCTTATGTTATGGGAATTTGCTTCAAATTAAATAATGAACCACGAAAAATTAAATCTGAGCACTCTTCAGAACTTTGATAATGTAAGTCTTAAGCTAATAAATAATAATAATCTTTCCATGATACATACTTGATAATCACAATGATCCTACAAGGTAGGTGTAGCAGGTATTAAAGTTCCTATTAAGTACAGAAAGAAAGTCTTAGGGAAAGCAAAACCTATGCATACGACTGGGTTTTAAACCCATACTTGACTTCAAATTTGAGGTTTTCAGTCTTTTACAGATAGGTCATCTTCTGCTCCCCAGGAGTGGGGCAAGCCAGGTCTTAATCATTGTCCTGTGTTCTCCTTCCCTACAGCATCTATCCAGCTTCTGACTTTTGCTTTGGTTTTGTCTCTCGGCTCTAATCTGCACCCTTCCCTTGGGAACCATTATAGAATTTAACTTCCCTCTTTGTGGCCACATTTTTGGCTCTTCATTATTTTAAGGTAACTGTCCAGCCCTTACCCAACTCTGCTGCAAGACCTGAATCTATTCTTCTCCACACTTGGCAGACAGGGTCTGCTCTAATGAGGTGTTTTGTCTGGCAATGAGGCCACGCACTCCATTTACTCCAGGAGCCTCTGTTCAGAGCAGAGTGGTGGGGACCAGAGCTCTGGCTGGAGGCTGGAGATACAAGAGGGGATGGAGATTATGAAGGGGATATTCTCCAGCTGGCAGGCTGCGGGAGCCAATTTTGGTCCTCGTGGATAGAGGAATAGAGGATTGTTTTCGTGAAAACCTTTGTGAGACTCGGAGCAAAAATCAAAGCTGCTTTGGAGCCTAGTATTGTCATTCGTTCAACAAATATTTAATAAACAACTACCGTGTGCCCCACACTGTTAACAGACATTGAAGATACATCAGGGAATGAAATAGGAAAGAATTCCTGATCTCAAAGACCTTACATTCTAGTTGGATAAGCAGACAATATACATATAAACAAAAATATGCACATTTTAGTCTTTCAAACTTTGAACATGATATATATTTCTATTTAGTTATTTTATTTCTCTCAGCAGTGTTTTATAATTTTTAGTGTTCAGACCTTGACTTTTGTTATATTTAGTTCCAAGTATTTTATGTTTCTTGAAGCTATTATAAATAGAATTGTAACATTTCATTTTCTAATTGTTTACTGCCGACATATACCACACAGTTGATTTTGCATGTTAACCTTGAACTGTGCAAGCTTGTGAAATTCACTTATTTTTTCTAGTCATTTTGTGGATTTCTTAGACTTTTCTATGTAAATAATCATGGCATTTGCAAGTAGAGACAGTTTTACTTCCTCCTTTCTGATCCCTATGTCTCTTCATTTCTTTATCTTGCCTTATTGCAAAAACTAAGATGTGTCCTGCTCAACATTAAAAAGTGTGGTGACAGTGAACATCCTTGCCTTATTCTTACTCTTGGGTGAAATAATTCAGTATTTCACTATTAATTATGATGTTATTTGTAAGTTTTTTAAAAATGTCCTTTAACAGGTTGAAGAAGTTCCTTTTATTCCTTTGTGGTTTGCAGAGAGACTTTATCATGACCAGGTATTGACTTTTGTCAGATGCACTTCTGCATCACATGACTTTTCTTATTTATTCTGTTAATGTTATGAATTATATAAAATATAATATGAATATTATGTATAACATATATGAAATAGTTAATATAGAATATGTATAAGATATAATATTATGAATTACATAAAAATTATAGTAAAAAGTTGAAGTACACATGCTATAAAAAATAAACAAGTTCTATTCCACATAGGAGTGAAATCACATAGTATTTGTCTTCTCTGACTTACTTTGCTTAGCGTTGTACTCTCTAGCTCCATCTATGTTGTTACAAATGGTAAGATTTCACTCTTTTTTATGGCTCAAAAAATATTCCACATCTTCTTTATCTATTCATCATGTGGAATTTATTTTATTTATTTATTTATTTATTTATTTATTTTTTTTTTTCAACGTTTATTTATTTTTGGGACAGAGAGAGACAGAGCATGAACGGGGGAGGGGCAGAGAGAGAGGGAGACACAGAATCGGAAACAGGCTCCAGGCTCTGAGCCATCAGCCCAGAGCCTGACGCGGGGCTCGAACTCACGGACCACGAGATCGTGACCTGGCTGAAGTCGGACGCTTAACCAACTGCGCCACCCAGGCGCCCCTCATCATGTGGAATTTAAAAAACAAAACAAAAAAGGCAAAGGAAACAGAGAGAGAGAGAGTGAGAGAGAGAGAGAGACAAACCAAGAAACAGACTCTTAACTATCCAGAACAAAGTGGTGGTTACAACAGGGGAGGTTGGGAGTGGGGGGCGATGGGTGAAGAAAGTAATGGGGATTAAGAATGCATTTGCCATGATGAGCACCAGCTAATACGAATCACTATATTGTACTAACATAATGCTGTATGTTCAATGCTGTATGTTAAAATTAAAAACTTAATAAAAAATAATAAAATAATAAATAATTTAAAGGGAAAGAGAAGAACGGGATGACTGTTTCAACAGTGGGCAAAGAAGCCCTCTCTGAAGAGATCACATTTGGATAAAGATTTAAATAGGAGCAGACTGTTCAAAAGTTTGAGGAAATATCATTCCAGGGACCAAGTGGTAGAAGATGGGTTTGACGCGATAACCAGAAGTTGACTATGTAAGGCCTTAGACACCATTGTAAAGAATTTGGGATTTATTCTGAGTGCCTCAGGGAATCATTAGATTTTTTTTTTAGCAAAAAAAAAACAAAAAAAAAAAAAAAAAAAAACACCATGAACTGATTTATGGCTTTTAAAGATCTTTCTGGGTGTCATATGGAGAATTGAATGCTAGTGTCAAAAGTGGGTGGGGAGTCAATCAGGGCTGTTTTATCAGGCCACCAGGGACACCGGCACCCTGGATTAGAAAGGTAACAGATGAGGTGGTGGAAAAGGACCTGTCTGAGATTTGCTGTTGGATTGGATCTGGGGTAAGGGGAAAGTAAGGATTCAAGGAGTCTCCTAGGGTTTAGAGCCTGAGAAGCTAGGTGCTCCGTGGTGCCACTTACTGATGGGAGAGAATATTGGGAAATAGAATAAAGAAGCCTGTTTGGCCATGTAGACACTCACCTCTTTGAGTGAATCCAAAATAAACAACCAGACACACAGTTCTGGAGCTCAGGGAAGAGGTGGGTAGAGAGAGAGAAAAAAAAGGGAAACCTTAAGAATATAGATAATATTTAATCCCACTGGGGTGAGGTGAGTTCACAGAGGAAAGAGAGTAAGTAGAACTGTGTGCTGGAGAATTCTAACACATGTCGAGTCAGGAGGAGGGGAGAAGTCTCAGAAAGGAGGAGGAGAAGGAGCAGCCAGTGAAGTAAGAGGAAAACAGGAGGAGGGGGGTAGCTCAGAAGCCACAAAAGGCTTTGAGAGAAAGGGAGTGGTCCACTGTGTCCAGTGCTTCTGAGATGTCAAGTGAGATACAGATCAAAAATTGACCATGGACTTTGGTAAGGTGGAAAAGAACAGTGGGAATGGAGGAGGCAACCTAAATAGGATAGGTTGAATAACAAAGAGATTTACAGTAACTGGGTTGAGTGGTTTGGAGACAGCAAGTATATATACAAGTCTTTAGAAGTTTTACCTTAAAGGCGAGCAAAGAAATTACTTAGGTTTGAGATGGGAAACGGAGGTTAAAAATGGCTTGTTCAGTTTTGCTTAAACATCACAGCTATTTCTCATGTGCTCATATACTTATGGGAGTAGGTCCTACAAAGAGAGAAGCTGTCCATACAAGAAATAGGTGGGATAATCCAAAGAGCGGCAAAGCTCATGACTAATAGGGCAGGATGAGAGCCAATGGCAACCCCAGGGAACCGGACCCATTCTCCACAGAGAAGACAAAAAGAGGAAAAGCGATGAAGCAGGAAGAAGCTGGCTGAGGCAGCCCTCTCCCTCCAGATTCCATCATCAATGGCAGTGAAGAAAGAGATGGAGTGAATGACAAGGCCAGAGCAGCACTGGAATTGTGGGGAGGGAGGAGACATGATGAATTAGTAGTCCAAAGGGTAAGAGAATGAGGGGATCAGGGCCTCCAGTAGAATAGCCAGGCAGCCCTAACATCTGCATATGACTTACCATAATTTGAAGTGAGGTTCATCAGCAGGGATGTGTGTTTTTCTGCTATAGAACGTTTTTCCACGTTCAGCTACTTGGGCTGAGAAGCAGATGGTGAGCAGTGTTGGGAACTAGTGTGCTGGCTCGGTGGTAGTGACATGTACAAGCTGTGTTGATTGCAGTGGTGGTCTGTGTTTTATAAGCTGAGTTCAAAAGTAATTGATAAATAGTAAAACAGTGTTAGGGTTGGTGCAGGTCTGAATGAGGTGGGAGAGACCTGTTTGGGAGTGGAGGAAGGGGCTGTCGTCACATAAATGAGCTGGAAAAACAGAATCCACTTGTCAAAGAGTAAGATGCTTCAAGCAAGAACTGGAAGATAGTTCAGCTATTGCCAATGACAAAGTCGAGGGGGGAGTCATGTGACAAGATGCTTGGATTTAGTGGAGGGAGAAAATGAGAAGGACATGGGAACGCAGGACGGAGGCCTGGATGTTGGATGGATAGGTTACCTCGATGTTCTCCTTGAAGGCTTTGCACATTGTTTCTTTCTCAGATACATGCCTGGTTCACTGCCCATTGGATGTGCTTTCTCCTAGATCCTAGCATCCCTGTTTTTCCCTCTTCCTCTCCTTTTTTTTACCCTCTGCTTTATTTTTTACATGTTTCATAGGTATTTGTTATTTGTTGCCACCCCCGTCTCCTTCATGAAGGCAAGGATTTTATCTGCTTTGGTTCACAGCTGTAGCTTCAGCCTAGAGGGAACGTGGGTGGGTCTGGATGAGAAGCCTTTAGGACATGTATCTTGTCCCCTAGTCTGCTAATCCTTGGGGTGAAAATAACAACCAGCACTTGAGAGGGCCACCTGGGAGGTGGTTTTCTCAGGGGAGTAACAGCAACGAGAGAACAGGGACACACAGACAGAGATGGGGTGATGGGTGTAGATTTTTTTCTTTTTCCTTTTTTTGGAATACAGAGAAGAGTGAAAGGGACCAGGAAGGGAGTGTGAGATAAGGCCAAGCAAGTGATGTGCTGGACAATTTGGGGATGTGTCCAGGGGACCAGGGATGGTCAGACAGGCTTGCCAATGTGACAGGGACTGAGGTAACAAGGCATGGAAGGCATAATAGGATCAGTGCTGGGACCTTACAGGAGAAGGTAAGCTATCGATTTTCATTATGGACTTCCTTTACGGATTAGCCTTGAGAATAGTTAGCTAGGGGGAGCAGATTGTAATGGTCTTCCCAAGAGCCCATACATTTCCGGTGGCTTCCTTAAATACTCTGGTGGGTCACATCATGAGATGTCTCTCCCACCTCTGCACAGAAGCCCGCACCCCAAGTCTTCGCAGTTTGGAGAGGATTGGGTCACTCTGCCCTGCATGGACCTTGGTATCCTTGCGATAAGCACGTGGGACAGGGGTAACTGTAGGAAACCTTTCAGCAGATTCCAGATTCCAAGTGGCACAGCAGACTGATGAGAGCCGGAGCGGAAGAGGGTTCCCCAAAATGACCTCCATTCCTGCATCAGAAGATGTGGGCTGGAGAGTTGCCCAAGTCACTGTAATTTGGGCTTAAGTATGAAGAACCCCCAGGTAGAGGGTCACAGGTAGAGGAGGCCAGGTCACAGGTAGAGGAGGCCAGTGGCCAAAGAAATCACATGCAACAGTTTCCATATCTAGCCTCTTTGCCACACCTTTCCCTAATAACTCACTTCTTGCTCCCTCTCTTAAAAAAAATAATAAAGAAAAATTTGCCTTTTTAAAAAGCTTCCCTAGAGCAGAGGTGGTTCTTAAGGACTCACTTTTGAAAGGACATCTCAGTCTGCAGAGCTCTCCAGAGTTGAGATGTCAATAGAGGAAGTTAGAAAGTGGAGAGCCGCGGGCTGCCACACAGCACCGTGAAAGTTCTGCACCAGGACACCCAGAACAAAGATCGCCATTTACTAATTTGAACAAAGGCACCTTATGGGCAAATGGCAGTCCTGGGTCGATAAACTTGAAAGCAAAACCAGAGCATATGTCCACGAGAAAACAAGAGTGCTCTTCATCCGTACGAAGTAGGAAGGCAGAGACCTCATTTATGGGATGAGAGAGAATCAGGTGAAAGGTGGAGAGAGACACAGGTATTTGAGTGGTTCTAAGGAGTCTTAGAACACAGCCCTTCTAGCAAGACTTCTCCAAAAAGGCAATTTACAATATTTTATCTTCAATTCTGCATGGAGGGGAGGGAGGGTCTCGCAGCGTCTCTTTTAGCTCTCAGAATATATTTGCTTGTGTTTTCTTTCCCTTTCCAGGGGTTAGGGTTCTCGTCTAACTGATCTTTGCATTCCCAGGACTTGGCCAAGGCTGGACACTCAGAATATGTTCGTTGAGCAAAACTGTATGACATGCTAAGGTCATAATGTGAAGTTTCAGTTCTAAGAGAATCCTGAACTCAAGATCTTAATATTACAAAATCAGAATGGGTACTAAAAATAACTCGCTTTTATTGAGAGAGCTGTATGAACGCTATGATTTAATCCTCACAGCATAGTCTGTAAGGTGGGTATTGTTATTACTTCCCTTTTGCAAAGAAGAAGAAAAAGGAGGAGGAGGAGGAGGAAGTAGAAGAAATACATACATAGTGTTTAATATGTGACAGGCATTGCTCTAAGCACTTTTACTTATATAAACTAATTAAACCCTACTAATAAAACTTTGTGGAAGCTACTGTCACCATCTTCATGGTACTGATAGCAAAACTAAGCTGTGGTAGCACATTTAGTAGGTAACAGAGCTTGGAAACCTCCTGGGCTCCAGGGTACATGTGATTAACCAATATCATCCCCAAATATATCCCCAAATTCCCTATCTAAAATAAAAACATTCCAAGACGTTCCAAAGCATCCGTACCAATCTCATCCAAATATCAATATTATTCTGAACTCCGAATCCAAAAGATTCTTTCTTCTTAGGAGAGGGGAGAGTAACAGGTAACGGGAACACGTTAATGGGAGGGAAAAAAAATCAAGAGTTTAGAACTGTTATTTCAAAGCCTGCCAGCACCCTTTCAACGATCCATGTGCCACCCTCACAGTAAGTGGCTCAAGTATAGATTTCCCATTTGGTCATTAACACCCATTATCTCACTCCCCCCACAGACTTGCCAAATTTACTTTTAACTGCTCTCAGCACTGAGACAGAGGGGGGCAGGATAATGAGTCTCCACAATGTATAATTATTATAAATGAGCAGAGATAAACTACACCTGTCAAAATAAATGATCAGCATCCTAAAACTGCTGGTTTCTCCATTCACTGTTTTGTAAACTGGGAGTTACCCGCCCTTGCTAATTTCTCCTACTGCTGTTGCCAGGACTTTTTTTTTCTCCTAATTTGAGCCCCTAGAGTTAGCTCAGAAGGTGCTTGTCACCCCTAAATTCTTCTGAGGATAAGAGAAAAGCTCGAAGTAAATTGTTCCACAGGAAATGAATTACTACATAACTAGAGCTCCCTGAAAGGATGTCAGACATGGGCTGGCTCATTGTGACTCCGTCTATCAATGTTCAGTTTTTCAATAATACCCCATTTTTGTTCTTTTCCTAAGGTTCTGCCAAAGTGACAAAAAAGACAATGGAAACACAGTATAAAAGTCAACCTAATTTTAAGAATAACTGCATTTGAGGAATGTTCAGCCAACGGTATTTAGGATGCAGAAACACATATTTCCATGATCTCTGAAGTGCAAACCCAACTAACAAGACTCCTGACTGGTCTATACCAATGTAAAATAGTTGTCTATGTGGTTTTTAATGATAGTACGCTTACATCTTTTTCCTGCAAAATATTTTCCTTACTATCTTGGGTGTATTGGGATTCTCAGAATGTGAACAACAGAAATAAGGAAGGGAGCTTTATTAGAAGGACAATGAAGTCACTTGGCAAATCAGAGAGAGAACTGAATGACTATCGGACAGGAAGCAGAGCAACTCTGAGCATGTCAGGAATAGGGACGAAGTACTTCCTAGGGAGACCAAATCAGATTAATTCTAGCACCACCCATCCCATTGAAAGAAGATCTGATTGACCTTGATAGCACCACCCATTCCATTGAAAGAAGATCTGATTTTGATAGAGCCATGTGTCCAGCTGCAAGGATGGATGAGCAAGACATTGTGAAAAGTGAGCCTATAACCAGAAGAAGGGAAAATAAAAACAAAACAAAAACAATGGAACTCCTATCCTGTGTTTGGTTTGTTACTCCATACAGGAAACTCTTAGCTTTCCAAAATGTAGTCCCTGTTCTGATTCTCTGGTCCGAGATACAAATCTGTTTCTCTTTGAGTTCTCAGGTAACAAGAAGCTCTAAGAAATGACAGGGCCAGTGGTGGTCAGTACATGAGACTTTTCAGACAACTCTGAGTCCACAGATTTGCTCTTTGTTGTACAGGTATGGAGATTAAGTGTGTCAGGAGAATAAAGACTGGGTAGCTGGTCTCTATTTACCAAACACCCCAATTACACTTCTTAAAAGTCTCTCTCACATACCCTCAATCCACTGCTGATCCTGTGGTTAGCTTTACCCTGGGGATGAATACATGCAAGGATGATATTCCAAGCCTATAATAACCTGCATCAGCACAGCCTCCCCTACCCCCTGGAATAGACCCAGACCCGGCCGTAGTGTGAATAACCCCTTCAATTGCTGGATCATGGGAGGTCCATAGGCAGATATATTCCAGCACCAATCAGAAGCTTCCCTCTCCTCCCAGGTGAGGGTCCACCCAGCCTCAAGGACCCTGCCCTCTTTCCCATGGCTGTAGCGTCTTGAGGTGCACCTGCAACCTGGGAGCATTCTGAGAGCTCTAGTCAGAGACTTGGTGTCAAGCCATTTTGCTGGACATCTGAATCTGAGTTTCTTCTGTTGGATATCTGGGTTCCAGTCCTATTTTGAAGCTATGGTCCCCACGGAGTGACCTGAAATTGAGTACAACAGCCACCCTTTGTCCCTTGTAACAAGCTTCTGTTCTAATAATATGCTTAGTATCTCATTCCCAACCCATGACTGGGGCATGGCCTGCTATGGACCATGTCCCTTTCCATTCATCCATTTTTCCATTCATGAACATTCCTTAGGGATTCTGAGATTAAATAAACACCATCTTTGCCCTTGAAGAACAAAGAGGGCCCCACCTTGCACCAGGGGACTGACTACAAGCTCTTGGACTTCTTAGAAAGCAACAGCCTACTTGGACATCTGGGTATTGCTGCATCTAAAATTGCTGAAGCTACACTCCATCCATTCGTTGGGAAATCTGACTACTGGTCACTGTGGGCTGGAGAACTTGGATATTAGGACCAGTCCTTGCTTCAGCATCAGGAGCTTCTCCACCCCTCCCACTCCCCACGCCTGCCAAATGAAATTAATTTAGCTCTCTGAACCCCCTCTCACCTTCCTTGGTCTTACTAAGTAACCAGGCACATCTAGTCACACCCCCACATATAGCACCCTTGAACTCTCTCTAAATTCATGCTCCATTGTCATCATGGGAACTCTTGTGTTTTCCCTGTTCCTTAGGAACTTTGAGGCTAAGGACTGTATTGGTAGGCACAAACTGTGAATGTTCAGCTTTTCCCAAAGACTCTGCTTTAATATAAAAAGTATGATATTAGCTTAGAGATGTCACCATAAAAAATCATCACCAAAAATAGGTTATTAATTCAGAAGATGCCTGATTTTGAGATGTCCTACTTTGTTACCCTAAATTTCAGACTTTGCTATATCTATGTCTGGCTCTGCTGCAAAGCTATCCCAGTGTTTACAGAATACAGAAAATTGGAAGAATTGGCCAAAATATATTCAAGGGTGTATTTGTCCTTCAGGAGAAAGTAACCCCCTAAAAAGCAAAATGTAGCTTGTGGGTATCAGGCAAATTTTGGGTTTTATTCCAAAGGCAACCAGGACACATAACTGGGAAGGCACTAGATTGTCTACCTCAGTGTGTTCTGTAGCAAAGGCAAACCTGCAGAGGTGAGTGGGCAATGCTGGGTTGGATGCATCTTGTGAATGCATTTGGTTAGTGTCCAAAGATGTGAAGAAAAAGCATTTGTAGGAGCAAGGGGACATTGGCATTCAGTCCTGCAAGGGTCTATCTCCTTAATTCATTAACCTGGACCTTCAATAGCCAGTGTCACCTGTTTCTGCCCCCTCTTCCCCACCCCACCCCCCAGCCCCCCGCCAGGTGCACTCAGCACAGAGCATTCCAACCAGGTTCCAATTGCCTAGACTTCCAACTCTGTCACTCTTTTTCCTGTTGATGGCCATGGTTCATCTTGAAGGCCTAGTGTTCAGTCTCTCTTTCCAAACTATGACCTTGACTGACATTCAGAAGCCATCTCCAGTTATTTTGCTCTGGATTCTCTGAGTAACTGTGCATCCCAATTTGTTGTGTTCACTGGGCACTAGAATGGTGCCTCCTAGAAAGAGGATTGATAGTCAAGCATAGTCATTCTCTAAAATGAGCTAACATCTATCTTTCCCATAAAGAATGGCAATGGCATCAGGCCATTCCCTTCAAAAGAAGCTATGAAGTCTATTGCCTTGGTTTCCATCTGACATTTCATGAGGGTTTGTGTGAAAAACAACAACAACAACCAACAATAGCAACAGCAAAAACCTGATTTGCTGCCTAACTGGTGAATTTGGAAGGTAAGTGGACATTGCAGCTTACCTTTGGTTAGAGCAGCAGGGCCTCCCAGCTGGGTCTTTTGGCCCAATTCCTGGCTGTGTAAGCCAGCTCTACAAAAGATATTTGCTGCTTTTGGCTATTTGGTACATTGTAATAATTAGTTGGCAGTTTGTGTGATTGATAATGGAGCTTTTAAAACAGATTTTTTCCCCCAGCCCCTTGTAAAAAATTCAGGGCTTAATTGTTCTTTCAGAGTGCTATTGGAAGAATTGGGATTGGGTGTGGAACTCAAAACAAAACTGATGCCTGCGTGAGAGCTTTTCTGAAAACATTCCACCATGCACCTGCTTGCAAGGCAATGGAATTTTGAGAGAAGAATGTTTGAAAAGGAAAAGTGACTCTAGATTCAGTGTGCTCTTGGACTTAGTTGTTTTTCAAAGCAAAGAAGTAAAAGTGGCTTTTGGTTCCTTCTTTAGAAAATGTAAACATGCTGTATCTCAGTCTCACCATGTAAAGCTCTATCAAAGTATGTTTTAGTAGCAAGAACTCTGGACTCTGAATTCTAGACCTGATTGCCCCTAAGACATCATGTGACATAAGATGTGTATTCATTCACTCGTTCACAATTATCTATTGAGCACCTACTGTGAGCCAGACTCTACTGGGCACCAAGAATACTTCAGCAAGTACAGTGGACACCATCCCTACTGGTAAGAGGTCACATAAAATGAGAATTGGATCCAGCAAGACAGAAGCCAATGGGGACCTTAGCAAGCGCCATTTTCCATGAAGTAACAACATCAGAAGCTTTACTGGGAGGTGGGGAAGGATGGTGTTGAAGAGTGGCTGGTGGGACATGAACTGCACAGCAAGGGCCAACACATGTTTCCAAACTCTCAAGAAGGCAAAACTATTTGAATTGCTCACTTTTAGAGAAGAGATGTGAAGCGTAGGTCAATCCCCCCCGCCCCATATACAGCAATCAGATGATGCCAAAATTAACAGCTTGATGGGAAATTTCTCTCAATGGAGTTTAAATTCAGGATGATATAGATTACATTCTCCTGGAACAGAATGATTGTCATCCTAACGAGGCTTAACAAAGGAAGATTTTCTCTCCAATGTCTATGCTTTGGCCCTCAGATACCACCGATTCTACAATGGCCTTTGGCAACTCTAACATGAGTTCAGACCAAGGGGTGGGCTCTTAAACACAATTTTGCGTGGAATAGATACTCCCAGGGCTGAGGATTAACCGTTTAAAAATTATGTGGATGTGTTTGGGAAAATCTTATGAGTACTATTGATAAAATCTTCCCTTGACTCTCAAGCTACTGCTCTATTTATCTCTTTCTTAACAGCAAAACTTCTCAAAACACATGATACAAAGCACCCAGAACAGTACCTGGAACATAGCAGACATATATATGTATTTTTTTGGTTTTGTATTATTTTTGTTTCCATGATTTAATCCCCCTGTATCTCTAGTTAGGACTTCAGTGATGGGTGTCCACATATCACTGGTAATTTTGAGTACCAGGCAGGTGTTCACAGGCAGCTACTAAACAGAAACATTTTTATACACAGTAAAATTTGAAAAACCATAAAGTTGATCATTACAGCTCAATTTTGGTGGGGGGAAGAGGGGCATGAGTGAATGGTTCTCGAGATACATGTGTTGGGATGCATTCAGCTTCAAGTAACAGATAACATTGACTCAACCAATCTAAACAGTGAGGACATTTAAAATTTTCAAATTGAAAGGATTCTAAGATTAGGTGGCCTCATAATTAAGTCAAGATGCAGTGACATTAAGGACCCACAATTCTTCTAGTTTTCAACTGTGCCATGGTGCTAGCTTTGTCTTTGGTGAGATCATGGTCATGGGATATGGCTGCCACCATTTTGAGCACTACAATGCCAACACAGTGATGTGCAAAGGAAGGAAAGTGACCACTGTGTCCCTTTTTATCAGTGATGAAACCCACCTCCCAAACCTTCAGCATACTCCTCACATCTCATTGGCCAGAACTACTTTAAGTCATATCTCTAAACCAACTTCTGGCAAGAGGACTGTGGCTCAGTGGTAGATATAGACTAATTAGGATCTGCCCCTGGAGCTTGGGCTTTGCCTGCAAGAAAGAAGGGAGGATGACTTTGTCAGTAGGCACTGTGCACCATCTCAGAATTACTGCAGGACCATCTTTGAGCAATTCCCAGAATGGTTGCTTTGCATTAGGGAATCAAAGAATAATCAGGCCTCCCAGGGTTCCCTTTCAGCAGAAGGGTACACAGAGTAGTCTAGGAGTGTTTTATAAATAAATATTTAATAAAAAGCTACTGTTCTGGGCTAGGGGGTGATAAGGGAGCAGGCTTGGAAACAGCCTCAGGCTATTTCCTGTGGACAAGCCTTTATGGCCATTGACCAAAAGCTTTCCGTAGACAATGGATACTCCATTAAGACCCTTAATGACCTTAAGACCCCTTGGCTGGAAGAGTCAGTTATACTACAAATGTATTGAGGTTGGACAGTGTGATATTGTGATTTACAAAAAGAAATATATGATCTGTGACCCTGTTTCTGGCACAGAGCTCCTAAAAGTCTTGGAATTGCCCAAGAGATGACTGAAGTGTTTTTTGATGTGTTAAATACATGACTTTGGGGACTTACCTAAGGATGGTGCTAGTTGCCAGGAGAACCAATCACCTGGTTAGAGGGCTATAACTTTGAGACCAATGTGCTACTCCCACCCCAAAACCTCCAGGGAGGGCAGAGGAGCTGGAGACTGAACCTATAACCAATGGCTAGTGATTTCACCAATCATGCCTATGTAATAAGCCTTCATCAAAACCCAAAAGCTACATGTTTGGAGAGTTTCAGGTTTGGCAAAGAAGTGGAGATTCCAGTGGTAGTGGTGTGACCAGGGAGCATGGAAGTTCCAAGCCTGTTCCCCACACCTGGTCCTATGTATTTCTTCCCTCTGGCTGTTCCTAAGTTGTATCTTTTCACAGTAAACCAGTGATCTAGAAAGTAAACTCTTTCTCTGAGTCCTGTGAGCCACTGAAGAAAATTAATCAAACACAAAGAGGGTTCATGGGGACCTCTGATCTGTATCAGGTTGGTCAGAAGCACAGAAGACAACCTGAACTTGCAACTGGCTTCTGAAATGTAAGTGGGGAGAGGGGCAATCTTGTCAGACTGAGCCCTTCACGTCAGATTTGATGTTGTCCCTGGATAGACTATGTTGCAATTGAGTTGAGTTCTCAGAAACCTCAGGCATCACTCTCCCCCTCTGCTCCCCAGTTGAAACTGGGTGTAGGAATCCAAAGCAAGCAGTAAAATATTCAAGTCTTTCATGAAAAATAAACCCCAAACAAATGAAACTGTTACCCAACACTGGGTTTGCCTCTTGGTGGGTGTCAAGCCACAATGCATTTGCAACAAATGAAGGGGAACATCAGGCACATTTCCCAAAGTAGTGTCTCCCCCAACAACAAAACTGGGGAGGTTTGAAGCTAACGGCACACACATTCACAAAGGGGCTCATGCAGTGGGGAATTCGGCATGGAAGTGAGGCAAAAGTCGTCTTAAGGAAACAGATTCTAGGTCTTAGTTGATGGAAGAAGTCACCAGGGCTGGCAAGGGTGAGTATCATCGATTCTCTTGCTCCACTTGGCCCACTATTTGATTGCTCAAAGGGGTTTCAATCTTGCAAAGACAACTCAGGAATCTCCATCTTCGGGTCAAGTCTTTACGTTTGAATCAGCACTGGGAGTTTTACCACTGATTTATTGCCCCTGATGTGATTGGATTATCTCCTGCCCTGACAGTGGCAGTTTGTCCTTATACTCTTACCTTGCTTAAAATCATAACCACATAGGTCTATCCTTCTGCAATTCATCATATCCCAAGAAGTTCAGTAAGGAATGTGCTTTGGGCAAGTAGTGCTGGTCAGGGATAGATGGCAAGATGGCGGGGCACCTTCAATGACGTCTCTTACGTCGAGAAAGCTACTACTTTTTCTGGAGACTCCTAACCTTTACTGCTTGCAAAATCACCTCAACAGTGAGGCCCCCTGCTTTTCTTCTCCCTAACTGATCCCCTGGGAAGTGTAGTGGGAAGAGATTGCATGGGGAAGGAGACAGGATAAATAGTGAAGGCTTTTCCAAGATGCAGAAAGGACTAGAAGAGAGAATGGGAAAGCTAGAGACATAACTGAAAATCTGTGTGATGCTTTTAAGAACCCAAGAAAGGATGAATTTCCTGCTCAGAGCAACTCTGCAAATGTACAATAGTAGCATGCCTGTTGGCAGCTAGACTCTAGTTTTTTTAGGGAGCTTATCACTGGATTAGGCACTTGGCTCAACATCGATTTCTCCATGAATGATCACTAAAGTTTTTAAGTCTGGTTTTATTCACAGAATTTAAGTAGTATCTCTCCCTTAAACAAGGATTTTTTTTATACCTTTAGGCCAATCACTATTTTTCTGAGTTAGTTTTCATAAATTAACTAATTAAGCAACTATGCTCACATCTTTAACACAGAAAATAAGACGTAATGTGATTTTTTTACATTCATTTATTTTGAGAAAGAGAGAGAGAGTGCACATGAGTGGGGGAGGGGAGAGAAAGAGGGCGAGAATCCCAAACGGGCTCCACGCTGTCAGCACAGAGCCTGACTCAGGGCTTGATCACATAATGATGCGGCATCCCATATGTAACGTGATTTAAAAAAACAAAACCAAACCAAACCATTGTTACTCTTTAGTGTCTTAATCCAAATGATTTAAACAAAGTTGGGGGTGGGGGGGGATGCCTGGGTGGCTCAGTTGGTTAAGCTTCCGATTCCTGATATCAGCTCAGGTCATGATCTCACATATGGGCCCTGGGCCCTGCGTCAGGCTCCGTGCTGAGTGTGGAGTCTGCTTGGGTCCTCTCTCTCTCTCTCTCTCTGCCCCTCCCCTACTTGTGTTATCTCTCTCACAAAGAAAGGAAGGAAGGAAGGAAGGAAGGAAGGAAGGAAGGAAGGAAGGAAGAGAAAGAAAGAGAGAAAGAAAGAAAGAAAAGAAATTTTTAATGATTTTTAAAATTTTAAGTAGAATTTCTGGATGTAAGAGCTAAAGGCAGATCAGTTCACACCATCCAACCAAAAATCTCTAATCAAAATATCAAGGATATCAGTAGCAATTTCTGGTTAGTCCTGAAATCTCAGGTTTCACTAGGGAGAATGACAGTGTAATTTTGCTAATATCACACACTGACAGGGAGGAGCAAGAAAGCTTCTAGACAGAAACAACCAGAATGTCTAAGTAAATGAAGGGATTATTCCAGAACAGACTAAATACAATAGTACTTGATTAAAAGAGCTCAGAGGATTTTTGATATCAATTAATGAAACCATAAAAGTTGTTAGAACAACAGTCACTACCATTTATTGGTCATCTCATGTGTCAAGCATCCTGCTGTGTGTGAGCACTTACAACCAGGCAGGGTGTAGGCTGCAAACAACAGAAACCATTTCTGGTTAAGATAAGCAGAAATGGATATTTTCGGAAGGAACCAAAGTGGTCTATAGTGGAATTGAGAAGGTTGGTGAGGCAGGGAAACTGAAAGGACTCCATTTTATTTTTTTTATTTTTTTTTATATATTTTTTAATTTTTTAAATTCTATTCTATTCTATTCTATTCTATTCTATTCTATTCTATTCTATTCTATT
>NW_024412413.1:13462672-13468558 GCF_014898765.1 Herpailurus yagouaroundi
TTCTATTCTATTCTATTCTATTCTATTCTATTCTATTCTATTCTATTTGAAAGGACTCCATTTCAGAAAGACTCCATGTTTGCTATTTCTCTGCTACACCTTACTTATTTCTGTTCTGTATTTCACCTGGCATCTGAGTAAACCAAAGAAGCAATGTTTCCACTCCAAGGGGGAGGCAGGAAAGCTAATCATTCTCCGAGTTTCGTCCTAGTCCCCCGTACACCTGATAATGTCTAAGAAGAATTGGATCCTTAGCATGTTCTGGGACATTAGTTTCAAACAAACCTCAGTCAACACTGGCATCAATATTGCCTACTTTCCGTGATTTACGGTGTAATATCTGTTGTCCACCTGACACTTGTCTTTGATGGGACCCTATCCTACCTTGGATTCTTGGAGGAACGCGTACCTTGGACCTCTTTCCAATATCAACCCCTGACCCCAAATGACGGGGAGACTTACCTTTCCTTTCCTTTCCGAGTCTCCCAGACACTCTGCCTGCTGTGCTCTCTCATTTATGCTATTTGATAAACTCTGCTCTCACTTCCTCTTTCCTCGCGTTTGATTTCTATCCTCCACGAAGCCAAGGATCCCCTTGGCTGGTCCTGTCAAGACCCCCTCTGGGTCCTTGGATTCAGCCCATTTACGCCACGGGTGAATTCAAACTAAAAACTGGTAGGAAAGAAAGGGGACAAGGGAGCTGAGGCTGCAGGCAAGGACGCATTTCAGAGGGAGTCCGACAACTTAATATCTAAACAACTGCATCTGCCTCCTTTGAACTCTGAAGCTTCTGTTTGGTCAACCAGGATCAGGTGGCCACATCTCAGCTGCCAGAGGGAGGGAACACCTGCTCCTATCAATTTCCTTATTGGGGGTGGGGCCGTATCCAACCAAGGTCCTTATAATGAGGAATTTCACCTTAATAGGAAGGATATTCAGGTTCCAGGCAACCACAAAGTACAAGATAAAAGATATGATAAAAAGATCTCCTTGAAGTCTGCCCCTTCTAGCACCCAGTAACTTCAGAACACTTCTTCCTACGTAAAAAAAAAAAAAAAAAAAGACTGCTTCTCACTAAAATAGTACCAATTCAACTATTCCTCATACAACTGAGAATGGTCTATGAATGTTCTACTCAAAGCCCTGTTCATGGCAAGGCCACTCCAGCCCTATTCTACAAGACCGCCGGTAAGTATCACCACAGGGTATGTTAAAAAAAGAAAGAAACCCAAATTGGAGTCATTTGCTCCCCTCCGCAAGCCAGCAAACCAAGACTTAATGACAGTTTCAACCTATTCTAGCAATGTGACCTTTTAACTGTCATCCTGAAATTTCCAGATCAGCATTAGTGAGGTAATCCGTGTGATAAAAACCCTGATTTTGCTCCTCTCCAAAAAAGAAAAAAAAAAAAAAAAAAAAAAGCCCTGCCTGAAACAATCCTTTCTTTTGTTTTGCTAATAATGTCTTTGTCCTGCCTATTAAAAACACAAAAACAAAAGAAAACCTGCTTATAAAAACCTTCCATTTTGTGCAGCCCCTCAGAGCATCCTGCTACTTGCTACTTGGGGTGCAGCTGGATTCACGGGTCGCTTAATAAAGCCAATTAGACCTTCACATTTACTCAATTAAATTTTGTTTTTTAACAGGCACGATTCTGGCTTAGGCACACAGTGAGGACCCACCATATGCCAAACTCAAATTGTTTCCTCCTCAGCCACTGGAAAATCCCATGATTTCATAGATGTGGGGCCTAGATGAGTAGCAAAGTAAAAGGGGTAAGTACACCTGGAGTTTGGGCAGTGTTACTGTAATGCATTTGTGCTTTCAAGACCATGGGGGGGCTTGTCTTTGCGCCTGCGCGCCCGCGTGGGTTTCGGCCAACCACCCAAACTATCCGTTAGAACTAATTCCAGTTGTTTGAGCTAACACACTGAATTCAGCATCTCCAGCATGTAAACCCATATCAAAATTATTTTGTGACTCATCCTTTACCCCCAAGGCTTAACTTTTTTTTTTTAATTTTTTTTTCAACGTTTATTTATTTTGGGGACAGAGAGAGACAGAGCATGAACGGGGGAGGGGCAGAGAGAGAGGGAGACACAGAATCGGAAACAGGCTCCGAGCCATCAGCCCAGAGCCCGACGCGGGGCTCGAACTCACGGACCGGGAGATCGTGACCTGGCTGAAGTCGGGCGCTTAACCGACTGCGCCACCCAGGCGCCCCCCAAGGCTTAACTTTTAAGTTGACTTCCAGCTCAAGGAATACTGGGACCTGAGTATTCATAGGTATGGAGGTCAGGCAGAGAAGTAACTGTGTCTTCAAAGAGAATGCCCTTAGGCCTTCGAGCGAGAGAAAACAGCCTCAACACACGTGGGTAGAGAGGGCTGCTTTTCCTGCGGTTTAGTGGGAGAATTACTGAGGGGTGGGAGTTCCCATGCTCTAAATTCTCTCACATATCCCCCCCTTCTAACTCTTGAGGGCCCGCTCTTAACAATTACCTACCTTACACAAAAGACACTTGGTGGGACTGAATTCAACAGGCATTGCTTTGGTAATCCACGGGATCAAAATTCGCTTTTGATTTTCAGCTGCAATAGATAACATTATTTAGCTGCAGTCGTTCAAAGTCCTCCATTTTTGAGTTTTGAGCCCAAATGGGAAGATTTGAAGACGTCGTTCTATTTCCTTGTTACCACCCATCGTCCACGAATCCCTCATGCTCTCGTAAATACAAAATTTGACGTGTTCGCACATTAATTGTTCAACATTTCCTTCGAGATGTTTTCTCTTCCATACTGTTAGCTTTTAAGCTTCTTGGCCTATTTCCGCCCCCTCACTGCTAACTGGTGTGATTTCATTGCTTAGCTTGGAGCTATGGGCCCTTCTACTTCTGATGAAAGGAATCTCAAGAAAAATAAGGAGATAATGTTCACCTTTCTGCTTCAGCAATAGAAAAGCAGATTCGATTTTGTACAGGGATGCTGTATGTGCAAATGTATTTTCTTAACAGAGGAGTCCTTACAACTCTCAGACTCGAGATGGCCTCAGCAGGTTGGGTGTTACCTTTTACTTCTAAAGCTGCTGCAATTGTCTTTGTTACTTTTAATGATTTGCTGCCTGAATATAATATATAGAGCGGCATCCTCACAAAGGCTACAAATACTTGTGAAGTTTCTTTGATAAACCAAAAGTCCTCTCGGTACTTCTTTCTTTATCCTACATGCATGGATGCTAAAAAATTAATAAATAAAGCTTTTGACTCTGTTGGAGTTCTTACTGAAACAAAGTATCTCAGATGATTTCAATAAAAGCCTGTTATTTGCCCTGTAGCGAGGAACACTCACTGGTCCTTCAATGGGCACAGAATTCGAGGTGAGCCAATGCACTGATTTAATTAATTAAATGACTGTAACATTGTAATGTATGGCATATATATATTTGGTCTTCACCCCGTTTAGGTCACAGAGGTCCTAAAACCCCTGGAATTTCCTGAGTGCTGAGAGAAAGCAAGGTGTCCTTTGTTATGTTAATGAGGTAACTCTTGGATTGCACTTAGAAATGCCATTGGAACTTACAGGGAAGGGGAGAGGGGCGGGAGGGTGAATCCTTTGCCAACGGCCAATGATTTAATCAATTGTGCCTTTATAGTGACACCTCTATAAAAATCCAAAAAGATGGAGTTCAGTGAATGAGCACCTGGACGTACGGGGAGAGCAGCACCCCTGGAGAGGCCATGGAAACTTCATGCCCTTTTCCCAGACCTCACCCTCTGTATCTCTTCCATGTGACTGTTCCTGAGTGTTATATCCTTTGAAAATAAACTGATGATCAAGTGGGTGAAGTGTTTCTCTGAGTTGTGTGAGCCAGTCTAGCAAATTAATCAAACCTGAGGAGGAGGTCCTGGAACCTCATTTACAGTTGGTCAGAAGCACAGGTAACAATGGGAGCCTGTGATGGGCATCTGAAGTGGGGGAGAGGCAGTCTTGTGGGACCCAGTCCCTAACCTTGTGGGGACACCCATTTAATGTCAGAGACTTGCTGGGTGGTGTGGGGGAGCCAAGTGTAGGGGCCAAGGGCAGGCTGTCCCTAAATACACCACTTTAGCCATATTGATTACGTTAAATTAAAAGTTACTCAAGAAACGCCAGTGAAAGAATACTCTGACCTTCCTTTGTCCCCCTGAAAGCTGGAAATAAATCTCCCACGTGAGAGGTACCCTCCTGTGCCAGGAGGTAAAGAGACATCCCAATCACCAAAGAGAGACCATTTAGAATCAAAGGCTGTATAAATAAACCTTGTTACTTTTTACTGATTTACTGCCCCAGCCCAAATGCTGTTTAGAATTCCTTACTAATTGAAACTCCCAAATGTAAGTTTACTTTGTCCATCAGTTCCTCACAAATTTGCTGTCTCTTTGTCTAAAAAGTATAAAGACAACCTGCCTTGGTCATTTTTTTAGGTCATAATTTCATTATGGGGCCTCTGTGCACATGTAAGTAAACTTTTTTCCCCCTTCTGTTAATCTGTCTCATGTCAATTTAATCCTTAAACCAGCTAGAAGACCTAGAAGGATAGAATCAAATTTTTCCTCTCCAACACCCTCACATGTTGGAATCAGGTCCAGGAACCTATAAAACTACCATATACCATAATCTGCCACATTGCTACAGCCCCGATTAGTCCAAAAACAATCACAGATTATTCCCTTTTCTCTTTGGTCTACTGTTGTCCACCACCTACTCCCTACTCCCAGTTTCTATACCAACGAGTATTGCAAACATTAGAGAAATTATTTTACTGGAAGGTTATGACAAAGCTTGTAGAACTGAAGGAAATGACGGAAAAGCAGGCTCAAAACAAATGTGGAGATTAAAGGAAGCCACCATAATCGAGTCTATGTCTTAGAAAGAATCGGGTTAGGATGCCACTCTGGGTACCGTCACCCCTGGAAAGCCACTGCAGCAGCCCCCAATTTTCAATTCTGCCACGGCCACCAGGAGCAATCTCCAACTGACCTGGATGTCTGCTTTGCTCTCTCAGATGGCAAAGTCCTTGACGGGGACATTTGGTTAGCTCAGCCTTGATCATACGCCCTTGCCTTAGCTGCCAGAGAGTATTGAGAGGGAATATCTTCCCTGTGATAGATACTTGGATATTTCTCGTGTTTTCCGTCTGCCTAGGAAACCTTTTGATTACCCAGCAATCTCTGGGCAATCCACTCCCTCCCCCATGGGTCCTATCTTCCCAAGGTAGAAATCAGAAAAATTATTTCTCCGGACTCCTTTGCAGCCTTGACCCAGAGATGCGACCTCAGCTCCACCCATCCATAGAGGACAACAAGAGGAAGCAGGTTTTGGGTGGAGTGTCTATTTTGTGGGGTTGCTGGTTGCAAGGTCAAGTTCCCCATGCATAAATGGCATACTAGACAGGGCAAAATGTTGAGTCCCTAATGGGGTGCAAGCGCTAACATCTAGAACTCAATGAGAGCACAGCAATTTCCTCATGGGGCCAACACCCCAGCACGGTTTCCACATCCTTCCTAATCGAACCCCTTTCCTCAGCCCTCCAATAATCTGTAAATTGTCCTCTGCTTCATCATCCAGGGTCACTTAGTGTTGATCATAATCAGGATCCCTAGCTGATAATATATCCCTCTTCAGTTTCCACGTTGAAAAGTTGGGACCTCACTCCTACCAAGACTAAAATAATAAGAATGTCTCCCCAATTAAGAATGGTATTTGGGGCATCTGGTTGGTTCATTTGACAGAACAAGTGACTCTTGATCTCAGGGTTGTGAGTTCCAGCCCTATACTGGGTGTAGAGATCACTAAAAAAAGTAATAAAATAAAATAAAATAAAATAAAATAAAATAAAATAAAATAAAA
>NW_024412413.1:13468568-13481766 GCF_014898765.1 Herpailurus yagouaroundi
AATAAAATAAAATAAAATAAAATAAAATAAAATAAAATAAAATAAAATAAAATAAAATAAAATAAAATATTAAATAAAATAAAAGAAGAGTGGTATTCTGACCCTGGGAAACAAAAGAGAAAAACAAGACACATTAGGGGCACCTGGATGGCTCAGTCGGTTGAGCTTCTGACTTTGGCTCAGGTGGTGATCTCACAGTTTGTGAGTTTGAGCCCCACATGAGGCTCACTGCTGTCAGCATGGAGCCCCCTTCGGATCCTTTGTTCCCCTCTCTCTGTGTCTCCCCTGCTCATGTTCTCTCTCTCTCAAAAATTAAAAGGAAAATGTATTTTTAAAAAAAGACACACTAATACTACAACAGCACTGTTACATATATCTTCTCCAACACTCACAATGATCCCTAAATTAGCTATTACTACCATAATCATTTTACGATTTTAGAAATGAAATGGGGGCAGCTGGGGGCTTAGTCAGTTAAGTGTCCAACTTATCTCAGGTCATGATCTCGTAGTTTGTGGGTTTGAGCCCCCTTGTCGGGCTCTGTGCTGACAGCTCGGAGCCTGGAGCCTGCTTTGGATTCTGTGTCTCCCTCTCTCTCTCTCTCTGCCCCTCCCCTGCTCGTGCTCTGTGTGACTCTCTCTCACAAATAAACATTAAAAAAATGAAATAAACGAAGCCTCAAAAAGATAAAGTGACTCGTGTGAAGTCCACAGACAACTACGTGGCAAAGTTGCAGCTGAATCCATCGAGCTCTGATGGCCACTAAGCATCGTGAGCCAGGTCTTTCTAATTCCTATTATTTTCCACTGTGACACACCTTTTTGTTAACAGTAAAAATACAACACAAAACACAAAAGTCAGCAAAAACCCTCTCTTCCAGAGAAAGTACATTATGCCTGGCGGTAAATTTTGTGAATTTTCTAAAAAGGTGGGCATTTCTGTTGGAACGTTCCAGAAAGTGACCAGACTCTACCCTCACCAAGAGTTTCACAGCACACACAGAAGCGGGCTTTCCTTGGCTTGTTTACCAGGCAGCACAGCATCATAGTAGCATCCTGGGCAAGTCCCCTAACTTCATCTGAGCAGTGGGGATAATAGAACCATCCTCTTTGTTCTGAGGTTTGAAAGATAAAATGCATCTAGAGCACTCACGGAACGCAGTGTCTGATATATATTAAATACTCAACAAGTGTTGGCTGTTATCCTCGGGTGATTTTGATAAAAGGCTAGGGCACTGCACAAAGAGGAATAGGTCAGCTAAGGGTTGGAAGGGAGACTCCAGGGATGTGGTCGGAACCTCGCGTTGGTCTAACCTGCTTCTGAATATCTATCAGAGTGAATCAAGGCTGAGTTTTGTTTTATTTTTTCCCCTGGGAGATAGTAACATCCACCCTCCCTAATTCACAGAGTCATTAAGCGGACAAAATAAGAGAATGTATGTATAAAAAAAGCACTGGGAAAAAAGTTAAGTGCCATAAAGTTGCAAGGTATTGTCGGCCTTGTGGCTGTTATTGTTTTTGGAAAGCTCTTACCCTGGTAAATAATAAGACTTGCCCTTGAAAGCCCTTTCAATACGTAAGGTCTAAATATGTAACCAAGAAAAAAAAAAGTTTAAGGGATTTAAATTAGTCTGGGGAAAGGAAAGCTGAACAGGGTGATTTAATTATTTTTTGTAACTTGAATATTGTCTTCACAAAGAGAGCTGTGACCAAATCATCTGGTTTCTACCAAGGTCTACACAATAGGAAGTTAGTTTCAAGTGCTACTGAAAGAGATCAGGTTTTAACTCCAAGAAACACGTCCAGAGATTGTATTGGGAAGATTAAAGATGTCTTATGTAAATACTGTCAGTGTAAGAGTTGGGGCTTTCTAGAAGGAGGAGGCCAGTTGGATGCTTTGAACAAAAAAGGCCAGTGCTTTATAAAATAAGGTCACGGCTTTTAGTCCAAAGGTAAGGTGTGAGGGATATGCGTTCCTCAAAATGGGATCCAGCGACAAGCAACTGATTGGAGGTGGTCCCAGGAAAGCCACAATTACTGAAAGGCCATCCCATTCCCACTGGGAAGGAGATGGGAATGTGATGGGATGGGAGGGGATATCGCAAACCTACTCAACGTAGTCAAAGAAAAGTTGACAGTTTCCAAATAATCTCCCTGCTTAGGATAAGGTGTTTCCAGAATATAGTTAAAGACAAGGCTACATAAGAAGGTTAAGTAGGCCTTGTAGCATGGATTAGCAAATGCAGAGGCTAAGGGACCAGGCAGACCATCACAAAAGGTGAAGCTGGGTTATCTTGCATCTCTTTAACCCAGGCAAAAGTAGAAGACAGACAGAGTGAGAGAATGTTGCTGGAGAAAGTCCCAGAACGGGGTTGAGATGGATCAGCACTAATTTCTGCTAAGTTCAAGGGGCAATGCTGCTACTCCATATGTTCATCTCTTGTTGATTCCCTTAAATGCCCTCAACAGCTGCTCATGTCTTGTTCTTCTCTTCAGGACTGTCCTTCCTGCTCACCAAGCAGCAGCCACACTGGCCTTTCAGTCCTTAAACATGCCAAGACTTCCTGCCTCATTGCTTTGCACATGCTGTTCCTTCTACCTGGAATTTTTTTTTTTTTTTTTTTTTTTTTTTTTAACGTGGAATACTCTCTGTCCTCACTGATTGCCTGGATTATTTCTACTTCAGATCCCAGGCTGAGTGTCCCTTCCTTGGAAAGACCAACCTGAACTCCAGCTTTTGTCCTTTTCCCACTGTACCCCTAACATGTATATTGTAGCATTTCCCCCAGTTAACAGTTATATAGATATTTGTGTTTGGTTGCTTAATTATTTGTCTCTCCAACTAGATCGTAGCCTCCACGAGAGAAGGAACATGTCTATTCTGCCCACTTTTGGCACCAGGCTAGAAAAGCAGGCCCTCAAAAAATCCTGGTTGAACATATGAGTGTTAGAATCAACCCAAATGGGGGTGCCCAGGTGGCTCAGTCAGTGAAGCTTCCAGACTTCGGCTCAGGTCATGATCCCATGGTTCGTGGGTTCAAGCCCCATGTCTGGCTCTGTGCTGACAGCTCAGAGCCTGGAGCCTGCTTGGGATTCTATGTTTCCCCCTCTCTCCATCTGCTTGTGTTCTGTTTCTCTCTCTCTCAAAAATGAATAAACATTAACAACAACAACAAAAAAAAGAATTCTTTAGAATCAACCAAAATGTCTCTCCACTGGAGACATTTTCCACCAGCTTTCAGCATGTAATTTATTTATGTTGGACAAGAAAGAGTTAACTCAACTTTTCATTAGCATCAATGGGAGTGTGAAGTAGCAACTTGGTTAGGTTAATCTGTCTAGCTCTGGTTTGGCTAACCTGCCCAACAAGTATATCATCTTATGCTGGGTTGAAGTGGTCAGCTGTTCCCCAGAGAAGCAGTATCTGACTTCCCCACTCTCCTTCAACCTCAGCCTGCTTTCACTGGGAAACTGAAGTATATACCTTTCACTAAAATTGTAACATTAAGAAATCCTTCAGAAGGTGGTGCTCATAAACAAAGGCCCTATAACCAGACACAAGAAAACCGTAAGTTGTGATCCTCTCCCTCCTGAGCATGAAAAAGCTTTGGCTGATCACACATCACCTTTCACAACTTTTTACAACACAATAACATGGAAAAGTGGGCCTATCGATTGAGTAATTATACCAACCACATGGCTGCTGGTGGGGATGAAGAAGCTCACAGTCATGGATCGCCTTCATTGGGCCAATAGAAGTAACGGGAGCTTGAAATTGGTGGATAGACCCTTCGGCACAACCCCCAGCCCCCGCCTTCTGATTGAGAAACTCTAGGTCTCAACTAACCAGAGTCTGAAAGGTAGAGTCTTCACAGGCAAAGCAAGATAGGGAAGCACAGTGAGAGGAAGAACTGGGAATTCTAGATTTGCACAGTCCACTTGTTCAGAGTATCAGAGAGCCACATGGCAGGGAGAGAGAAGATTCATTCTCAAATGAGCAAGCCACAGAAGACACAGTGGGCTGTGGGGTAGGTGGGGATGAGACATTGGGCCAGGAATTGTGTATGCATATCAGTGTCCAGCCAGCTGTAGATCTGGAAAACAGTTCAAAACTACCACTCTGAGAATTGAGCTAAGGGAAATCCATCACCAGTATATTGGTAAACACTGGGTATCGATGGATTTGTTCTTATTTGAGGATAAATGAGCAGGGAACCACAACCATATGAAGCCAGTGAAAAACACTGCAGAATAAGGTAAAGGGAAGACTGTCCTGAAGATCTAAGGAGAGAAGAATTCTCTCACAATGATTTACTCTAGGAAATAAAGTGATACTTTAGAATCTGCTTAACATCTATAAAACTGGAGCAGAAAGGCCAAGATGTCAAGACAAAGAAAATGAAATTAAAAGAGAGACAGGTGGTATAAATAAGAATTATAAGGAGAACAAAAAATGAAATACAAACAGAGAATTGAAATCTACAATGAATCAGTAGAGAGCGGGACTGAACATATGGAAATGTGGATCAACGCCAGAGAGGATGAACTAGGGTAGCCTTCTCAGAAGGCATATATGAACCCTCAGGGGTTAAAAACAATGAGACAGTGAATGGCATCTCTATCAGATGACACCTACAGACAAAAAGAACTACAGGGAACTAACCTGCATCTTTGTCTACTCCCTCCCCAGCCCTTAGCCAAGGTTGTGAACAATCTTTAAAAAGCCCCTACAGTTTTGTTCTGGGGGCTCAGAGCTGTATCTCCACAGTCATCTCTTAGCCTTTGTTATGATCTCCTTAATTTGTTCTACGCTCACACTTTGCGGAGGCAATATGGCATAGTGATTAAGAGCTCAGACTCTAATTTTTTTAACATTTATTTATTTTTGAGAGACAGAGACTGAGCAGGGGAGGGGCAGAGAGAGGGAGACGCAGAATCTGAAGCAGGCTCCAGGCTCTGAGCTGTCAGCACAGAGCTGGACATGGGGCTCCAACCCACGAACTATGAGATCATGACCTGAGCCGAAGTCAGACGCTTAACTGACTGAACCACCCAGGCATCCTAAGAGATCAGACTCTGGAAATAAACTGCCTGTGTCTGGAATCCAGTCCTACTGTTACTGTGTGAACTTTGTAAGTCATCTGATTTCTTTATGCCCTCATGTTCTCATCTGTAAAATGACCACAATGATGACAATAATAGTAATTACCTCAGAGGGTTTAGTATAACTAAATGAGCTAATGTACGAAAGCGTTCTGAACAGTGCTAAGTGGATTGCAAATCCGTGGTAAAGCATTATTTAAATCTTTTGCATTGTCCCTGGTTTCTTCCTCTCTACTGAAATGGGTTGATACTTGAGGACTGATACTTCATTTGAGAATTTCAGGTGATGTTCTGGACTTTGGGTTTTCCCTTGGCTCTCCTCTCTGGAGACCAGGGAGCTTTTGGATACTCTCTAACCCCTGGGGCTAGTATCTCAGATCCTCACTTGGGGGAGTCAAACTAGAATTATAGATATTTGGGGGAAGGACCTAGAATAAATAAGACAGAAGTAAAGTTAGTAAGTTAGTAAGAAATATGCTCAGATTTACTTTGTAGAGTTACTTTGGTTAGCGTGTAGGAATGGGAAAAGGCTAGTTTAAGGAAGTTGAAGGTAAGTTGGGTGGGTTCTACAATTTTCCAGGTGAGAGATAAAGATCTGAGCTAAAAGGGGCACCTGGGTGGTTCAGTCAGTTAAGTGTCCAACTCTTGATTTCAGTTCAGGTCATGATCTCACGGTCATGAGATCAAGACCCACGTTGGGCTCCATGCTGGGTATGGATCCTACTTAAGATTCTCTCTCTCTCTCTCTCTCTCTCTCTCTGCCCCTTCCCCACTTGCACTCTCACTCTCTCTCTAAAAAAAATAAAGAAAGAAAAACCAAAAAAAAAAAAAAAAAAGGATCTGAGCTAAGGTAGTAACAGTTTGGATGAAGCATTTGAAGGATGTTCTGAGGGTAGGATGAACAGCAGTTGGTGACTGAGGATAAACTGTGGATGGAGTCAAAGTTAAGAATTTAACCCATCACATTTTAATATTTTTCTTTCCTCTGTCCACTGGCTGTGAGCCACTAAAAAAGTAAGAACTGTCTTTATTTTTATTAAAACCCTCAACAGTCAGCATAGTAACTGACACTCAGCAGGGATTCAGACACTATTTGTCAAATAACTCTAGATTGAAATTAGCTTTCCAGTCTCTGATCCTTCAAATAATTGTGTCACTTTAACCAATCACACCTTCTATTTAACGCCTTAGTTGTTTCTCAAAGCTTGAAACCTTTTCTCTTTGCATACGGTCAAATCTTGCCAAATCATCCATGTCCAACAAGAAACTCCTGCTTTCAGAAGTCTTCCAAAGACCGGATGGAGCATGGTGATCTCTGTCTTCGGATTCATAGTATTTCTTGTTCTTACGGCATCTTTTAAGAATACTTAAGGACAAGTCTTTGGATTTATCTCATATTTGCAAAGTCATTTAACTCTTCAAAGTAAATGCTTTGTCCCCTGATTTGGATTTGGAGATTCTCAAGCGTAGGAACACATCCACATCTCCTTTGGCTTGCTGTCCCCACGATGCCCACCCCACAGAATGCATAGCACAGCAGTGATGTGCCTCACAGTAAACCATGAGGCACACGATTCTAAACACTCAGGTTACGTTTTTTAATCTTCTTAATGGAGTAATTTTTAAAACTGTTTAAGATGAGAAATCCATGACTTTCTAGCAGGACTGGGTAAAACACTCAGAAATAGCTCTTCCCTGGCCTCCAGACCTGCTCTATTCTGCCTTAAAAGAGACCAGTTTGAGGCTTGGGTTTGGGAGTTTTAACTAGGACACCATGACTTGCCCTGTCAACACAGAGGTCATTGATTCAAATTCCCTAGTTCTGTAACTACAGCACACTCAAACTCAAACATATGGGATTAAAAGCCAAAGGTCCAATTGCCCTGGTGGAGAATGGAGCTATCACAAGAACTGTCAGCCATCATCAGTTCTCAAGTCGGGTTCTTGCTGGAATGTAGATCTTCCAAAGTCAAAGCAAAGGTTCTAGAGGCAGGCTCCAGCTCCCGTGATAGAAATGCTGGCAGGAACTGTGGGGTAGGAGAGAGGGTGGTGAAAGAGGTAACCAAGCAGGCTGGGTCTTCATGCCAGACTCAGCAGGAGATTGGAACGGTAAACAGATCCTTGTGTAAAGGCAAGTTGTAGTTGGGGAGACCAACCACATGTGATAGGTGGTGGGTAGAGTGTGGGAACCGCAGGTTCTAAGTCTGTTCACACTAAGCATAAAATAGCAAATGATTTCCAAACAGAATTTCAGTCTCTGGAGGAGGGGGAGCCCCTCGTACCCTTCCAGGATCAACTGTCATCCCATCCAGGAATACGGAAGGTGAGAATTGCTAAGTCCGAGTCTTTGGGCAACAAGCCCTCTTACCTATATTGGTTAAGATATCTTTGGATGCAAATAAGAGAAATCTCAACTAAAACTTATGCAATAGGTATGTTTATTGGTTCATGTAAATGGGGAATTCATAGGGTAAGTTCCAGGGTTGCTCTATTCAGTGTCCTCAAGGGTCCTAGAGAAGGCACTGTTAGCTGGTCACTTCCAGGACCAGCTATTTGTTATTTGTTAACAAAACCCAACAGTGCTCCATCTCCAGAAGAGGAATCATAGCCCAAGTCAATCCTAAGGGAGAAATCTAACAAAAGACAAAGCACATTCTGCCTGGCTTTTTCTTTCTGCTTTGGATGCTGGTTTGAGAACATGATGCTTACAGCAACCACAGCCAACTTGTGACCATGAAGCAACACATAAAGCAATAATACATGGAGGATGGGAGAATGGCAGGCTAGAGAGAAAGATCTTAGCTCCTTGATGAAAGCATCGAGCTGCTGTACCAAACGTGGACATGCCTACTCTGAGATTTATCATTTGGGAGATTATGATTTAAGGACCTATTACCTGGATATTTTGTTATTTGTAGCTCAAAGCAATCTTAGTTGATACAGATAGATTTTTCCCCTCTCTCTGCGCTCTGCTATTCTCAGTGTCACTTTAATCTGTCATGGCATTAAAATGGCTCCAGCAGTGTTAACATTTGTATCAGCAGAACACTGATAGGACACTGAAAGAACAGTGGTAGACCAGCATCCCAAATAAGACTCCTAAGAGTCACCTTGATTGGACTGCCTTAGGTTATCTACTGAGCCTTGAACCAATGATGGTGTCTAGGATATGGAATGCTTTGATTACCTTATGTCTACTCATGTCTGCTCCTGGAACTGGGGATAGTTCAGGTTCAAAATAAAATCTGGATTCATTTAGCAAATGTTACAAGTGCCTTGCTCGTATCCCCCAGACCCACCTTGGTGATCACCTCCACCTTTGATGGATAGACTCCACATAAACTGAAGGTTTCCTATCTTAAGCACCTGTACCTCTCTGCTGTGGGTATTCTCTGGCCTTGGGAGCATGGTAGAAGTGCTAGAAGTGACCAATTCCCAGGAGCAATGCTCAACAGATGAAGGGATTTGGTGGATAATTACTTCCCTAGGTTTCCTGTCCCTTAATGGGACAATTCTGAGTTATGTTCTACATCTGTGCTGTCCAACACAGTAGTTAATAGCCATGTGTGGCTATTTATATTTAAATCAATTAACATTAGATAAAATTAAAAATTCATTTCCTAAGTCTGACCAGCCTCATTTCAAGTACATAATAGCCACTAGTGGCTACTATATTGGACAGTGCAAACATATAACATTTCCATCACGCAGGTTGTTTGGACAATGCTATTCTACACAGTCTCTCAGAGCATCCTTTTCGTTAGTAAGCACCCATTGACCACTTATTAATATACCTCTTATTAGCTTCCTGCCCTTTCTGGTTTTATTTCTTTGCATCTTCACTATGCTTCTTGGAATCTCCTTCCAAATAAGCTTCTTGCTCCCAAATCTTTGTCTCAGCATTTACTTTCTGGGGAACCCTACTAACACCATACTCTCAGGAAAAGGAACGCGAGGGTAGGATATTGTTGACTACAAACAAGTGTCCTCTATATCCTGGCTACTCAAAGTGTAGCCCCTGGACAGGAATTTGTTTGAAAAGCAGAATCTCATGCTCTGCCCCAACTCTCCCGAATCAGTTTCTGCATTTTCAGAAGGCTCCTAGGTGCTTTATATGCACATTGAGGTTTGAGATGTCCTGCTGTATGGGTCCCTTAGATAAAGAGGGAAGAAATAAGCAGAACTGATAAAATATACTTACACAACTATGATTGCCATTTAAACAGCATTTTGTTTTGTTTTGCATAAAGGCTTCAAAAAGTAGATTTCATCATTTTGATTCAATACTTTGATGCTTTTACCAATGTTCAAATATGTACACATATATATGTACATATATGTATGTATATATACACATACGTGTCTATATATATATATTCATTTTTTTGTCTTGGTCTTCTGGTATACTAACTCGAGGTCCCCTTTTCTTCCAGGGGGCCAAGACCTCAGGATAAAACCTGGCTCTGGCCTTTAAAGTGACCTCTTCAGCACTGATTTTTCCTTCCTATCTCCAAAAGGCCTTTGCATTCCCAGTTAAGCACTTTATCATAAGGTGATCAGGGAGCTATATACCTGACAAGGTTTTTACTCTGATGGATTTTCGCATTCAGTGAGTGGATAAACCCTTTTTCTTCTAAAGACAATGGGATTCTCTATCTAGAGCCAAATTTGTTCTAATTAGCTGCCTCTGAGGTTTTCAGTGGCAAGTCTTCTGGAACTTAATAATGCTATTTTGAGAATACCTGTATGTTGCCTGCTTAATGAACATGATGATGGGAATATAAACTATTTTTCATTCCACCAAGAAAGACTTTATCCTTATTCCCCATCTCACATCTCAATTCTAGACTTGCTTTGTTTTTAGTTAAATTATGTTCAAATCACACTTTCATTAGTGTTAATTCTGTGGCGTTTGCAATGTTCTTTAATTCTTCAGCTAGCAAGTGGCTGGTATCCTGCTTAGAGCTGATGGAGGCATTTTGTTTTGCTCAGAAATGTCTTTTGATTATTGGCCTGAATGACAGAGGAATGTTTCACGCCCCACACATACATTTTCCCTTGAAATGTGTCTGGGTAGACTACCTTTTCTAGATACTTCTCCAGCATCAGCTGAAAGATAACTAGTCTTCTCTATATCTGTGCAGTCTGAGTGCTGTTTGATTCTTGACTCTTGGAAGGGCATTGTAACCTAATTTACCGGTAAGATGTGGGAAAAATATTATGTGACTGCTAAGTATTTGACACCTTGAAGATTTGATTGCTAGATATTGAAGTCTACAAAAAAAAAAATTTGAGCAACTTTACATATAATCAGACCTGATATTCAATTGTTTTGACAAATATAACATTACCATTTAAAATATTGAAATCCTTCTAGCCCCCATCCCCTGTCTACCCCAGCTGCCATAGTCCTCTGCCCAAACCTTTACTTCCTCCCACCACCGTTTCACCAAACCCAGCACCAAAGAACTAATACTGGGCCTACCAGACACCCCCAGATTCTGTTCTAGTGCTGGTGCCCTATGGCTGACTTGACTTCCCATAAGTTGCCTGGTAGGTGCCCTGCTGTTACAGGTTATATAATTTTCATATCACCCCTGTGAGCATTCATTAGTTTCCCTACCTAGCACTTGAACAATGTTCAAAACATTCAGAAAACAGCTCTAAAATTTTAGAAATGAGATTCCATTTGGAATAGTAAAAGTAATTGGGTTGACTTTAAGATGGTAAGAGTATCAGGCCACCTTCGTCTGGATGAGTGCAATATTCTTTATTATTAGTAGTAGTAGTAGTATTGGGAGGAAAGACAGAATTGGGAAAACGGAACTCTCTTCTTTAAAAACATAAAACCAATCTGCCTCCAGACTTTGCATCATGTTCTTATTCCATTCTAGTTCCTTGGGGTGCACAAAAAATGAGACCAGGAAAAACGGAGGGGAGAGCAGGGTTCCAGGCTTCCTCTTTGAGATGCTTTTAGGGCCCCCTAGTGGCTGATTTAAGACAATTTTTATTTATTTTATTTATTTTTTTTTTTTAGGATTAGGTCTCCTTGACCCTGATTAAAAAAAGAGAGAGAGACCTTTCTGAATCTCTCCTGTGACAGGTGCAATAACTGTGTGGAGAAAAATAGATAACAGTTGGTTTAGAGGGCTCAGTATTTTTTCACTTCTCAGTTCTTAGCGAAAGCAGTGCAGATTCTTTAGAAATAACAGATATATCACCTTACATATTTTATTCTGCATTCCTCATACTATATTATGTCATAGCGAACTCCTTTTAAGACATTTTTATCCTGGTTTGTGTCAAAGGGCTATAATTCATAGGTAAGTACATCCTATCTTAGGTTTTACACACACACACACACACACACCTATCCATACCATTGGTGGGGCAAAGGAATTCTTTTAATGTGGGGCTTCACGTGATATTAACAGAAGGGCTCAGTTTCTGGAATATTTCACTCTGACAACATTCCTATCGTTTAGAATATTAGATAGGCTACTGAGTTCAAAACTGCAACATTACATTGAGAGAGCAAAGCTTCTACCCGTTTAGGGTGCCTATTGACTGATGCAAGTAATTTTTGTGAAATCCCCTAATAATGAAATATATCTTTAATGTATCTTATTGACCAGAGTGAGTATTGCTCTGTCCCTCACTATGGTCATATTTTTCTCTTTAAAATCCAATCTAGAGAATGCAATATACTGGGTAATTATAATGGAGATGTTTCTTTACCACATGCTTATCTTTTAGTTTCTGATATTATTCCATTATTTCTTCTTTGCTTGTAAATTTCAGGTCTCCCTTCCCTTCCTCAGTAACGTTAACCTTATTACTATGCTAATGTGTTGTAATAATGCATTTTTACACCACTAATGAAATGAAGCAAAGCAATGAATAAAAAGAAAGCCCAAATTCTTGCTTTAACTTTACCGAATTCCAGGGCGGGGGGGGGGGGGGGGGGGTTGGAGTACGGGAGGAGGAAGAGTAGGAAGCACGGTCGACCCGCAAAATAAAAATGATCCCCTTGTTTTCAGCGCGTTCTAGAACAGAGTTGCACGTCAGAGGAAGAAGGAAGCAGCATTCGAGCTAAAAGGATTGACATTAAACTTTGACACTTTAATGGTCTCTAGGATATTAGATAATATTTTATCATCTAATGTTCTTCTCCGACACGGTAGTGACATCAAAACCAGATAACGATCTCCTATCCCTGCAAACGTGCAGGGTGAGACTCATCCCCGCGGAGATAAGCCAGCAGGACCCCGGCTTCGCAGTTAACTTATCCAGAAGCTCCAGTGCAAACGTGTTTTACTTCTTCGCCGGGGACGCCGCTGTGTAACCGCTACCGTCGTTTTGCATTCTCCTTTGCTGGGTCTGCCGCTGAAATTAGGTAAACAGCGCTCCAGAGCTGCGGGAGAGCCGGTGGCGGTGCACGAGGGGTGGGGTGGGGAGCACCGAGGCCGCGGGTCTTTGCCTAAAGAGGCTGGAGGAAAGGGAGGGGATGGCGGAAGGGTCCCGGATGGGTCGAGCTGAAGGCCAAGAGCGGGGTTACTTGGCGGGAGCCAGGTCCGAAGCCGAGCGAGGGGCCGGACCTCAAAACCCTGGGGCCCTCAGCCTGACCTCTGGGGAGTGTGGTCAGTACCGCAGCCCGAGCTCGGCATCCTTCTCTTATGCACCCTCCCACCCCACGCCTTGCACTTTATCTCTGTTTTTGCATCCTTCCCCTGCCCCTTCCTGGAGTACTGTGGGCTTCCCGCTGCCTCATCTGCACCCATGGGCCGAGAGAGAGGCGAGCGGAGGCGAGGCTGGGACCCGGGGCTCGCCGGGCTGGGGAGGGGTGGGGATCCGGGGCTGGGGGGGTGGGGTGGGGAAGGGGACCCCAGAAGCCCTGGGACCGAGCTGAGGAAAAACCCGGGAGCTGGATCGCGCGCCGGAGCTCGGGTCTCCCAGTCAGAGTTGCCCATCCCTCTGCGTTCTCCTCCTCTCCGGGCCTGTTTCCCCCTCCTTTGGGTTTTCTCTCCAGGCCTCCTCCTCCCATTCACTCTCACACCACTGGCCCCTTTGGCCTGCCGGTTTCACCCACTCCTTCC
>NW_024412413.1:13482166-13497235 GCF_014898765.1 Herpailurus yagouaroundi
GCCCTGAGGGGGCGAAGCCGCGGGGAGCGCGGGAGGTGGAGCCGGCCCCGGCGGCCGCCCCGCGTCTCTCCCCAGCGCCCCCTTCCCAGACCCGGCCCGAGGCGGACGCAGGCCCCTGCCCGTGCGGGGCGCCCCCGGCTCTGAAGAGTCCCTAGGGCGGGGAGCAGCTCCAGGCAGCGGCGCCGGAGGGAGAGGAAGAAGGGACTGTGCCCAGCCTGGGCGGCCCGGACCCTCCCCGCAGCTTTTGGAGCCGGGGGCCGCCCCGAAGTCTGCGCTTGGCACCGCCGCTTGAGCTAGGGCAGCGCCTGCTGGGACCCCGACCCTCTGCGTCTTGTAGGCGGCGGCGGCGCCGCCGCGCCACCCAGCTCTTCCGCGGTCCCCCTGTGTTTGGCGGCAGTCACGGCCAAGGTAAGAGCCCGGGGGTGCTTGAGAGCCGCCCCGGGGACGCCCTAGTGAGCGGCGCCGGACAAGTTCTCCGAACCTGTAGCTGGTACCCCCTGTGAGGGCACACCCTCAGCTCTCTGGGCCAGGAACCCTGGACAAGCTGGAAGTACAAGTCCCCAAGTGTCTGATGTCCCCAGGACCCTTCTCAGGGACTGTCTTGCTCCTAGGCACATAGGCTGCTTAACGGGGAGCAAGCAAGGAGGAGTTTCCTGTTCAGCACCCGGAGGTGGTGTGCCCGCGCCCCCCCCCCCCCCCCCCCTCCAACCCCCCGCAGCTTGTTAGCTTTGGGCACCTGTGCTTTGGGGAACCTGCTGTGTTTTTAGCTGCCCCTCTTCGGTGATCCTCACCTGCCTTTCCTGGTGTGATGCTGTGAAGAACTTTTCTTTGCTCCTTGTTGTAGAGAGTCGTGGCGATTTAGGGTGAGCCGCCACAGCTTTCCAGTCCCTCTATAGGACAGAGTGGTTGGGTGGCGGGGACATCTGTAGAGAGGAAACCTAACCAGAGTGCCAGTCCTGTTTCCACAAACCTGCTCGTGGGGAGTGATCAGTATATAGCGATCCAAGTATTCTTGTGAATATCTCTGTTGCTGAAGGCTAGAATGGCTGACTCCAAGGTTTGTGCTTCCTTATTTTGTTTATTGCTGTATTACTTTCTTCAAAGTTTTCCTTTTAAGGAACCTCAGTCCTATAAGCCTGTCCTTGCCTGTTTGAAATTTATTAAGCCTATGAGATTTCCCTGGAACAATCTGATTTTAAATGGGTCACTTAGGAAGGAACAGATTGTCTCTCCTACATTGACTCCATCCCCCCGGTGACCCTGTTTAATGGGGATGGATTTTTTCCGTCCCTGAGCTGATGTACCTCGGTTGAGCAGGTTTCTGTTGAATCCCGAATCCGTGAATTTTGTCACTCAGTCCATTAAAATGATCTCCTGAGGGAGCAAAATAGCAGCTTACATTTTCCGTGAATGTCACAGGAAGTTTTACAGGGTCTTATGTAAGTTGCCCTAGAGAGCACTCAGGCTCCTGCTTCCTTCTTGGGGGATGAGGTGGGGCTGCTAGTGGGTCCGTCACCTCCCCTAAAGTCACCTCCCCTAAATGCAGATCGGTCCCTCTCAGACACAGGTGGAAACCCAGAGTGCTTATTCACTCCGTGGAGGTAGTCACCTCAGGCTAATTTTTCTCACCTCTCCTGTCTTCCCTCCCCAGGAATCAGCTTTGGTAGACTTAAGACAGGGGAAGGTTCTAAATAAGGAAAGGAATAAGTGGTGTTTTCTTTTCTCATCTCTCACAAATGGGTGACACGAATGAATTGCTCACGGGCATGAGTCCTCGCGGGGGATCAAAACAAAACAAAACAAAACCTGGCTTTAAGGTTTCACACATTTTAGTGAACCTTTATATTTGAAGAGTGTTTTCCTTCAGTGAAAATTGTTTGAAGAGAACACACGTTTATCGAGCCAGGCCCTGTTACTTCCATACCAGGAAGAAAATTAATTGGAACAGAGAGGCAAAAGTCCTGAAGATCTACATGTTAATGGGTTTTCAAGGGTGGTGAGGAAAGGAAACAAATTCCCCTAACAGGATAGAGGGAAGGGATCATCTTTCCCTTCATCTTTCAGGGAGAAGATGGGATCACTCTGGAGTGGGCCCTTTTCCTTCAGGTAGTGAAATGTGCTAGCTGGTGGGTTAACTTTTGGCTGTAAGAAAACGCAGATCGCACTGACTTTGGAAGCAGAACTAGAAGGGCCTTGGAAATGAAGTGAAAAGTTTTCCCGGCTCCTCATAGGTCCCAGAGGACCTCCATCTCATTGGGATGATATGAAGGTTTCCTTAGGTTCTTGGGTTCCTGAGCTGTGGTTTACTGTGGATGCTGATTGCAGGAGTATCTCCATTTTTCAACCATCTACAGTGGCAGGACACTAGGGGACTAGTTTTCTATTCCACCACCAATGAAGAAAACATAAGGACCCATGTTACAAAAGGCTATGGTGTATCTTTAGGGCTCAGGAACTTGACTTTTTGGTACCTGATGTATGCTTGCATGAATGAGTGTATTCCAAATGCTTAAATGATGGGCCTGATCACATCTAAAGTGTCATTTAGGCAACTCAGAACCGGTTGACTGCAAAGTACTATGCAAGACTGAAAAAAACTCAGTTGCAGTCTCTAAGTTTACAGGGGCTATACATTTTGGGCAGACAGAATCTCTTGCAGATTCCATCCTTTGGGCATCAGACCATGCTGACTTTGGGCATACATCCCTGAGAGGTTGTAATCCCCTTTTTGGTTTTGGACTACACCGAACACCCAGAGTCTTCTGAGTGGAGTCCAGCATCAACTCCCTCAAACTTAAAATTTCTCACTTGTCACCCCTTAAAAGTACACACCTTGTATTTATACACATAGAATATTTGACAGTGTGGTTTCATCTCAGATGCTCTCTGCACTTTTAACAGCATTAAGTCATTAGTGTCTAGGTTTCTTCCAGCAGAATTGCAAGATAATTCTATTTCACTGAAGAACAAAGCCCCATTGCCCAGGCTTACCTTACACACAGTGGCCAAACCTTATCAAAGCTGACTTCCAGAGGTGAACAGACAGAAAAAGGTGAGAAGCAGAGTCCAAGAAGAGATTACCCATTTCAGAACACTGGCACCAAAAAAGGCAGATGTCACCAAGATTTAGGTCTCAATGGATTCTAAAAGCCCCAACTCAGCGTATGGAATTAGATTTAGTGTCTGGAACCTGTGAACCTGTATGAGTTATTACACTTTCCTGAACCCTGGGGTCTGGCAGACCACATTTGTGATCTTTTACCCATATGCGTAGTGCATATTTAGGTAGTTTGAAGAGAGCTATTGTTGTGGTCTAAGGAAAATGGTCAGCATAAAGCTTTATTTCTGTTATTAAAGCTTTATAGATTGATTCTCATAGGCACCATATAGCCAGGAGGTAGGAGATTGGAGCAGGAAAACACTGTTAAATTTGCCATTGAGCATCAACTAGTGAAAACTGGTCCTGCAAAAGATATATACTGTGGACCTACAGTGTGTGCGAAGTCTTGTGAATTTTAGGGACACCAGGTGGCAGAGGGAGAGTAAGAAGTTGAGGCAGAATACTGGTCTTCCTTAGGGTCTGTGAATAATGTGAAGGCATCTTTGCAGCCAGAGTTCTCAGAGAGTAGGGAGCATGCAAGGTCAGGGGTGTGTGTCCCAGGGCACTGGGAGCTCTGGGCACCCAGCCATTGACACACTTGAGCAATATAGCCCCCCTCACAGGATCCACTAGTGTTGTTGAGGCTTTGCTGCTCTACTCTAGAAGACTTGACATTGAGAGGGACTCGGGTGCTGAGTTCCTCTTTGACCACATTGATGTTTGGAGCCCAGTAGGAAGCAGCTGGTAAAGTTACAGCATAATGCAATCTATTTTGTTTTATTTTATTTTATATATTTTTAAATGTTTATATTTGAGAGAGAGAAAAAGAGAGTGCGGACACAAGCAAGAAGGGGAGGGGCAGAGAGAGAGGGAGACAGAATCTGAAACAGGCTCCAGGCTCTGAGCTGTCAGCACAGAGCCCGACTCGGGGCTCGAACTCACCAGCCGTGAGATCACGACCTGAGCCAAAGTCGGACGCTTAACCCACTGAGCCACCCAGGTGCCCCTGAAATGTATTTTAGAAAACGTTTCTCTTTTTAACTCCACAAGCAATAATTGAACATCTCTTATGTGGCAGCCATGCTCTGTGTGGAGGCTACGGAGGTTTCATGTTTAGTTCAGGGAAGCAGACATCGAACCATTACTACAAGCTAAGTGCCGTTGTATAGGTTTCTGCAAAGGATGAGCTTGACTTTGCCAGAAGAGGAGAAAGGAAGAGAGTCCCAGTCGGAAAGAACAGCATGGGAACTTTAAAAGATGTACCGTATATGGAGCACAGCCATTAGTTGATGTGGCTGGAAATTTTCTGGGAGATGAGAAAGCCTTGGTGTTAGAAGGGAGAGAATTTCACAGGATTCCATGCTGGGGACTAGCTTCATGCTCCTTGTATTCAAATGGCAACAAGAAAGGTTTCTGGATAAGATCCTCGAGTACTAGTTGATTATGCCACAGTGTTAATAGAAACAGGAACTCTCTTTTTTGTCCTTTATCCTTCTACATATAGCACTTTGCCTGTTCTTTAAAAAAACTATTAGCAATGCAAATAAAGAAAGGGTCCCTTATCAACCATAAGTCCGCCCTCTTGTGTACAAGAATTCCATCTGGGGCTTTCATTATGTGATTATGCAGCAGTGGGAGAAATGACAATGTTGCTTGACAAATGATATAGTATGGGGGAAAAAAAAATCCTTCTCTATGACAACAAATTCCATTTTGTCAGATTTGCTTCTGGGTAGAGTTATGGCCGTGTTTAGCACTTGAACAAGGTTCTTGTATTTGAATCATCTCAGTTGTGGTCTGAACTTTCTTTGTTGTTGGAAAGAGAAGAATGTAATAATGAGGATGAGTGTGTGTGTGTGCATGTGTGAAAATGTACTTGTGTGTGTGTGTGTGTGTGTGTGTGTGTGTTGTGGCATGAGGAAACTGTATAGTGAAGAAAAACCACAGTATAGCTGCTGGAGGATGTTAGGGAGGAAGGAAAATCACAGTGGCAGCAGTGAGCCCCAGTGCAAAATATATTTAGTGTTTTCAGAAATAGGAGCCAGACAGTGGAGGTAAAAGAAGCTTCTGTGTGCATTTGCTTGTATCATCTTTACCTGTGTTGAGTGAGAGGCAGGGTGGTTTAAGTAAAATCGGAAAATCTGGGTCTAGCCTTGCATCATCTGTTGCTGACTTGCTGTGTGACATTAGATACTTCTTGACCTCTCTGGGCTTCAGGCCTTGTCTCTCTATACATGCGTTCTTTATCTTGCTACTAGGAATTTAGAGCCCAGAAAGGCAATGGGATTACCTAAGTTAGTTAGTGGCAAAGTTCGGACTTCTTAAGATTTCTGACTCTGAAATGGGAAGAGGCCTGGCCAGTTCAAAGGTGTACTTTACCTGGAAATATAAAACACCACAAGGATGGAACACTGAATAAAAGAATCACAAAGTCTTCGCTGTGTTGCGTGTAGATTCTCTGATCTCTCTCTGATGTATTGGGCCATTCACACATAAGCAGCTAGACTTGCCTGCTAACTTATTATGTAATATGGAAGCCAGTTGATTTTGATGTTACCTATTCTTTGAGAATGACTTGAGAATTAAGTACCTTGTGATAAAAGGCAATGCTGAAAATTTTGATTGTTTCCACCTTAAGTAGATAAAAGCTGAGTTGACCCTTAGGGATTTTGCAAAGCCTGGACTCTAATGTGGAAAGGGGAACCCTTTCATATGGCTGGGGCGGGGGCGGGTTACCTTGTAGTCAAGCTGTGGGGCAAGTGTGGGGGGAGGGATGTTTGGAAGAAAAATAGATGCAGAAAAGCACTTGGGTAGATGAACAAGTCGGGAAAAATAAAAACCAAGTTAATTTTATGCTTCCAAATTTGTGTTCTAGAAAGAAGGCTCTTCCCCCGCCAGACATTGATCTCCTGGGTGTAGAGGGTGGTGCTTACTGGAAAGAGGAGATTCGAAGTGAGTGCAGTGTATGGGGTGCCTGGGTGGCGCAGTCGGTTAAGCGTCCGACTTCAGCCAGGTCACGATCTCGCGGTCCGTGAGTTCGAGCCCCGCGTCGGGCTCTGGGCTGATGGCTCGGAGCCTGGAGCCTGTTTCCGATTCTGTGTCTCCCTCTCTCTCTGCCCCTCCCCCGTTCGTGCTCTGTCTCTCTCTGTCCCAAAAATAAATAAACGTCGAAGTGAGTGCAGTGTAAATATAAGGTTTTGGGTTGTTTTTTTTTTTTCATTATTATTTCAGTTTTGAAGCTAACTATAGGAATGCCCTATTTTAGGAGAATTTGCCTTGTGAAATCTGATTTTATTTAATTTTATTTATTTGAAGTTTATTTATTTTTGAGAGAGGGAGAGATACACACAGAGTGCGAGAAGGGGAGGGGCAGAGAGAGAGGGGGAGACACAGAATTTGAAGCAGGCTTCAGGCTCTGAGCTGTCAGCACAGAGCCTGATGCAGGGCTCGAACCTTCAAACCATGAGATCATGGAAGCCGGGCGCTTAACCGACTGAACCACCCAGGCGCCCCTGAAATCTGATTTTAAAGGTGAACACGTTAAGATAAGTAATTGGGGCACACCAGATTTTTATTATACAAAAGGGATTCATAAAAGACTCTTTTTAAGGGCTAGTTCCTTTATTGTGTTTCAAATTATTTGATTACGACAATCATGATGGATGCTTTTGGGAACCTCTGTTCCATAAAACCATGGATTTTTTTTTACTATAAACTTCACAAATGTTTTAACAAATAACTCCCTATGTTCACCTGCCAAGGATCCTAGTAAGGATCTGTTTTACTGAGAGAAGTACAGTAGTTATATTAACTTTCATAACCACTAACTAGCATCTAGTGTTCCCTCACTTACCTAGTTACTTGGGGCAGATTTACTTGTTTAACTGCTCGTCTTCCTGGAGATGGCAGTCCTAACTACCCACCTGCCTGAGTCTCTTCACTGCCCCCACTGAGCTTCTACCTCTGAGAATATATCAAAAACAGAAGCGGTTTAAAGAGGAAATTAGGTAAGAGTTTGCAGGATTGTGAGTTTTCCTAATTGCGGAGACATGGAATGAGTTTTGTTCTCAGTCTACAGGAGAGGAGATAAATGTAGGAGATGTTCAGAATCATGCTTGCCTACTAGCTTGTCCTTTGCCGCATCTGAAATGTCTAGGGCTTTTAGTTTTGTTTTTTTGTTCCTTTATCTCTCATGAAAGTTCCCAGAAAAGAATTTGTTTTAGGAATGAAATAAAATGTGAAGCACTTACGGCTCCAGAGGTAATTTGGGGGCAACCTGGAGTTGTAGGCTGGGGCCAGAATGGAAAGTCCCGTGTCACCGGTAATTTTGGCCTCTCTTGTCACCTTATGGGGCTGCGCCTTGGACAGGCAGCAGGCGAAGATGGAGACGGAGCTCTGACCTGCTGGGAGAGGTTTGCTCTTTGCACAGTCCTTTTTCAAAGTGCCAAGGCCAGTCGGGAAGAAAGGCCAGTTGCTGATCTTTCCACAGAAGCAGTAGAATTTAGGGGGTTTTACAGCAGCACATGGGCATGTGGGGATTTCTTTCTTCCTCCTTTTTTTTTTTTTTTTTTTTAAATTTAAATTCAGCAGGGAGTCATGGGCTCTCCAGTGTTGTTCTGTGGCTAGGGATTGCCTTGGATACGTTGGACCACATACTTATTATTGAGTAAGGTTAACATTTCTGTGGCTACTGGGAAACACCCCCTCCCCTGCTTTGTTTCCAGAATGGTTGCATAGATCTTGAATATGCCAGCCTGTGTGTGTACCAGCTTCCTTGACTGATGTCAGCTCTCATCTGGGAATGGCATTTCCTGGTTGCTTCAGGAGCCAAGGGAGGCACAGGCCGAGGGACGGAGCAGGATGGGGCTTTTCCTTGCCTGCACGCTTGATGCCTGGTGCTTAGTAGGTCTGCACCAGGTAAGCAGTGTGTTCTCGCAGAATGGTTTGTTTGATGAATGCACCAATGGTCGTGTTTTCAGTGCTGGGGTGGGGGTGATGGGGGAGGGAGAGTGAGTAAACACCAGCAGACATACAGACTCGAGGCCTCTCCAGGAAGATGTTATTTTAAAAATGTGAAGGACATTTCAGGTCAGCAAAATGAATTCTCTTAGGGGTCATTGTTGTGGTTCAAACACTGATGGCTTTGTAACAAGGCAAGGGAAGTACAGTACCGAAATGTGTGGCGGATTTCCTTTGCTCTGAATTTGTGAGGATTTTGACTTTTTTTCTGGCACCAGACGAAGGGGCGTGCCCTAAAGCCTGTCAAATGTACACGCCAGGTGGCCTGGAAGATGCCTGGAAAAGCGGGATTGTTGCTGATGCTGTTCCCAGCAGTGGTGAGGGTGATTATGAAGTGACCCGAGTGGAGCCGGCTGGGGGTGGGGGTGGCTCCCTCTTAGGAGGGGGAGGAGGGAGGGCTTGGAAAAGCTTAGGAAGGCTGGAGCCTGCTCTCTTCCTGTAGGGAGACCTCTCCACTGCCATCTTGTTGTCTGGTCTCCTTTCGCTGTTTACATGGATCACTGGCACGTGGGCTCTTCCACGTCGGGGAAGTTCTCTGCATCAGGGGCAGAGCTGCGGTGTGGAGATGCCACCAGGGCTGGAGGAGACCTTGAGCCCCCCAGACCAACACCTTCCTTTCACAGCTGTGGTTCCTAAGGCCGGAGGTAAGGAGGATTATCCGGAGGGGAGGTAGGACCAGCACCCAGCTTCCTGACCACCCCGTGTAGCCTGTGGCTCTGCCTTTTCACACCCGTGACTTCTGGGTGTCTGTCCGTAGCCCCCTTCCCTTCCCGTCATCGCTCTATGTCAGCTTGTTCCACACCCAAAACTACGTTCCCTGAGTGCCTCCTTTGTGGCAGGCACTCTTCCAGTGGGTCATTTTGTGTCGTTTTGGCTTCCCGCACCCTTGGTGGTGGGCACGGCACTCTTGCTCTCCCCAGCTACTGGGCGTGGAAGCTGAGGCTTGCGCAGGTCACACAGCCATGAAGCCTGGGGCTGGGACTCGACCCTGAGCTGTTGAGACTCGGTCTGCTGCCTCAATACTGACCTTGCCTGGCTTCCCCGCCCGTCTACACTCGCTGTGTGCCCTACGACCCTGTAGGTCTTCTCCAGTCCTAGCCTATTGGCTGTTGCCCAGAAACGCCTCTTGTTTTCTTGCTTGGGCCTGTTAGTTACTGCTGCTCCCTTTGCTGGATCAGACTTCCGTCCTCCCTCCTTTGGTCAGAATCTCTCCTGCCCAGTGGCCCCGTGCACTCTGTGTGTCTTTGATGGCATTTCCTTCATTCATTCCACATCCACTAAGCCAACACTCTTCAGCCAACGTTCAGTATAAACTCCCATGATGTACAGGCCTCAGCTTGACATCTGCAACACGGGGGTGAGATCACCCGCCATCACCCGGGAGCCTTGGCGAGGGAGGTATATGCTAAAGGGCATGCATGAAGGGCAGTGGGCACCGTGTGTTGGCAGTGTTGTGCTTGGGGGGTCGAAGAAGAGAGTATTCAGTCTGGCTCTTAGTGACTAGGAGACAGAAGAACAGAGTGGGAGAGGCATTGCCCCAGACCTGGGAGACTGTGGCATGTTCTCATATGGTCTTCTGCGTGGCATCTTGTCAGTGTCTCTACCCTTTTCTTATTTCCTCACTGTGGCTGGGTTAGCCCATCTGTGTTCCTATGGGTATGTCTTGCTGCCCTCCTAGCACTTAGGAATCCTAAAGTAATCAATCATTTATGAAATCAAATTGAAAGCCCTCTGTCCTTGCCCTCAAGAAAGATACTTGGAGAGATTTAAAGAATGTGTGGTGAGGCACCTGCATGGCTCAGTCAGTGGAGCGTTGACTTCAGCCCAGGTCATGATCTTGTGGTCTGGGAGTTCGAGCCCCGCATCGGGCTCTGTGCTGACAGCTCAGAGCCTGGAACCTGCTTCAGATTCCCCGTCTCCCTCTCTCTCCTCCTGCCACTACCCATCCCCTTGACCCTCGTGCTCTGTCTCTCTGTCTCTCAAAAATTAATAAACGTTAAAAAAAATTAAAGAATGTGTGGTAAGTTAAACAACAAGAGAAAATTCAAATCAACGGTTCAGAGCAAGAATAGAAACCATGTGGCAGTGCAGTTAATGGTTGTAGATTATTGGAGCCGGATGGGAAACAGGAGGTGGGAGTTCACTTTAGCTGCTCAAACTCAGTGGAGGTAGGATTTGAGTTGGGTCTTTGGACTCAGGATAGTTAAAATCTGAACAGAAGAATTATAGGGAGGTCAAGGGGCCCACGTTAGGCGGACAAGTAAGTATTTCTGGGTTACAGGATTTCTTGGGTTTCTTTTAGCAGGGAGTTGGAGGTGAACTTGGCAAGCAAGGTTGGGGCTGTGGGTTTTTGGAAGGCAGGGTGACTTTGATCAGAAGGATGGTGTATTAAAGGCTGTGTTTTAGGGGCGCCTGGGAGGCTCAGTCGGTTGGGTGTCCGACTTCAGCTCCGGTCATGATCTCGCGGTTCGTGAGTTCGAGCCCCGCGTCGGGCTCTGTGCTGACAGCTCGGAGCCTGGAGCCTGCTTCGGATTCTGTGTCTCCATCTCTCTCTCTGCCCTTCCCCCACTCACACTCTGTCTGTCTCTCGAAAATAAATAAGCACTAAAAAAAGTTTTTTAAAAAAGCTCTGTTTTAGGAAGATGAGCCCAACAGTATTGGGGTCAGATTGGAGTGGGGAGACATGGAAACTGTGAGGCCGTTGAACAGGCTTTTGCCCTGGTTCGCACGAGAAGTTCTGAAGACCACTGGGCCAGAACTGGTACGGTACGGATGGTAGCCCAGAGGAGCTTCTGAACTTTTCTCTGATCCCAGTCATTGGTGCAGAAGTCAGATGGTTGACGTTGCCTCCTGGAAAGTTTACTTGTGACACTAGCGGTGTTCTTAAAATAGCGCTTTCTCCCTTGGCTCTGCTGGGCAAGGGGATGGGCTTGGGTCAAAATGCACCCTCCAGAGCCTCTTTTACTGGGGTTTTGTTCACGTGAGCCCCGCGGTAGAGAGCAACGTTTTTCCTAGCCCTGGATGATAGTAAGGGATGGAATGGAGAAAATTCTTCTTTTCCTCCTGAGGGGTCCCTAAAGCAGTGGCAGCAGAGAGCTGAGAGCAGAATGACTGGGGCTCTGACGTCCGGCTCCCCATCCACCTTACAAGCGAAGCTGTGCTGTGTGTCCTGTGACTGGTGGTGTTTCTCCGCCTGAGCAGGGCCTTGCTGGGAGATTACAGTCCCCACCTTTCAGAATTGCAGAGTAAGCCATTCTGGACGACAGAGTTTTTCAAATCGACTAGCCTGATCCCTTCTAGATAAGAGAGCCTTTATTTTTAATCTTTAAGGAGTGAGCGCTTTTCTAGAATGTTCTGTGTATTTACCCTCACCGGCTCGCTATTGGCCACTGGAAAGCATCCAGCTTTCTTATCAGGACACACAAAGCTTGTTATGAACTGGCCCCTGCCTTTCTCTGCGGCCACATCCGCCTTCCGCCACCTTCATGCATCCTCACTCATTATCTTTTTTTTCCTTACTGGCTATTTCCCCCTAAACCTGCCAAGCTGTGCATGTCTTTCTCCTTCTCTCTGATGAGTTCTCTCCCTCTGTCTGCCTCTGACACCTCTGTTTTTCCTTCACAACCCAGGACAGGCAGCCTTTCCTGCAAGTTTTTCCTGGTTCTGGGTGCTAAACCGCATCTGTGTCTGGGGCTGGACTCTGCCTCTGCATTTTCTACGCTGTATTCCTCGCTCTTCAAGCTGGCCGCCTTGCCGTGAGTGTGGGAGCCTTTCAGAAAAGAGGGCACCTTAGGGCTGAGGGCTCTTCAGTGTTTCCCCGGATGCCTGGACTGTGCTGTCCGCTCCGTACGTGGTGGCAGTGATTGTTATTTGGGATTTCATCGAATTTGCGTGTCCAGGCATAAGACAGCCCTTTCCTGCAGAACCTTGAGTGTTCAGTGTGCTGTAGGGGCACATGGGGTGTGCGTGTGTATTACCTTCTCAAGGTACCCCCAGTCTAAAGAGGGCATGCACCCTTGCTGGGGACCAGCATGGCTAATGTGGGGTGGAGGTGGGGAGGGGGCCCTTGCCACCTCTCCAGACAGAGAAGTGCCTCTTACACAAACCCCCAGGCTGAATGTTGAAGTTTCGCTTAAAGAACCTCTGTATCCCTGCTGCTTCCTCTTGTCTTGCTCCGTGTAACTATGTTGCCATCACCCTCACCACACCCTCTTGTGTGTCTGCTGCCTCAGCGTTGCATTTCTCTGCTTTCCTCCATTGTCTCTGATCTTTAGCCTCTTCTTTCTTCTCCTCCTAGGCTTTTTTAAACCCTGATGGAGAAGGTCAGCTCTTTCCTTCAAGCCGTAGCGGACCTTGCCCTCGAGTGTTTGATTCTTTCTGGTGATGCTGCTGGTCCCTAGGTGCTGATGGAGTCTTTGACCGTGGTTTCCGTTGTTTACTAGGCTTAATGCCGTCGCACGTTCTTTAGAGAACCAGTTGCAGAGTGGCACTTGGAGTAGATTGAGAGATTACCAGGCAGTGATGGGCAGTGGCTGAGGAGGATGGATAGACTTGCACAGAAGCCCAGCCCCAGCGCCCAAAGACTCTGCTTCAGGTAACCAGCGTGTTTATGTCGGAATTTTTAGGATCACCTCTAGTATTTGTGAGGTCCGTTTGGGTTTTTATCACACTGCCCTTGTAAGCCCGGCATTGGTGCCGCGTGAGTAGGTTTGCTTAGCGAATCAGGGAGGAGTGATAGATGAACCCTGGGCTTTATCAGAGGGTGTATGTGATCCGGGCACTGGCAACACTTTGTAAACTTGCACTTGGCACGGGAGTTGGTTTCATGGTTCACAAAGCCCTGCTACTTTTCCAATAGTAGTCTGACTTCATACACACCAAGGGATGCTTTCTCTGGCTCTTACTTATTGACATTTCCCTTTTTCTTCTGCTTGGATTTATCCCTAGCTCCTGTTGAAACAGCATTTTTGAGCTCATTAAATCTGTTAATGTGTCTGTAATGCTTAGGACAGAGCCTTACACAGAAAGCACGCCATAAGTATTAGCTGTTGTAATTGTGTTTTTATTTAGAGCTTCCCCACCGTTTCTCCCCTCTCCCTCACTACTTATGGTGGTCGTGCTTGGCAAAAGAAGGAAACCAATGGCTCTTGGGGCAGAGGAGGGGGCCACAGGCTTTGTCTTTTCAGCCCTGTCCAGAGATCTCAGAAAGCTTGCAGAGGCCCCGAAGGTAACGGCAAACACTAGCCCACTCATCACCTGAGACTGTTTTTCTGAAGCTTTCTGTCCCACCATGCTCCTTTCTCATATTGGGAAGTTGGCACCCTGACTGGCAAAGGAGGTGAGAGTCAGTGAATGCTATAGGAGAGGACTCTTCCTTAGCCAGTTGTGTTTCACAGTATTTAAAATAACAGTAACCGTAATAATGGTAACAGTTGCAGTGGTAATAGTCGTAGACCATCCGCTGAGGGCCTCTCACGTGTTTACGAGATACACTTTCCATGCACGACACCTTTTGATGCTAACTACAACCCTCTGAGCTATGCCATTTTATTTTACAGGTGGGGAAACTGAGGTGCAGAGATGTGGTCATTGGCCTAAGTGTAAAGCCAGAGACTGGACCCCAGTTCTACCCTTAGAGCATTTCCTCTTAATCTCTGTCCCGTAATCCTCCAGCCCAGCGGTCTTGACACTGGGATATACACACCCCTGGGGGCATGTGAAGCCTTTCCATGGAGTATGCAGATGTGGATGGCTTTAAGGGAATCAGTTTTCAGATTTTCAAACTCACATGTGAACTGTCCCCTGAAATTTATTGCACGAAGACCACTGCTCCCAGGTCCATGGACTGTCTTTTCATTTTCGCAGTCTTCCCCGTGATTTTTTTTTTTTTTAATGTTTATTTTTCAGAGACAGAGACAGACCGACACAGACAGACAAAGCGATAGTTGGGGAGAGCAGAGAGAGAGGGAGACACAGAATCCAAAGCGGGCTCTAGGCTCTGAGCTGTCAGCAGAGAGCCCGACATGGGGCTTGAGCCCACAAATCGCAAGATCATGACCTGAGCCGAAGATGGACGCTTAACCAGCTGAGCCACCCAGGTATCCCAAGTCTTCCCCCGTTTTTAAAGGGACATCTCTTACCCAACACGAATCTCCCTCTGGTGCACTGCTTTGAGTCGAGAACCCTTCAAGGGGCACCAAACAGAGGAACTGTTTGAAACTGGCGGGCAGGAACCTTCTGTGAATGCAGCCACTGCCGTGTGGCACCCCTTTGCAGACTCACTCTCTCACCTGTTTAAACTTGGTGTTTAAGCAGGACATCTGGGCCCCTTTGTCATGCTGAGGAATGATGTAAATGTTTCCAATCTCCAAAAAAATAACTTGCTCTTGAATTTTTAAAAATGAGTGATGGGGCTCAGATGGTTAGATTCTGTTTAAAGATGTGATGTGAAGGTCTTACTGTATTTATTTATTATTTTTTTTAAGGTTTTATTTTAAAGTGTTACTGTTTATATGATATGCTGGAAATTCTGTCATTAGAAATTAGTTTATGATGAAGAACTTCAGATGTCAGCCTAAAAATAGGCAGGGTGTTGCAAGTTTTTCAACTTTCAGAATTCAAAAAATAGCCTGACAGGCGCGCCTGGGTGGCGCAGTCGGTTAAGCGTCCGACTTCAGCCAGGTCACGATCTCGCGATCCGTGAGTTCGAGCCCCGCGTCGGGCTCTGGGCTGATGGCTCAGAGCCTGGAGCCTGTTTCAGATTCTGTGTCTCCCTCTCTCTGACCCTCCCCCCGTTCATGCTCTGTCTCTCTCTGTCTCAAAAATAAATAAACGTTTGGGGCGCCTGGGTGGCGCAGTCGGTTAAGCGTCCGACTTCAGCCAGGTCACGATCTCGCGGTCCGGGAGTTCGAGCCCCGCGTCAGGCTCTGGGCTGATGGCTCAGAGCCTGG
>NW_024412413.1:13497335-13512440 GCF_014898765.1 Herpailurus yagouaroundi
AAAAAAAAAAAATAGCCTGATCATTGTACTGTCCTTCCCCCACCTCAGATACTGAAGTTGGGAGGGGACAGCTCCTAAGTTGGGTTTCTGCCACAGACTCTGATGCACCTAATTTTTTTTTTTCTTTCTTAGAATTTCAGAGACATCAATGTCTCCTAAAGCTCATACATTGCACTCCTAGTTAAGCACGCTTGACATCACGTGGGGTTTTAGTAAACACACTTTGAATTTTGATGAAACTTTTACGTAGGGAGCAAGACATGTGATCATGAATACCAGAATGCCTCAGTGGCTCGGTGAGGACTATTTCATGCATAAATGGTGGGAACCCCGTTCATACTGGTGTTAGGCAAAAAAAAAAAAAGGACTTTATCTGCCTAAGTAACTGAAAAATAGAGGGCAGCATCAGGAAGTGCTGGATCCAGTCCTCAGGAAGTCATTACTCTGTCTCTTGGCTCTGCTTTCTTATCTGTTGGCTCTGTTCTCAGGTAGAGTGTCCTCATGGGAAGGCAGGATGGTTGGTTCTCAGGCTTGCATCGCACTCACCTCTCCATCACAGCTGAAGGAGGGCGTCTCTTCCCCAGTAGACGTGGTGGGAGTCTTGGTCATGATCTGTTAGGAGGGCTGAGATGAAGCCCTGGGGCTGGTTGGGGGGAAAGTGACCAGTCCTGGTTGAATTGCTCAGAGAGTGGAGAGGGGTTGCCAAGAGAAGCTGGCCAAGCAGAACCCCCCAAATGCCCAGTGGGAAGATGAGCCTGGAGATCTTGAAGTCATATCAAACCAACCACAAGTCTCTAAAACCCTTTTATTCTCCTGGATAAGCTTCCCTTACATCAACCCCCGCCCCCCCCCCCCCCCACCAGCCAACACTTTCAATGTTAGGATACCCATGTGCCCAATGACACAGTGACATTAGTGATACCTTCTGTTCCCTGCTTTGGTAGTTTCAAGACTTTGAAAGAAATGCCAAAAAAAATCCCTGACATAGTGTATTCTGTGATTTTTAAAGACCGTGAGTTATGTGATTAAAGAAAAGAAATTAAAAAAATGTGGAATTTCATGGGTGTCAGTTTGCTTGGGCTGCTGTCACAGAGGACCGCAGACTGGGGGGCTGACACAACATTTATTTCCCCACAGTTCTAGAGGCTAAAAGTCCAAGATCAAGGTCTCAGCAGGCTTGGTTTTTTGGAGGTTTTTCTGTTGGGTTGTCTGTGGCCGTTCCCCTCCCCCCCCCCCCTCCACATGGTCCCTCTAAGTATGATTTGTATCCATCTCCTCTTATAAGGATACCAGTCAAACTGGATTAGGGAAATCATCTCTTTTAAAGAGATGGCCTCCAAAAGCAGTCACATTCTGGGGTCCTGGAGGTTAAGACTTTAGCCTATGGATTTGGTGGGAGAAGGGGGAGGGGAGACACAGTTCAGCCCCTAACACCATCCTGTCTTTCAACTCTGTGAATGGGTTATATTTTGAAAAATAATACTAATGCACACACCTTGTTTAAAGCACAAATTGGTAACAGATTCGCGAATGAAATGCAGACAACCCATTACAGAGTGGTAAGCTTGACTCTGTGATTTGGGTAACTTGTCCCCTTAATAGGAGTAGAGAGAAGGCAGGTGAGAACTGATTGTGGGTTTGCCAAAAATGCTTGGGATCCCGTGGTGGGACCTGGACCTTTCACCTCCTTAAGCTCAGCTGCCAGTGTTGTTCAGGTAACAGTTTCCCTGAAATTCCCTGAGGGTGAACTTGGGTTGTGGAACGAGTTTTAGGACTTTTTGCAGAGCTGGGTAAGAGGCTGCGTTGAGGCAGGAATCTTGCATTAGCTCAACAGCTGGTGGACAAAGCCGGTTTCCTTTACTCTTTCCCTTGGAGCAGGTGCATTATTTGACCTTGAGCTCTGTTGGGCCCCCCTTGTGCCCCGGCTGCTGTGTGTGAAGGGGAAATCTCGTCATCCTGTATTTTGTGTCTTAGGGAACAGAATTTGCAAGTGAGGGGTTTTATGAGTCACCTTGACCCGAGTCCCTAAAAGGGCCGAAATCACTTTCCATTCACACTCCGGGCTCATCTCTAAAGTCGGCAGGTGACAAACCTGTCAGCGATTCTCCTTTGCTGAGTGGTTGTTACTGAGACCAGGAACAACTGAGACCAGTAACATCTGGTCTGTTGATGGAGCATCACAGCTGAAAAGATGGGGGGGTGAGCAGCCGCCTGTCAGATTGTAGTCTTTTCATGTCAAAACCCCCAGATGTCCCACCCAAACTGTGCTTACCTACAATCCAGAAAGTTCAGTACTTACTGCTTAGGAAAGCCCTCTGCTGCAGGACGTGGTTGAAGGGTACGTATGTTGCCCGGAGAGAGGATGAAGTTTTGAAAAATCCGTCCACAGAGTAACACCCCTTCATATGCCAGTGTGGGTTGCGGTAAGCGATTTAGAGATTGTCTTCACTGAAAGCGGGTCACTGTCCCTGGGAGACTAGGACTCAGGAGGTGGAAGTTTGGGCAGAACATGGTTTATTGTTATTCACTAGCTCAGCCTTGGGCAAGGCACTTGCCTTCTCTGTATGGGATTCCTGTGGCTGCTGTAACAAAGTTCTGGAACTGGGCTTGGGTGGTCTAAAACAAGTTTCACAGTTCTGGAGGCCATCTCAGGATGTTGGCAGGGCCATGCTCTCTCTGACAGCCCTAGGGGAGAGCCCTTCCTCGTCCCTTCTAGCTTCTAGGGTTTGCCTGGATCCTTGGCTGTTATCACTCTGGTCACATGGCTACCGGCTCCCTGTGTGTCTGCACACTGTCTGCCCTCTGTGCACAGCTCCGTGTCCAAATTTCCCGTTTTGTACGGACACCGGTCATTTTCGATTAGGACTCATCCTAATGACCTCATTTAAACTGGAATCTTCTGTAAAGACCCTGTTACCAAATGTAGTCACATTCTGAAGTCCTGGAGGTTAGGACTTCAACATACCTTTTGTTGGGGGGGGTGGGGAGGACACAAGTCAGCCCATTGCTCCCCGAGCTTTATTTTTCCTTTTCACAGGTCCGTTATCTGTTCCCATCTTCAGCGTAAGGATCAAACACAGTCACGTCCAAGAGCACTCTAGAAAACATATCCCCTGAGTGACGGCTGAATGCCCTATGGGATGTTAGATGTGTCTTCTTCCTGGTTTCTGGTACCTAGTGAGCATTCGGGTCTGGCGCATGCCATGTTCTCTGTGATTTTTCAAGTAAAGGTCCTTTGGGGACTGTGAATGTTTGACCAGGGTTGTGCATTTGCCGGAAACTCGGGGCAAGTTGTCTGTGGACTTGCAATGGGTATGTCGCCCCGAGGATGAAGCTGTGCCCCCACAGAGTCTGAGACTGCTGTGTCTCCTGCCTCGTCCCGACTCGCTAGCCACTCACTGCCGCCCCGCGGTACAGTTTGGATGTAAACCCTGAGATATCGGTCCAACTCTTGAATCTTTCATTGAGGGCATGGGACTGCGAGGTAGCTTTATTGGTTTGTTTTCATGAGATGTATTTTGATATTCAAAAGAGGTTCACTGGGGCAGAGGCTAAGGATGTTTTGGAGAGTGTTTCTCTTTTGCTTTCTCTTAGTAACTTGCAGTGGTATGAAAAAAAAAGCTACAAAACAAAGCAAAAACTACCCTCAAAAGCCTCACCCTGACATGGGAAGGATTTGGAGTCTTCAACTTCCTTTTACAAAGAGCTTAGTATGTTTTGCTGTCTGAATACTCGTACATCTTGATGTTTGCTTGGAGATGGCACAAACTCGGCAGAGATCTCACTTCTTTGTTAAGGTCTTAACATGGTCCCCATCAGCTGGATCAGTGTTTCTAGGGGCTTCGGGTCAAACGATGCTGCGTTTCCTTCCTTCCTTCCTTCCTTCCTTCCTTCCTTCCTTCCTTCCTTCCTTCCTTCCTTCCTTCCCTCATTCAGTGAACACGCATCATCTGCTATGTCCCAGGCACTGTGCTGGGCACTGGGGTGAGGACAACACGTGAGGCCCTGCTTGCATGGAGCTCTCATTCCCAATGGCCTGTGGTTCATTGCAGTTCATTTTGTCTGGGATGTGTCGTCTCCCTGCTCTCTGTCCCATTTGCATGCAAAGCTACTTCCTTTGACACTTGCCACGTGCACTGAAGGCTGAAAGCCACCATATATCTAACTCCACTTGGTATTTATTGGGTTGTTACACCAAATTTTGCAAAGCCAGAGGCATTGCTTGGTTACAGGGAATCCTCTATTGCACTCCCAAGAGGCTGCTCAGCGGGCTTTGATGATCCGTAAAACCCAACTCCGTTTCTAACACGAGAGAGCTTGTAACTTTTTTTTTTCTTGCCTTTTCTGAATTTGAGTCCTTTATAGAGTATTTTGGGAGTTGGGCACTGTCGGGCGGGTTTTATGTCAATGCCTCTCGGATGGCCAATGAAGCCCTGGGATCAATTTTGTTATATGGCTGCCTTGCGTAGTGCCGCCCTTGGAAGCATTACATTGCAAGAAGTGTCCTTTTCATGTAGAGATTTAGATGTGGTAATTGAAACGGGAATGCCTGAAAGGACCGTTGATGTCCCCACACTGTGTGCAGGAGTCGCCAGCCATCTTGCAGAAGAGTGGAGAGCCTTTGTTGCCTTGTTGCCTTCTGATGGGGAAGGGCATAAATTGGCCCTGCTGTGGGGAGCTGGCCCAGCAGGTTTAGCCTTACAGACCTCCCATCCACTTCCTGCTGGATAAAATTGGGAGAGGATTCCCTTACAGGATCTACGATGACCTGTCCCTGGACAACACCTTCTCGGGGAATGAGGGGCGGGAGGGAAGGTTTCCACGTGGATGGGAGAAGGAACCAGTGGAGAGAGTCTCCGACAGTTGCACAGTGGGTTGGTTTTATCTTAGGATTGATGCTTTGTAATGATTTTGTCGAGAGAGAGGAGGAAATAAATACAAGTACTGTTATCTGGCTTAAAGTTCTTCACTCTCCCTCTGCATCCTATAGAGATGCAGACTCTTTGGGCTCCAGAGAGACAGACATGTGGACAAACTGGATGATTTGGCAATGGGTACACTTCAGCCCGGGAGGTCAAAGGACCTGTCTAAGGTCACAGCAACTTCAATGGTGAAACCCAGGCCCCCTGACTTCTGGCCTCTGGTTGACTCCCTCTAGCCCAGGCCAAATGGCCCAGGCTGTTATTGGGCTGGTCTTCCCCCCCCCCCCACTCCAGAGAAATGGTCTGGCCCTCCTGGTGATGGTTGGGTACCCTGTGGGCTGCTACAGGGGTGGCCACATTGATGCTGGAAGGAATGGCAGGGCTGGGTCTTGTTTTTTAAGCGGGGTCTCATTGCTACGATTATTGAACGTATCTTTTAAAGATGAATATAAAACAGCTACCCTCCCAAGCAAATCAAAAACAAATTATGCCCTTGCCACCCAGAACTACAGAGAAACAGCAGGCTCTTCGTGGCTTGGGAGAGTAATGGCTGCAATATTAAAACAATGATGAGAAACCCGGGATCGGATGGCTGCAAGGCAGGGAGGAGCGCAGTCCCTTAATCCCCCAGGGATAATGGGTCTCCACGACAGGCCCCTGTGATTTGTTGTGCTTAATGTACTTGTTTTTATTTGTCCCCTTCAACACGGAGCTTTGTCACAGAAGAGATTTGATAATGGCCTGTTTGCAGTCACTTAGACTCTGTAATAAAGCGCCACATTTTTGGCTGTCTGGAGTTGGGCGGCCTCATTGTCATTCACTCTCCGATTTCACCTTCACTGGCGGAGATGGGATGGAGTGAGGTAAGGACTCCTTTGCCGCCCTTGTGTATTCCCGTCACACGACCCGGCCCAACTCCTGCCATGGAGCCAGGCCCCTCAGTGGCCCAGCAGACGTGGCCCATCTCCCTCTCTTGGGCTGCTTTGGGGACAGCAGGAAGGAACCCCTCATGCTGCCTGTAATAACGCATCCCTGGGACTTTGTTTGCATGAACCACCCATGAGAGTTGACCACTTGCAGCTTTTGGGGTAAGCAGTAATAAAAGCAGAGCCGTGGGGGGGGGGCAGGAGGATTCCCAAAAGAGCAGGCTCGACTTACAGGCTCCAGGTGCTCTACCCCAAGTGACCAGCTGCTGCGCAGAGAAAGATGTGTCTCATTCATTCGCTGAGAGTGAGTCACCCTGAGGTTTCCTTTCAGCTTCCTCCTGGCTTTTTGGGGAAGGGAGCGAGCGCCTCAAAGGACTGGCCTCCTTTTTCCTGCAACACTGCCCCTAACCTGCTAAGGTTTGGTCAGAGAATTCGCAAAGCAGACGATAGGGGGAAATGCCTAAGAGGGGGGGGAAAACAGACTCCAAGTCTTTTCTAATCCCGAGTTTCCTCTCTTGGAGGACCTTTCCTGGTGTTGTGTCATCAGGTCTGGTCAGTGGGGAAGGCGCTCTGCTGTGCGGCGTCCACGCTTGGCCTCTAGGCGGTGCCGGGAGAGACTGTCTTTGACCGTGAGCTTTTCTGAATACTGAGAGAGCAAGTGTCTGCTTACAGGAAACTCAAAACAGAAAAAGACTCCTTCAAAATGCAGAATGATCAGCAAAAGTCAAGAGTACACAAAGGGTGGGTAGGTATGGGGAGTGGTCGGCATCCCGACCCCTGTAGGTGGGATGCCACATCCACTTTTCGCTTGCACATTCTAGCAGGGTGACGGCATCCCTGAGAGAGAAGAGGTGCTGACAGTGTCATGTTGCTCCTGGGTGTCTATGATTCCACCCATGTGAGGTGCTGGGGGGAGTCCCATTCATAGAGACTGAAGGAGTGGGGGCTGATGGGGCCTGGGGAGAGAGGAGAACACGTAGTTAGCATGGAGGGCTAACACCTGGAGGGCTTCCGTGTGGCGGGAGGTCAGATAGGAGGTCCAGTAGGCAGAGGCAAAGGTCCCAAACACAGTCACCCTTTCCTCTCCCCGTCTATTGGCTGATTGACTGATTGACTGAGGTTGCAGGGTTTCAGTTTAGGGAGATGAAAAAACTCTAGAGATGGATGGAGGTCGTGGTCGCCCAACGGTGTGAATGGATCTAATTTCACTGAATGGTGCACTTGGAAAGGGTTGCAGTTTTCAGTTTTGTTATTTGTTTTTTTAAGCTTATTTATTTTGACAGAGACAGTGTGAGTGGGGAAGGGGGGGAGAGAGAGAGAGAGAGAGAGAGAGAGAGAGAGAGAGAGAATCCCAAGCAGACTCCACACCGCCAGCACAGAGCCCGATGCGGGGCTTGAACCCACGAAGCCATGAGATCATGACCTGAACCAAAACCAAGAGTCAGACACTTAACCACCTGAACCACCCAGGCGCCCCTTGTTGTGTGTATTTTACCACAATGGGGAAAAAAAGTGGTTGTCTGTGACCCCACTGGCAGATGGTCACGCTCTTGTGTGATCCCTTGCACATGGGGTGTGAGTGAACTGGTGTCTCGCTCTGACCAATGGAACGCAGCAGGGGCGATGGGATGCTGCTTCTGTGATTCTGGCTGACTCGTGGTAGAGGCTGTCCTTGTTGGCTTGATGAAGTCGGCATGCTGGGGACGCCCACGTACGTGGCCAGGAGCCGTGGGTGACCGCCAGCCTGCAGCCAGCAGGGAGGCGAGGCCCTCAGTGCTACAGTGCGAGGACTCGAGTGAGCTTGTGAGTGGGTTCTCCCCCAGAGCGTCCCCATGAGGATGCCACCCGGGACCCCTTGGCTGCAGCCCTGCATGTCTCTAAGCAGAGGACCCAGCTAAAAACCACAGCCAGACTCCCGAGCTGCAGAAACTGTGAGATAATAAATGTGTGCTGTTTGAAGCCACTAGCTGGGTGGTGATTTGTTACACAGCAGTAGATAACTAATACGGAGCCTCACAGGAGACCTGTGTGGATTTATTCCATTCTCGTTTTCCATCCACCCTTGTCACTTCAGACCTCCATCTTCCCTTTTGTTTCACTGGCAGTGTGCAGCTTCTCTGTTTTCTGTTTACGTTCAGTTACATTCCATGTTAGAGCCGCTTTGTCCTTCCGGTTCCTGCCTACTCTCCTTTGGTTTGTGGTTTGAGGGGAGTGTCCCGTCCCCTGTTGGAAAGAAAAAGAGTAGTTTCTAGTGTAGTGGTGGACATTGCCAGAGAGAGACTCGGGGTACCACCTCTATCCCTCACCTGCTTGCTCACTGCCAGTGGCTTAACCTGTCTTGCCTCCTAGTTACAGTGCTCACTATACAAAATGCAGGTAATCAGATTTTCTAGGGTGGCTCTGGTTTCAAATCTTCTGCCCCATTTGTTGTCCCCGTAAACCATGAAACTGTCCCAGATAGTCTGTTTTGGGATCTACGCTCTTTTTGGACTGGTTCCCTTGCAGTAAATTAATAAGAGCTGCTGCCGTCTTTTGAGCACCTGCTGTATGTCAGACCCTTGATTAATGATTCCCCTCGTGTCTTCCCATCAGCCCCGGTGAGGTGGCTATCATGATGCCTGATTTACACAGGAGCACGCTGAGATGCAGTGGGGTTTATTTTCCCGTCCAAGGTCACACGGAGTGCGTGTGTGTCCAAACCAGGATTAGAACTCCAAAACTGTTCTCTAACTTGTCTGGGCTCACTGCCTCGGAAGAGCACAGGGGTGTTCCTGCCAGGTCCTGTGTCCCAGTTTTGCTGGGAAAATAGAGTTGCTGCACACAGGCCACCTGGAGGTTTCTGATAATTTCTTCCTGGTGGACCCAGTGGGACAATGTGGGGTAGAGGGCACAGCTGAGCCTTCAAGCCAAAATAGGGAGGGAGACCACCAGGTGCTCAGGAATGGAGATTTCATTTGGAGTGGGCAGAATGAGGGGTCCCAAGTGGTTCTCAGCCCTGGCTGTCTACTAGAACCATCTGGGGAGCTTTCACATCTACTGATGCCTGGGCCCCACCTCTGGAAGTTTTGATTCAACTGGTTTGGGGTGCAGTTTGGGCGCTGGGAACCCCAAGTCCCCCAGGAGGTTAGCACATGCAGTCAACAAGATTCAGAACACTGGAAGAACCTTCCTTCACGTGGCAGGAAGTTGGGTAGGAGGTCCAGTGGACAGAGGCTAAGGGTAGGGGCATGGTCCCAAATACCACCATACTCCCCCTTCCCCTTTGGTAGATTGATTGAGAGAGCATGCATGCACAGGAGCATGAGCATGCAGAGGGGAGGGGCAGAGGAAGTGGTGGGCAGAGGAATGGGAGGGGCAGAGAAGTGGGAGGGGCAGAGGAAGTGGTGGGCAGAGAATCTTAAGCAGGCTCCATGCTGAGCCCCCGAGCCCCTGAGCCCCCGAGCCTGACTTGGGGCTCTATCTCCCAACCATGCGATCATGACCTGAGCTGAAATCAAAAGTCAGAGGCTTAACCAACTGAGCCACCCAGGCACCCCCTCTTCTCCTGTCTCCCCCATTTAGAGACAGACTCTGTGTTTATAGCCTTGGCCTTGTAGAGTCCAGGCCCACAGGACTGGCTTCCAGGAGCCTAATTTGGGGACCCAGCGAGGCAAGCTCATAGTTGGCTGTGGATTCGATGGACCCCTGCTTCTCTAGTGCCATCAAGTCATTCCTACTCAACACACAGTGAAAGGGATAGAGGGGTCGGGATACAGACCCCAAAGCCTTAGTAAGTCTGCTGGTGTCTGCCTGGACTGCTTTTGGTTCTTGCCTAGAGTTAGTGGTTACATCTGGGCTGGGCTGTCTTCCCACGTAGCTGGAGCACTTCCTGACGAGCAGTGCTAGATGGCAGTCATCTTGTGGGTAGGACCTCGCGTGTGATCTGCTGGAGCGAATGGCGTGATGGATTTCCCATCATGGGTGCTGTGTACAACTTCAGCTGGCGATTGGTTTAAAAAGCTTTTGGAAGTTGAAGCGCAGGGAACCGGAGGTCACTTGGGCAAGTGGAACACTTAGTGATTTTTGCCCTGTTTAATTTGCAACTATGTTGACTGCACCCGTCGCCTCCTGTAGTCTGCTCCATTTTTTTTCCTATATGTAGCATCACTGTTTGTTTATACACTGTGCAACGTACTTAAATGTAGGCTAATGGTGGCAGACGTTTCCGTCCCGTTATATCTGGCACATAGAAGGCTCTCGGTAAATATTTGCCGAATGCATGAACAAATGGTGGCTTGTGGCTCATCTAAGACTTTTCCCCTTGGTTGAGCTCTGAGATGAACTGCAGGCTTTCCCAGGGCAGGAGGAATGGAGAGCTATGGGTTAATTTTACTTTACCTACCCTCTTAGATCTGGTGTCTTCTTTCTTAATTAAAATGTCTTTATTTTTCTTTTTAGCAGTTACCTTGTAATGGAAAATGACAATTCTGCAGGCTTTAGTCTTTTATGTCTTGCAAACCGAGCCCTTTCCCCTGCTGTGGCTTCAATAATGCATCATTTCATAAGTTCACGGACTTTAATGTGCTTCTGCTGAGCCTCTAGTCTCAGGTAGGTAGTTAAATGAAAATTAACCGCCGTAGGTTTGATTCAAAGTCACCTCTTCACCTTATCCCTTTGGATTCCCTTCCCGTACCTCATGTGTGCAAAACACTGTCACGTTTTCCTTCTTTTAGGGAGAGGGCGTGATGTGTGTGTGCATGCGGGCTCCCGTGTGTGAATGGCTATATCGGTTTATTCCATAATCTGAGATCCATGAAAAAAATAACAATGTGTTCACACAAGGTTTTGAAATTTTGCCTTTTCAGCTAGAGTACAAGGGCGTCTAGGGACCTGTAGCCAACGAATATTTAATGAGAGTGTTGTTGTATTACCAGATTTAGGACTCAGAGTGGCTGCTGGTAAATTGTCATGTGTCTTGACAAGGTTCTGAAAGACACTCAGTTTTCTTTCTTTCTTTCTTTCATTCATTCATTCATTCATTCATTCACTTATTCATTCAGTTAGTCCGTGCCCAAGGATTCTGTTTTTATGTATAAAGGTGCCTGGGTGGTAGATGTGATATGTAATATGCATTAATGGTCTCAGTTTTTCACACCTTTCTGAATTCTCGGAATTCCTATCTAAAGATTATGGTATATTTCAACTAGGTGACTTTAGGCTGAGGATGAGACAGAGGTGCTGGTGTGCCAGTTCTGACCCTAGGCCTTTGAAGACCTTGAGTGTTTCTGCTTTTCTTTGCATCTCTGTGCCTTTGCCATGGGAACAGCATGCCCTTTTAGCTTGCTGTTCTGAGGAAGAGCAGGATGAGAGATCCTTGGAACAGCTGCCCAGCCAACCCGAGAGACTGCAGTGAGGAGCCGAGCCCTCCCCCCACCCCCCCACAACCGGATCTGCTGAGCACCAGCTGACCTGCAGATGCTTGAGTGCAGATAAATGATGGTTGCCTCAAGACACTGCTTTTGGGGATGGTTTGTTACACAGTGTTGTGATGTGACAGGTGGCTGAAGGAGGGATATTAGTGTGACTCAGACATAGATCCTCAAGTCTTGGAGTTTGGGAATGTGATGGTGGGGCCAGGACAAGATCATTAGCTCCTACGGGGCAGAGAAGATGCTTGAGTGCCCTAAGAAAGGACTCAATAAAGGGAGTTCAAGGAGGGAGAGTCTGCTGGGTGAGTGATCCAGGAAGGCCTCAAGGAGGGGGTGACCTTTGGAAAGGATGTTCTTTGACTATGTTATCAAAGTTCAGAATAGAGGACCATTGACTAGATTTCTGAGTTTAGAATATGTGGTTTTTCGAAACTGATTTCTCATCAAAGCTGGATTGCATTGGTATCAATTTTCCGTTAAGTGTCTAATGACTTTGCTTTCACTGGACCAAAAGAAGGCTCTTAAGACTTAAAGCTACATTGGTGTCAGATTACAGCATCCCCCTGTGATGACAGCTAATATTTCCAAAGCTTATCACAAAGAACTACCCGATGCGTATTTGACATACCTACTGAGTTCCGAGGATGTGGTTACTCAGCATTTTATAGGCATGATCTCATGTAATCCTCATCACTTTAAGATGGAGTGATAGATACTAATGCTAATTTCATTTTCCAGGTAAATTAACCAAGCCAGAGAGGGTAGGTGACTTGCTAAGCGCTGCAGTAACGTCAGAGTCTCATTCTACTCTCTGTACCTGTCTCTCCCATTAGATTGACATCCTCTCCATTCATTTTTGTGTCACTACACAGAGGATGATGTTTTGCACACAGTAGGTGCTCAGATGACATCTGTTAAGGGAAAAAAAATGAATAAATATTAAGAAGGAATAGTGTCTGTATGGAAATTGTATCTGGTAACGAGACTTCAGTCTCCAGATTTCTGGACTGATCCTTATAAAACCATGAGGCTGTGTCAGTGGTTGGAGATCCTGGAAATATTTATAGGTATTTGGGAGAGCCCAGAAAGGAAGGGTAGCACTTTCTGGAAGTGGTGATCTCTGGAGTGAGTCTCAAATGAGTCTGAGTTAGACAAGGGAGAAGCAAGGGATCTACCCACAGAGGAGATGTGAGTTTACAGAAACCATATATACATGCCCTCCAGTGCCCAGCATAGCTTCTGGGACACAGCGGGCGCTCAGTTATAAATGTTCGTTGGGTGAGGGAGGTGCTGGCAGTGAACTTTCTGAGCTCTTGTGACCACAGCTGTGAACACTCGAGTCTCTGCAATCTTATAACCTTGTTTCTAGTTCCCCTAACCCTTGTCACTTTAAGGAAACTGAGGCAGCATAACAAAAGGAACCAAGACCCATTTTGTCGTAAACATCTTGAGGAATTATTGCCTAATAAGGCTGGCTTATCACCAAGCCAATGATTCTCTTGAGTGGAGCTAGGAATTCTGCAGATATAAAATAAATTTGGAATAGTTCGTGGTGGTTCGAACCGCCTTAGAATCACACACAGTGACTCTCAGTTTTGAAAGTATTGACTGACAACTTGCAGCTTGACCCAGATCTGAATCCTGGCCCCAGCATTTGTCTGTGAGAATTTAGTGAAGTTCCTTAATAGCTTTCCGAACCTCTGTTTCTTCATCTGTGAAATAGAGATAAAATCCACATCCTAGAGTTACACAGTTCAATTAAAAAAAAAAAGCTCAGATTTTTTTTTCTTTTTCTTTTTTCTTTGTTTTCAGCACCAATTATGTGTCAAGTGGTCTTTTTTAACCTCTGTATGAATGGATTCATTTGATATTTTGAATCCTCCCAGAAAACCATGCGATGGGGCGATTCCTCCCCTTTACAAATGAAATATGATAACTGCCCTTATAGCTACAGTGCTATTTAGGGGGGCACTAGGGTTTGAACCCCCCAGAGCCATCCTCTTAACCCCTCAGCTGTACTAACTGTGTCCCTAAAACTTGTCAGACATCCCCTTCCTTTGCAGACCTGACCACCATTGTTGTGTCCCAGTCCTGAGGAACCAGTGTGCCTGCCAGGCTGGGAAGGCTTGGCGGGCACCAGCTGGGGTCCCGGTTCGTGGGTGGCACCTTGGGGCGTCTCTTTCAGTGCTGACATGTGTGGCCATTCGTGTTTGGCCACGTGTTTATCATTGTTTATCCTGTGAGATTGCATACGTCACCAGGGGCAGAGACCATATCTGTTTTCCTGTGTTTCTGGCACTTAGTACTTTTTCTGCTTTGAGCTCAGTAAATACCAAATGAATGAATCGATTTCTGTTCACTTATCTTCTCCCCTGTCCTCCGGTCACTCAAGACCACTCTCCCTTCAAATGATCGCATCCTCCTGTAGTGAAACTAACAGCTTGAGCCTATATATTAATATTATGCTGGTATTTTATGTGGGTGCTTCAGCGAGGGCTGGTGGCGGTCTCCTTGCCTGCTGGTGAGCGCCTGTGGGACAGCCACCCCCCCCCGCCACCCCCGCAGCAAATATCAGGCCCAGAGCCCACTTTCCCATGTCAGATGTTCTCAGTAAGTGCTGTTGACATGAGTTGATTGAACAGAGGCCCTCTTTGACTTTTGCCTCTGTTAGAACTTCAAAGGGGACCAAGAGAAAAAAAGTTTATTTAAGGAAACTATTTTGCATAGTTTCCAAGTCTGTATTATTCCAGCTCAAACTTATGAATGGATGGGCTCCAAAGGATACGTCTTCTTTTCTCCCGCTGAAAAAGATGTCATAAAGATGCTATGGAATGTTGCTCGGTACACAAAAGTCTGCCTGGCCCAGGAGGGAGTTAACTCTGGGACCTTTGCCACAAAATTGTCAGACGGCCACACTTGCAAATCTGACAATTAAAATGGGAAGGCGATACAATTGACTCAGAATGTTTTTCATTTATATTGAATGAAGGGGCTTGTAATTAAAAGGAAAACATAGAGCTTCTGGAGGGAGCTGGGTAAGAATTTTAGAGGTACCTATTGTTTACAGTTCAAAGGAGAGGGTTTTCTTTGGTGGAGGGGGGAGGGAGTTGAGGTCCTGCACGGAATCTGGGCTCTAGGATCAGACAGACCTCGATTAAATCGGGCGCTTGACTAAGTGTGGGGCTGACTTTAAGTAAGGTACGAAAAACACCCGTGGCTTTCTTATCTCTAAAATGGGTGAGATGTTTTATGAAACGGACTGCGTGTGTTATGAGGACATATTTGAAGGTGCTTCTCAGGCAGGAGGGCCTCAGTGGATGTTAGTCCCTTTCTCACCCTCGTGTGTGATAGATAGAAGGACTGTCCATTGCATGCATCATTATTGCATTTATACACAATACACACACCATTTCTGAGACTGGAAGAAAAGTGGAAAGGCAGCTGAAAATGCAAGGGGGAGGGGTTTTTTGAGGGTGTGGAGATTTTGACAAATGGAAGGGAAGCAGGTTCTTTGTTTCTCTAACAGTGTTCCCTGATGGGCTTGCAGGTGTTATCTGAGACTTTTTTTTATCACCTAAATTTTTTTTTTAATTTATTTTTGAGAGGCAGAGAGAGAGCATGAGTGGGGTAGAAGCAGAGAGAGAGGGAGACACAGAATCTGAAGCAGGCTCCAGGTTCTGAGCTGTCAACACGGAGCCCGACACGGGGCTCAAACTCATGAGCCATGAGATCATGACCTGAGCTGAAGTCAGATGCTCAACCAACTGAGCCACCCAGGCGTCCCGCATGTTTTTAATTTTTTAATATTTATTCATTTTTGAGAGACGGAGACAGAGCGTGAGTGAGGGA
>NW_024412413.1:13512450-13575440 GCF_014898765.1 Herpailurus yagouaroundi
AATATTTATTCATTTTTGAGAGACGGAGACAGAGCGTGAGTGAGGGAGGAACAGAGACAGAGGGAGACACAGAATCCGAAGCAGGTTCCAGGCTCTGAGCCGTCAGCACAGAGCCTGATGGGGGGTTCGAACTCACAAACCGCGAGGTCACGACCCGAGCCGACGTCGGACGCTTAAACGACTGAGCCACCCAGGTGCCCCCACTTAAATTTTTTTAAATTGAATTTTGATGTCATCTCAAACTGATGTAAATATCTTCTGGGTCATCTGGGTGACGACCTATAATCAGATACTGGCCCTGGATTTGTACCGATAAACCATTGCCTTGGCACCAAATGGTTCCTTGTTCAGTTGAGCGAAGCTCATGAAGGAAGGATGGAGTGCTTATCACGAAGGAGGCATCTGGGCTATTCCACAGTGTTTCCAACATCAAGAAGGCATACAGCTGGGGGCACTAACCTCAAAAGAACCTCGTTGACCTGAGCACAGTGAACCATGCTCCCTTGGGAAAGTGCTGGCTTAGGTTCAGCCTTGACTATCACATTGAGTTGATTTACACTTATATTGTTGCTGAACTTATAAAAAACAAGCAGGTACCTTGTAAGTTGGTTTGCCTTCAAGGTTGTATTAGAGCCACAGGTCCTGGGTGTGCGGCCCCCATTGGATGGTCATGCCCACAGCTCTTCACCTGGTATTCTGTCCTCATTCATCAGCCCTGTCCAGGAACTCCCCACCCTCAATTTACTTACCAGTCCTCAGTCCTCTCACACTGCCTCATCCAGGTCAACACCTGCCTTCTGTGTTTTTGTTTTTGTTTTTAATTTTTTTTTTAACGTTTATTTACTTTTGAGACAGAGAGAGACAGAGCGTGAATAGGGGAGGGGCAGAGAGAGAGGGAGACACAGAATCCAAAACAGGCTCCAGGCTCTGTCAGCACAGAGCCCGACGTGGGGCTTGAACTCATGGACCGTGAGAGCATGACCTGAGCCTTGCCTTCTGTGTTTTTAAAAGAGCTTTAAGACTGCTTTCCCAGTTGATTTTTACAGTTTGTTTGTTTGTTTGTTTGTTTTGTGGGATGTTTCGGTTCATTTCTTTCTTAGGTGATTTGCTGAGGCCAGGAGGACACCTGGAGGGTACCTCCTTGTTACTCTGTCTGCAACACTGAGCACAGTGCCTGGTGTTTAGCACTCAGTCGATATTTAAATCATTTTTTAATTTTAATGTTTTACATTTTAATGCTAAAATAACACTAGAATAAAAACTAAGCCATAATGAGGCTTCCCTGCCAATTTCTTTCCTGTACAAGTGGCCCCTGGTCACTCACTCAGGTTGGAGGAACATTGTGGGAGAGGGATTGCCAGAAGTGGAGGAAGTGGGGAAGTAGGAATGCTTTGGGTCCATGTGATCTGCTGAGCACCAGGAGGCAGGACTGCCTTGGGTCAGTGTCTGGTGGGTCCAACGAGGACCCGGCGGCCTACGGCTCACCTTGTCTACGTACCTGAGGTGCTCACCTGGGGAGCTTGTAATCTGAGTCTACCCTTTCTAGATTGGGTGTCGCCTGGAAGGTTCTTGTCCTTTATGAAGTTTGGAGAGACTCAGGCCTAAGTGGGAGGTGAGCAGGAAATTGCAGCTCAGGTGAGCCCATGCTCACCTCTGGAGGGTAGCTGCTTATGCCCAACGTTTAACTTCTTAATGGGTGTTACTTGGACTGCGTCATAATCATAACTGTGTTCTAACAGCCTTTTATGGGACAGAGAGTACACCAGCAAACCTTTTATTACTGTCTATAAGGTCTTGACTGCAACCAGGGGAAGTGGATATGGGATAAACATTCCTATTTCACAGATGAGCAGACTGAGGCTTAGGGCGATTGATCTGAACTTGAGTCTTAGGGCTTCAAGGTCCTGTTAACCTCCACGTGCCATTTGGCCCTCTGAAGGAAAGTGAGCGCCTCCATCCAGGTCTGGAGTTTCAGCTGCTCCCCCCTGCAGAGGGTCACCTAGGACACTAGCTCGTGACAGAGTGGCTCAGCAACAAGTTTGTTATATTTTCCAAACTGAAAAAGGGATAGGTCCTCTTGGTTCCATGAAAGGCAGTGTGGCTTGTGAGACTCACGCCCTCGTGCCATACAAACTGGGTTTGGAAGTGGGCTCTGTCCCTTTCCGGCTGGAGTGGATTACTTCTCATCTGAGCCTCAGTTTCTGCCTGGGTAAGATGGGGATACTGATGGGTTGAATCAGGGCATTAGGGTGAAAGGAGCCATCATTTGAAAACCGGCTGGCTCAGCACGCATGCACATTTTATTGCTGTTATTCCTGTTCCCCAAGGTTCTCAACCTGGACTTTTATTAAAAAATTTTCTTCAGGGCTTCTGAGTGGCTTCTCAGTCAGTTGAGCGTCCGATGGCTCGGGTCGTGATCTCGCGGTTCATAGGTTCTATAGCCCTGCATCTGTCTCTCTGCTGTCAGCACGAGAGCCCGCTTCGGATCCTTTGTCCCCCTCTCTCTCTCTGCCCCTCCCCTGCTCACACACTCTCTCTCCTCAAAATAAATAAACATTAAAAATTTTTGTTTTGTTTTGTTTTCAGTAGAAAGCCTCACAAATGCATGTGCTCTTGATAGCATCACGGGCGCAGGGTGACCCTGTCCTTATGCTCAGCAGGCACCTTGGAGGCTACAGGAACTTGGGCTTCAGAGAACAGGAAGGAGGTTGACTTGAGCCATTGGGGGAACCTAGAGACGCTCCTGTCATGGTCCCTCGGAGGCGAGGGCTGGCTTTTGGAGTCCGTGTGCGTGTGTGATTTGCAGGAGGGGGAGGCCTCCCTTCCCCGAGCAGGCAGATTAAAGGCTGGGTTGCCAGCCCTCAGCCGTGTAAGCAGTGACCTCAAGGATCTGGCAGCTCTGTGGGACGGTGGCATCTGGCCTTGCAGGGCCTCCCCCATCTGGCCTCGCCCGCCCTCCCACTGACTGATTCCCTGCTTCGTTGTGACTTTCCGGCCAAACTCACAGTTGCTTGGATGTGGCACGGGCCTTCTCGTGTCAGGTGCTCTGCTTGGGCTGGCGCTGTGTTAGGGCCGCGGAAGAGACGTGGGGTTTGATAAGTGGGCCGCTTCTCCTGGGCTCACTCACCCCGCACCGTTGCTGTGTGTGAAGAGCACACTCTTTAATGCCATCAGAGGAAAGAGGTCCCACATGCGGTGACCCAGGACCACGTTCTTTGCAAATATCCAGGTGCTTTAAAGTGATGTGTTCCGAGCAGCCTGGAGGGACGGCTCAGGAATGACTAGTAAATGGTAGTAAATGGAGGAATCCAGTGTTGACTGAGGCCTGTCCTGTCCGCTTAACTTCTGCTGTCCAGGAGCTGGTGCTCTACACGCTAGCCCAGACTGAGAGAACAGAGAACACCTTGTGGCAGACCTGTGTTCAAATCATTTTTTTTTTTATCATACAAATATTGATGGAGTACTATGTGTGGCATGGTTATATGTGCAGTGGGTCTATTAGTAAACTAATTATAAATAGTAAACTGGGTGATAAAGTATTTTTTTTTTAACATTTATTCATTTTTGAGAGACTGAGACAGAATGAGAGCAGGAGAGGGACAGAGAGAGAGAGAGACAGACAGACAGACACACAGAGAATCTGAAGCAGGCTCCAGGCTCTGAGCTGTCAGCACAGAGCCCGATGTAGGACTCAAACTCATGGGCTGTGAGATCATGACCCGAGCTTAAGTTGGACGCTGAACCGACTGAGCCACCCAGGTGCCCCATAAATGGAGTGATAAAAGTCCCTGTTCTCAGGGACCTTACATTCCAGTTGAGAGAGACAGAGTAACAAATAAAATAAGTGAAATATGTCGAGCCTTCTGTGGTGATAAAAGTCCCCACGGAGAAAAAGAAATTGCAGGTGGGAGGGTTGGGGATGCGTATGTTGGGAGGTGTAGTTTGCCAGTTGAAGTTACTCAGGTGGGGATTCTCCAAGGTGATTTGAGCAAACATCGGATCTGAAGAGGTAAAGAAACGAATCATGGGGCTATCTGGAGAAAGAGCTGGCGTAAATGCAAAGGCCCTGAGGCCATTTTTCAATTGCTAATTGAGAGACCACAAGGAGGTCAGTGTCTGGAAGGCAGGGAGTATGGAGGAAAGTAGTGGGGGATGAGGTCAGAGAGGAGTAGAGGCTCAGTGGTTCAGGTGGTGAGCTGGGGCCATTGGAGGAGTGACCTAATAAGCCCACCCATTTCTCAGGTAGTCACTTAGGACTCTCCTCTGTTGAGGATTGCCCTTGGGGGGCACAGATGGAAGCAGGGAGACTGTATACGAGGGGCTTTAGTTCAGGCAGGAGGTGACCTTGACTCCGGCTAGGGTTACAGTGATGGGAAGTGTTGGTTAATAGTTAATTCTGGGTCTCTATTGCTTACAGTCTCTGTGATCCTGTGCGAGTTACTTATTATCCTTGGATTTTAATTTTCTCAGCCTTGCAATGAAGATAATGAAACCTACTTCACAGAGCGGTTGCCACGCAATGGCCAGGCATGAGCCTGACCCCACCGGGGGCACTGCCCACCCTCCCCACAGCTGGCATTGGAGGCTGTGTGCTGTCCCTTCCGTCGTGTCACTCGGGAAGGGGCTTGAGGTGCTGAGGCCGACAGGCTCTGGCAACTTCTCTGCATGGTCTCTGCTGGGGTTGATGAACCATCAGGTCCGCAGAGGTGTTCTCACCCAATCTCCTTGAGTTCGTGATTCGGAAGCTGGGGCGCAAAGTGATGAGTCTTCGCATTTTCCACATAATTCATCCAGCTGTGTGTCACGTCTCATGGCGTCCAAGGATTTGTGAAGAGGCGGGGTGATTTGTGGTCCAGTGTGAGGAAAATTGGATTATGGAGCAATAAATTGAAAGAGTGCTCCATCAGTCTGTTGAAATCCTGTAATTTTGGGCTCTCGGAGTTTAAGGTAACTCCTAGCAGAGAAAGTAGAAGAACAACAGAAGAAAATCAAAATTTGGGCTCAGTTTTCTTAAGGAATGCACACCTGTTGTTCCAAGATCGAATATCAGGCATTGACTAGAAGTGCCCTAGTGAGGTAATTAAGGGTGTTTTATTGCTCTGTGGGACGTATGGAAGTTTTATTTGCAAAGTGCATTATTTACTGTCGTTAGTTTCTTTCTGTGACAAAGGTCAGCATTGCCGCGCCATTTTTCCTGATGTGCCAGTCCTTGGTTTCCCCGCTGAATGCCATCGGGGTTGTTTTCCCTAAGGTTGAACAGTATTTCCTGCTGGTATGTCTCCTGGCCCCCTAATGGCTGCTGGGGGCAGAAGTGGTGGCCGTCTGGCAAGATCTGGAGAGACGTTAGATGGCTTCATCTAGATGGATTTCATTTACCCTGGGCCCCTGGCCTCTTTCATCAAGGAGAGGGACAAGGAGTCTGGAAGGACAGAGGCAGTTTTGCTGGTGTGGTAAGGGTGTTAGCACCTACTCTGTGTACGTGTGTGGAAGGCTTTTCTTCCGTGTCACGTGTCCGTGCTGGTTGTTACTGCCCTGGCGGCTTTTGCAGTCAGCCTTGGGTCCTGGAGAACAAGCCCCAGATGTCAGTGTGGACACAGCATTGCCGCACTGTTCCTTGAACTTTCTCTGACCCGTAAGGCTTAGCCTTGGTGACACAGACTCTGTAGGCGGGTCTTTCTTCCGTATGTTCTAGGAGAGGGAGCCGCCACTTCAACAAAACTTTTTAAATTGGGGGTGTATAAGTCGATGGTAAACTAAGAAAAAACAAACAAAAAAACATTGCCATGAAGCTTTGCTGTGCTCTTTTGCAGGTGGCATGTATTTTTGGAAAATAGGACCTGTGCTTTTGAACCAGCCTCCCCCTCCCCCTTTGAGAGGCAGTTTGTTGCCCACATTGAAGAAACTTGATGAGAATTCTGTTTTACCTTCCATTTCCTAGATTCCTCTCCAGGCAGAGAGGCTCAGATCAGCCTTCCTATGCAGATGCACACCTTCCCTTTGCGTTCTCCACCTGTTCATTTGGGGAGCAGGAGGCGACTCCCCTCCATGACTTAGCACAGGGACCCCTGGGGGCTCCTGGGCCCACTGCAGGCTTTGAGCAGTTTGCTTGTGAAGCTGGGCAGTAAGCCGTACAGCCTGTCTTGTGCACAGAACTCTTTTCTCGGCCCCCGGGGGTGCTCGTAACTACGCTTCTGGAAACCTGGTACATGGGAAGGCATCTGGAATGTTAGACTTTCCATATGGAAGCCTGTCAGGGAATGTCATGGCGGGTTGGCCTAGCGGCCTACTGGCATCTTTATTGAGCATGAAAAAAGCTGCTTTTTTTGTGAACTAGAAGGGGACAATTTGGAAGGATGACATTATTCTTTGCAATCAGAAGCCTAAAAAGTACATGAACACGTACGGTAAATCTTCCTCACTTTGTACTTCCCTCTGCTTCTGTGTTTACTGCTCACAAAATGGTGCAGAGACAGGCACGTGTGAGGGAGAGGAATATACCTTCATCAACGCCTGTGTCACACGTGAGAGAAGCAGAGGGAGTAAAAACGTCTGCATGAAAACTTGTTCTAGAATTTGAAAGCAAGATTTAGCTGAAGGTTCTGATGAAAACGTCCTCACCCACTATGTCTGGGAGGTTTGGGAAAGCGCAGCCGGAGGAGAGAAAACTTGAATCACGCAGGTCAGCCCCGCTTCGATGAAGTGATCAGAGTGAGGCAGGTGAGTCTGGGAGAGCGGGCCAGGCCTCAGGGAGGAGACAGGAGTGTGGTCCTCAGGTCTGGATGGCAGGGACTAGTGAACACTCGTGCAGTGATCCGCACGGAGGCCGTGGGCAAGTCTGTGGTGTATTTCTCAGCTGGGCCTCAGTGTCCGTCTCTGAACGCTGGTATAACACCAGAGCATTGGGAGAAGCTCGGGCAGTGTGTGAGGGCATGCAAGTGAGAATGTACATCGGGGTTCACTGTGATGCCGACCTGCTGGCTAGAAGCCTTGGATGGCTGAGGTTTTGGTCAAGACTGTTTCAACATCCGATGCGACTTGCACCCACATACTCTGAAAACTATGGCAGCCGTGCAGGGTCCAAAAGGCCGTGAGAGATTCCGTCTCGTTTCAGCTTACACCTGTTTTCTTGGTCATCCAGAGATGCTTTCGTGTTAGCGTGGGTGGGCACAATTTGGAGTGCTTGATTAACCCAGCAATTAATAAAAGTGGAGAGGTGACAATTGGTGTTACCAAGCTGCAATTGAAAGCAATGCATTTGGCTTCTCTCCACGCAAACAGATTGGTGGAGAAGCCACCCATGGGGAGGAACATCGGAGTGCAGAATAAGGAAGCTGGTTGGAAAAAGGGTTCAGAGCAAAAAGCGGTGTCAGGATGGGTTGCTTGGTTGATTATTCTTTCAGTCAACAGATATTTATTGAGTAATTCCTGTGGGCCTGATTCTGTGCCAGGAACTGAAGATACGTTTGTGGGTAAGGTGTAGCTTTTCTTGTGAAGAGCCTGAGACTGTTGATGATGGAGGTAATGGACACATAAGCAATGGATTCTGATGCTTTGTAGTAGTTACAGGATAGATGGTATTCAGAGTTCATGGGGACCGAGGGAAGGAGAGGTTGGTGTCTTTTTTTCTTCTTAATTTTTTTTTAATGTTTATTTATTTTTGAGAGAGAGACAGACAGACAGACAGTGTGAGTGGGGAGACACAGAACTCGAACAGGCTCCAGGCTCCAAGCTGCCAGCACAGAGCCTGATGCGGGGCTCGAAGTCATGGACACACGGACTGTGAGATCATGATCTGAGCCGAAGTCAGCTGCCCAACCGACTGAGCCACCCAGGTGCCCCCCGAGTGGTTGGTTTTATGAAAAAAGAGAGAGCAGTATTAACTTTACAGAAAAGTAGTGTGAAAACAGTATTTTCACACAGGCAACTGCAGGAGCAAAGGTTTGGACGCATAAGATGAGGGGGGGATATGCAGTTGATGAGCAGGGACTGGTTTGAATTTCAGCTCTGCCACTTACTAGCTGGGTGACTGGGCAAATCACTGAGCCTTCCTGTGAGTTGGTTTCCTCATCTGTAAAGTGGGCATAAAGACTCCATGCCTCATGGGGTATTGGGAGGATTCTTTCCTACTACATGCAAGATGCACTGTGCTTGGCCCGTGGTGACCCCCTTGTAGCAGTGAGCCCTGAGATATGCCAGGTTCCTTGAGTGTGCCCTGCGTAAGAAGGACCTGAGACTGGAAATGTCACGGAGGGCCAGCTGTTAAAGGGGTCAGAATATCACACGTCCTGATTTTACCTCTGCAGACATTTACTCACACCTTGTTTAAGCCTTGTCTCCCCTTGAGGTACCCATTGATCTTACCCTTTAAGAAACAGCCATGTGTTTGTGATCTTGATCGCAAGGGATTGCACCTTGGTTCTTCATTCTCCTGGGGAGATGGCATAGGGCAGACTAGTAGACAAACGCCAGTTGGTCTGAGCATTGGGAGAAGCTCGGGCAGTGTCTGTTTGGACCTGGACCTTGTTCTGGCCGCACCATTTGTAAACCACGTGACCTCACTCCTGGGTGGAGTTTCTGCACCCGTGGCATTTTGTCTGACATGTATATATGTATCGTGTGAAACATTTATCTCAAGGACCAGGATGGAAACACCTTTGAAGGAAGGAACTGCCTCGTGTAGGAAAAGATGTTGATAAGCTACAACATGTCATCCAATAGAAATAGAATCCACATATGTAATTTAAAGATTTCTGGTAGCAAGGGTTAAAAAAAAAATAAGTAAAAAGAAACAGGTGAAATGAATTGTGATAACAGGTTGTAAGTCAGTATAACCAAAATACGTGTAAAAATTATTGCACTATTTGGTATTCTTTATTTTACACTAAGTCCAAGGTGGTGCATGGTTTATATTTATTGTGTAGCTTGATTCAGACCAGCACGGGACAAGTGTGGCTCCTGTACTGGGTGGTGTGGGTCCTGGGAGGAGCCAGAGTCACAGTGCTGTAGCTCTTCCTCTCTCCAACTGTGTCTCTCTTCGTCTCTGTCTTTCTCTCCATGCTTCCCCTCCCTGAGAGGGCTGAGAAGATAAATGAGCAGTGGAGACCACAGTGGTTGCTTTGTGTGAATGGATTTTTGTCGACAATGAAGACCGGGATAAGTTTCATGGAAGGACACAGAGAAAGGGGCAGTGCACTAGGAATTTGCAAAACAGTAGCAGCCGTATGTCCAGCACTGTTCTAAGCATCTCACTGGAGCCTCCCAATCCGCACGGAACCCTAAGAGCTCATCATTTCTCCCCTTTTGAGAATGGGAAAATCAGCACAGAGAAGTTAAGAAACTTACCCAGAGCCATGAAGCTGAGGTTTGAACTCAGATAAGCTGTCTCTGGAGCCCTGCTGTGCTAGTTACCTTAAAAAATCCAGGAACTGAATCTTACCATTCGGCCTGGACTGGGTAGTTTACACCAGAGGTTGAGGAGGCAGGAAGGCCCCAAGGATCATCTGGATGAGCCTGAAAGTCTGCTAGAGAAAGGGCTTTCTCCGGTTTGCTCCCATCTAGACCCAAGCCTGGTGCATAGTAGCTGCTTGGTAAATATTTGTGCACGTCGGTGGGGATGCGTTAGCATCAGTGGATATGATGACCCCTGAGCCCGTCAAAGGCTTGGAGACGAAGCTGTGCCTTTGTGGGATGGTCTCATAAATACAACCCTGGGTGAAGGGGACTCATGTGGAAGCATGTTCACATCCAGAGTTCTCGCTCTGAGCTGAGGACAGAGTTTATACATCCCATGCCAAAGCTCTTGTTTTGTTTGTTTTTCTAGCAAAATTAAGAAATCGAGATACAGCATAGCCAAGCCCAGAAAACAAAGTGTGCAGCTTGATATATTTTTAATAAGGGGAATCCCCTATATAACCAGTTCTCACATCAAGAAATAGGGCATTTCCAGTACCCCAGTACCCCAGAGCCACCCTGCCCCCGCCCTCCCAAGAGTATCTGCTCTCCTGACTTCTGACCTTCATGTGCCCATGCTTTTGAGAAATCCTGATGATTGGAGATGGGGGGGAGGGGCAGTTTGTTTGTCTTGTTACACTGATGTTCTCCAAGGTTAAGGTTCTGACCTGATTCTTGTGCCCATTGCACAGATGAGAAACGAAGGCTCACATCGGTAATACAGCTTGCCCAGGTCTCATGGCTTGAGCATAGATCGGCAATTCAGACCCAGAGCTGTAGTGCTCCAATGCCTGTGTTCTTGACCATCCCATATCCATAGGTCTCCTTCTACGACATTTTGTCTAAAACGCAAGGTTGGGACGTTCAGGATGAGATTGCTGGTCTGAGCAATATTGGAGCCGCCTCCCTGATGCTGCAGAGGAGGGCTAGCCATCCCGGCTCAGAGCCCAGCGTGCTGGATTTATCCCAGAGGCCGCACCTCCCGCACCTTCCAGAGTGGCTTGGCTGGCGAGCCCATGCTGGGTGGGGTGACAGGGACAGGTGGGCGGGTGGGTTCCTCAGTGCCCCATGTTCTCCACCCCCGCTTGTTGCTGACAGGCTCGCCCAGGGCTCTGTTGGGGGGAAGCTTTCCATTCAAAAACAGCTCACTCCCACCTAAGTGGAAAGGACTCTGTGCTGCCACACACACTGGTCTCCTGCTCTGGGGACACGGCTGGGGCTGCTGCCTGTGAGGACCTTGGAGTTTAGCACCCATCAGCGCTCCTGGGAGGGAGCCAGAGTGGCAGGCTGGGGAGGGCAGCCCCTGGCTGGCCTGGAGGCCCCTCGGAGGGTTGGAATTGGGCATACGTATTCTACGCTGGGGAGCTTTGCTCTCTCCGTGGCACTGCCCTCTGCCCCCACCGCTCTCCAGTCCAGAGGGACAGGTGGTAGCTGTCATTCTGCAGTTGGCCGTGGCCTGAGAGAGATTTGCCAACAGTTCTGGAATAGAGATACCCCCCAGCCTCTTTGGCCCGGAGAATGCCGCTTGACCCATAAAACTGCAAACAGGCAGTCCCTCAGCCTGGCTTTCTCTCTGCTAGGACGGGAGTGGATAGCAGGCAGAAATAGAAGCTATTACCCTAGGCTCGGTGCCCTGAGGACTGAAATTTAATTCAAAAAGGCAAAATAAAATCATCCCTCTGAGGCAGTGGTTCTTATAAAAATAAAGCCAATATTATTATAATAATCCTAGCAAGTGAGTTGCTGAACGATTTACTCTTAGCTGGCCACTGGGCCTAGCATCAGGGATTGAATGGCATAGCTCTGGAGCCAGATTGTCTAGGGCTGAATCCTGCCGTCCTCTGCTTAGCTGTGTGACCTTGGGCAAGTGACTTGACCTCTCTGTCCAGCTGCGACGTGGAGCTGTCGTGTTCACGAATGGGTCCACGTGGAGCCCTTCGGTTACTGCCTGACATGTTAAAGGCTCAGTAAACTTTCATGTGGTGATGATGATGAAGAAGATGATGGTGATGAAGACGTGCACGGATCGGTTCTAGTCTCTGAGCCATCTGGGGTGCTAGATAATTTCGTCTTCACAGTTCACCTGCAGAGAAACTGAGACGCAGATAGGGTCAGCTCCTGGCCGGGAGGCCACTGAGGTGGAATGTGAACCCAGCACAACCTTCTGCAGGCTTTCCAGTGAATGGCGGGTAAAGCTGCCGTTGGCTTTCCCAGAACTACACACGTTTCACACACTCTTCCCATAGTTGCAGGAAAAAAACAGGACAGATGCTATTTATTTTATGATCCATTTAAAATAATACACATAACTAATGTTTGCTGAGTGAATGGCCCCATTTCAGCTGCTACGTTTCCATGGCCTTTGTGTTTGGCTTCTGTCTTGAGACCTGGGTGAGAAAGTTCTGTGGTCCTGTCAGACCTGAGGCTCCTCGTCTCTCGCTGATGTGCTCACGAGAGGGGGAGATGCTTTGATGTGGGAGGGTGGAGGCGGAGGAGTCTTCAGAGAAGTGAAGCCTCGCTGTCTCATCTGTCTGTGCTTGGTGTCTGTTGCCCAGGCTGGCTGGACCCTTCTGACCTTCAGCCCTTCTTTAGGTCCCGTCCTTGGGACCTGTACCAGCTCTGGGAAAGGACCAGAGCAGCCAGGAAACAGGAGAGTCGGGTTTGACAGAGATAGGAGGGCACTGCACAGTCTGTGGAAAGAAGGTACCATTTTCGTGTTGAAGTTCCCTGAGTAGAGGCAAGAAACCAGCACCAGAGAGGAGGCCAGAGGAGGGGGGCGGGGGGGGGGAGAGAAAATGCCATAGGGGTGGAGAGTGAGGGGGAGGGGATGGGGCAGAGGTGGGGGCAGGGGCTCAGGAGGAGGGAGGTGAGCCTGGTGACTTGTATTTGGAGTTTTGTGCCTTGGGAAGAGCAGGGCAAGCCTGGGGTGGAGCCAGCGGGGAGGAAGGATGTGAACAGCAGGTGGCAGACAGTGGGAGGGTGGAGGATGGCTCGGGAAGAGAAGGGATCCCACAGGTTTTAGTGCCAGAATAGACTCCAGGCCCCGGGATGGGGTGCCGCTGAGAGGCAGACCCTGGCCCACCTTCGGCCACGCAGCTGGTGAGTGGCCAAGCTCCCTGACTCCCACCCCAGTGCTCCCTGGCTGCCAGGTGGCCTCTCAGGGCAGAGGAGGGTGAGGCTAGAGGGGCTGGAGTCTGCTCCTCAGCTCAGCCTATGGGTCTCCCGCCTGCAGCAGAGTTTCTGAGAAGGTCCACCTGGGGACCTCGGCCTCCGTGCCCGATGCCATTCAGAAGAGGCTCCACAAATAAAGTCCACGGTGTGTCTTGTCTCTTTAGTCCAGGAACAGCTTGAGCTAATCGAGGCGTGCCTCTGCCGTGTGCGGCTCCTGCCAGGGGGGTTAAAAAAAGAAATACTCACGCCGATCCAAGGGCTTTTTGTAGCAGTGCAGAAATAATAAACCCAAACACAGAGGCGAGCCGTTTCAGGAGCGAGGTTGGTGCCTTATCGGGGTCACTTTCCGCCAGCTTCTGCCGGGCCCCGGGAGACCAAAGCTGTCAGACGGCCAGTTCCGCCCCCTCCATAGGGGCAGGGCGATCTCGTTAAGGGGCAGAGGTGAGTGGGAATGTTTCCTGGTGAAAGGATCCGATTTTAGTGTTTGTTTTCCCAGTGAGGTCAGTTCCATGGCCCTTGACCATGGTTCCCTACTTCCTGCCAGCCTGCTCCAGGAAGACCAGCTTCCAGCGTGAGCCGGGCCAGCCTCCCCTGCCCGCACTTAACTCCTGGTCCTTCCACTCCATGAGAACTGGGTTTCACACACGTGGAAGTTCAGGTCGAGAGATGTAAGGGGCTTGCCCAAGGCTTGTACACAGCTCTGGTGGCGGTACTGGTGATGATGATTAGTGATGGTGATTGGTGATGGCGATGGAGAGGCGTAGCTGCTGGTTGGTTGCCTGGGCACTGTGTTAAATTCTTTGGTGATGAAGACCATGTTGATAACAGTAATGGCTAGCACTGACCGTGTGTCTGTTCCATGCCTCACTTTCCTCTTTAAAATGGGACAGCTTTGGGGCAACTGAGTGCCTCGGGCAGTGGAGCATTGGACTCTTGATTTGGACTCAGGTCATGAGCCCAGGGTCATGGGATCCAGCCCCATGCCTGGCTCCGTGCGCTGAGTGTGGAGCCTGCTTAAGATTCTTTCTCCCTCTCTCTCTCTCTCTCCCTCCCTCTGCCCTTTACCCTCTGTCTGTAAAATAACCAGAAAATGTGATAGCTTCATGGGGTTGTTGTGGGTTAGGGTCTTTGTGGAGATGGTACAACTTAATATGTGTAAAGCACTTAGTGCTGCCAGGTTGGTGTTTGTTCCCAGTATCATTTGCTATTAATTAAGCCATCAGAGGTGCACTTGATCTTGAAACCACTCTGTATACCCCCTGTATGTATGCATGCGTGTATGTGTGTGTGTATTTTTAAAGTTTATTTATTTATTTTGAGAGAGAGGGAGAGAGAAAGAGACGGGGAGAGAGAATCCCAAGCAGCTGTCAGCGCAGAGCCTAACGTGAGGCTTGATCCCACAACCATGAGATCATGACCTGAGTCGGAATCAAGAGTTAGATGTTTAACTGACTGAACCCACCCAGGTGCCCCTGTATGCCCCCTGTAAAGGCTCAAGTCAGGAGGCGCCTAGGTGGCTCAGGCTGTTAAGCACGTGACTCTTGATTTCGGCTCAGGTCATGATCGCACAGTTCGTGAGTTCAAGCCCCGCATCGGGCTCTGCACTGACAGTGCGGAGTGTGCTTGGGATTCTCTCTCTCCGCTCTCTCTCTGCCCCTCCCCACTTGCTCTCTCTCTCTCTCTCACCATGAATAAATAAACTTAAAAAAGTTCGTTTAAAGGGTTAAGTCAGAACCTTCATTCTTTCTCATAAGCCACGCATGATCGTGCCATGCTGTGTGTAGAGAGGCCCTGCAAGTGAGTGAATGGCTGGCTGAAAGGTGGGTGACAGGACACATCTCTGTTCTAGATCTTTCTTCCTTGACACCCCCCGTCCCCCACATGCTGCTCCCTACCCTCCTAATTTTAGTGTTTGTTTCTCAGTGAGGTCAGTTCCGTGGCCCTTGACCTTGACCTCCACCTTTCCTAATACTGTTCTCTCATTTGTTGATAAAGAATATAGACGGGGCGCCTGGGTGGCTCAGTCGGTTAAGCGTCCAACTTCAGCTCAGGTCACGATCTCGCGGTCCGTGAGTTCGAGCTCCGTGTCGGGCTCGGGGCTGATGGCTCAGAGCCTGGAGCCTGCTTCCGATTCTGTGTCTCCCTCTTTCTCTGCCCCTCCCCCGTTCATGCTCTGTCTCTCTCTGTCTCAAAAATAAATAAACGTTAAAAAAAAAAAAAAAGAATACAGTGCAGTATTCTGTCACTCTGTCAACAAATGAGGGATAGTTTAGCTGAATGAATGCTTGTAACCGTCACCAGTTATCTGTTGACTTTAGTTTTGCAAAGGCTCTGACTCTTCCCCCGTTTTTTTTTCTTTTTTGAAGGTGAACAATTAACTCTATTCCCTCTGCTATGGATTAGTGAGCATGAAAATTGAATGTCGCCAAATGTGCACCAGTGTGTTTCACGCAGTGAGAATACTCTTGTTTCAGGGAAAAGTTACAGAGAGACAAAAAGGAGGCGGGGGAGAAAGAAAGAGGGAGCTGTTTGGGTCAGCGTCATAACAAGCAAGATGGTGCTCAGATACCTCCTATTCTGAAGCCCCTGCTGTGGACCTGGGCAGATTCAGGTACCTCTGCTCTGGCCTCCAGCAGCACCTCTGCGCTGACCTCAGTGCTGGAACCCGCCAGGATAGGTGGCCGTTTGACCATGCCCATGTCCTTCCCGGGCTGGAGCTGTGACTTTCTGCTCCCATGACCTGACTCTGTGCTGGCACGTAGTGGGCTCAGTAAATGTTTATGGAAACAACTTGGTACATAAAAGCTTTGTAAGTGAAGAGCTTTATTTCACTCTGCCTGTTTAGTGCTCGAGCTACCCTAATTGCTTCTTTCCTGTTTTCTCTCGCCCATATGGACCTGGGTCAGTTTTAACTGCTAAAATGAACTAATTTGAATTTAATCTGAATTAATGGTATGCATGCAAGTTACTGCTCATTTAATTAATTTGTCCATGTCATCAAATAAGCATTCTGAGGGCCTCTAAGTGCAGAGCATTCTGTTTGACAGGTGGAACACAAAAGGTGACACAGAGGCCCAGGATGTGGGCTTTAACCCCAGAACACCTGAGCTCAAGTCCTGGTTAGACACTCTGTTTCTGGCTTCAGGTGGTGACAGTGACTAAGAGCACTGATTCCAGGTGTGAGTTTGAATCCGGACTCCACCACTTAGGATCTGTGTGACCTCAGGCAAATTACTTAACCTTTCTGTGCCTCACTTTCTTTCCTCTTTAAAATGGAATACCTCCTTGGGGTTGTTGTGGATTTTAAACAAGTTAATATATATAAAGCACTTAGTAGCAGGTTGGTATTTGTCACTAAGTTTCAGTGCCCTCATGCATAAAACCTGACTATCTCAGTACCTACGTCTTCACAGAATTGGGATGAGGCTTGTATGGGTTTCCTGTGGCTGCTGTAACAAGATACCATTAACTGGGCAGCTCAAAAGAGCAGATATTCATCGTCGCACAGTTGTGGAAGCTGGAATTCTGAAGTCAAGGCACCCCAGCAGGGCCGTGCTCCCTCTGAAACCTGTAGGACAAGCCTTCTTTCCTCTTCCTAGCTTCTGGTGGTTGCCAGCAGTCTTGGGTCGTCCTTGGCTCGTAGATGCATCACTTTTATCCTGTGTCGTCAGGGTGTTCTTTCCGTTTGTCTTCACATGGCATCTTTATAAGGACACCAGGCACCCCGGAGAGGAGGGCCCACCCTATTCTAGTATGACCTCATCTTAATTATATCTGCGATGACTCCGTTTCCAAATAAGGTTTCATTCTGAGTTCCTGGGGGTCAGACTTCAACATGTCCTTTTTGGGAGGACACAGTTCAACCCATAACGAGGATGGAGTAGAAGAATCCACGAGAAGCAGCGGACACAGAGCCCAGAAGAGAACAGTGCCAGTGAACGTTGGCTGTGCCTGTCATTGCTGTTATCCTGTCATCATTAACACAATGGCAGCCCTTTGCTGGGTGGCCGTTGGAGGGTCTCTGAACATCTATGAACCTCATGTCTTCACCCTGTTGGTTAAAATACGAGCTTTCCCATGTATTAACTGAATGGCGTGGCCCGTCTTCCAGGGCGAGGCTGTTTTTTCACCCCGCTGATCTGCAGCGGGCCTCTGCGATGGGAGGAAGTAGGACCAATCCCTCCAGGATGAAGTGAGGCCCAGTGTGTTGGTGGCCTAGACACATGGTACTTCCCATGCTTGCCATCCTTCAATCATGGTGGGTGATTTATAGCCCATTGAGGACAAACTCCTGTGGGGGCCACTGCACAGACAAAGAAGGGTCCTTTTTCCCTCCCTATGGGGTCAGGAAGGCTCAAAGCTGTCTCCAGACATCAGCTGATTTGGATTTTCCAGATCCCCAGTTGCTTTTGCAGTCAGAATGGGGAAAAAAAAAAATTTTTTTTTTTCCACTTGGGAGCCGAACAGATTTGCTACAGAGAAGTCTAGATATCTATGGAAACAGTCCTAATTTTAGCCTTGCCACACTTAATGCCAGCTCGGAGAGTGCTGTCTTGGGCCAGGGCCCAGAGAATGGGGAAGGTGAGCAGGCCTGAAAGGGTCAGAATGAGCATGGAGTAGCCAACTGACAAGCAAGAATTTGGAGGGTGCTGCAGTCTCAGTGGTCACAAGGGACTGACTCCGGGGAGAAAAGGTGTCTGGAGAGAGGGGCTTTGAGAGATGAGCATGTATCAGAAATTAGTATTTGGACCCAAGCAATTTCCTTCCCCTCCCCCTCCCCCTGTCCAAATTCTGCTCATTTTCAGCCCAGTCCAAGACCCTTTCTTCACTCCCCCCCCCCCCCACCTTTGGAATCAACCACAGCTGCCTGGACTTCCTACCATTTTTATGATTCTGAGGAAGCACTTCTGGCCTCTCATTTCATTGTAAGGTTAGTCTGTGTATCTTGCAGTCTCCTGTTTGTTTTTTAGCCCCTTGAGGTCAGCCATGGTCATTGTCATGTCTGTAGGCTGAGCCTGTCTTGGAATGGACATGCAGAAAATGCAAAACGAGTGGAATTAGACATGACTGGTGGTCTCCTGTTGCCCAAACCAGGGCCTGAGCAGCCTTGAAAAGGACATTGAATGAATGAGAATAATAGAGTACACAGAGACCCCTTTGGGGGGAAGAGTCCACATGGATGGGAATGAAAATCGCCTGTCATTGACTTAAGGACATGCTTAAGCTTAAGCTTAAGCTTAAGCTTAAGCTTAAGGACATGCTTAAGACAGGTAAGAGGTCCCGCATGGTATGCTGGGTGTTGAGTGCAATGGGGTGTGGGGAGAAATGGACAGAGATCATTTCAGGCCATGTAGGGAACATCGCTTCCCTGTGTCAGCCCTGTCCTCCTAGCCAGCTCAGCTCCTAGCAGAAATCATCCTAGAACATCAAACACAGCACAACCCTTAGACATCATCCAGTCCTGTGTGTTTTGAAGTGTGATATTCAAGACAAGCATTTTTATATTACTATAAAACTAGCATCCTACACCTGCCATTTCTCAGGCATTACTGCTTAGGGTAAGACAGGTCACAGTAGCTCTCTCTTGCAGATCCCACGGATTACATGGTGGTTCTCCTGCATGCCCCTGTATGTGTGAGACCTATAATGAGCAATGTCCTATTATAACCATTTGGAAGTCAGGCTTATGCAGATGGAAGAGGTTGCTGATGTGAATTCTTGTATTGCATTTCCAAATACTTGCATTCTTTTCATCTGGATGAAAAGCAACATAGCTGTGGTAAAATAGGGAAGGCCGTGTGCAAGAGACTGCACAGATCAGTTCAGCCTCCTCTTTGGAGTGCTAAGGAAGTGGGAAAGGCATGGGTTGACCAGCTGGCCCTGATGGTGTCAGCACATGGGGCTTAGACCACATCTCCTCCTGTTGTCCACCCATCTTGACATGCTAGACAGAACGTAAACTAGTTCCTTCTATTTGGGAGCTTTAAGTTCTGTCATTTAATCCCTCCAACAACATCGTGTAGCGAGCAGTATTTCTCCTTACTGTGCAACCAAGGGGAGGCTGAGACATAAGGACTTGAAATAACTTGCTGAGGCCTGTCCTGTGGATAAGACGTAGATCCAGTGATTCAACATAGCCCCCTCCCATGACATTTAGCTGTGTCAGGGAGCTGCAAACCTATCAAAATGAGCTTTTAGATTTTTGCAAATAGAAACACAGGCAGAGGTATGGTGCCATTTGCCGCCTCTTGGGAAAGATGTGCCCAGTGAGTAATAGAACTGGGGCCAGTGTGCAAGTTGCTCAGCCGCAAGTGAGTCTGAGGGCTGGACAGGAGTTTGCTGGGCAACAGGATGCCTCCCTCTTGGGTGGCTGTTTGTCCAGCACCAGCAAAAGGCTGTTTGCCTGGTGTGAGAGGTGGGTAGGCAAAGTGGGTGTGGGTCCCTTGGCTGGTTCATTTCCCCTCTGGGTACTACGGAGGGGAGTGAGCAGCCCCAGCTGGCAGGGTGAGTCAGAGCAGAGCCCAGAATAGAAGCCAGAGGGCATGTATGTAAAGGCCACCTCTATCCTAGCATTCGAGTTTTAAGATTCTCGTTAAAGATGATTAAGCTTTTATGCATAGCAGTTTGCACGCTGCTGTAGGATCAGTTGTTAGTGTTGCCTGGCAACAGCTGTCTGAGTTAGCCACGCCCACCAGAGAGTAATTTACTGGGTCACCCAGGGCCCAACTCACTATTTGTACATTATCTAGTCCCCTCCCAGCTCCCTAATCCATCCATCCATCCATCCATCCATCCATCCATCCATCCATCCAAAGAGCACTTTTATCAGGTATCTGTTTGGGGCTAGTTTTATATTTGGCAGCATTCTCTCTGCATTGCTGGGAGTGCTTAGGATGTGGTAAAATGGAAATCTGGCTCTGCCTATTTGTATCAGCACAATAGAGCCCCCGTTCGTTGAGACCCTAAGCTCCAGGAGGCAGGGCCTTTGCTCATTTCTAGGTCTCTAGTGCCTAGAAGTATGCCCAGCACAGAGTAGGTGCTCCATGAACATTGGTTGAAAAAAAGAGTGAATGAACTGAGTGTCTGCTATGTGTTTGGCCCTGTGGGAGGTGTTTTACATAAAACTTAAAAAAAAAATTCTCCCAGTAACACATCTCTCATCCTACATGTGTCTGTCCCCCATTGTAGGGTACTAGCTGGTGAGTGCCAACCTTTACTGTAAACATTATCGTACGCGCTTGCACAGCAGATAATAATCCTCACTGAATAATGTAGCTGCTATTATCCCCATTTTACAGATGAGGAAATGAGGCACAGAGACGTTAAGTAACTTGCCTAAGGTCACACAGACTCTCTTGCTTCAAGCCATTTTTCCTTCCTTCCATACGAGCGCCATCCAGTAGAACTTTGTGGTGACGAAATGCTCTGTTCCTGCCCTGTCCAGTATAGTAGCCACTGGCCAGAGGTAGTTACTGAGCACTTGAAATATGTTTAGTGTGACTGAGAGACTGAATTTTTAGTTTGATTTCATTTTAATTGATTTAAAGGTAAATGACCGCAGGTGGCTAGTGATTACCTTATTGGACAGCACGGTTCCTTCCTGTGCGATCTGTACATATTCTAACAGTTTACCGTAATTGTTGAGCATGTGCTGCAATTTTTCAAATGCTTTACAGCAGTAAGTGATTTAGGTTAATCCTCACAGTCACAAAGGAACTAACGAAGGTCAGGGGTCAAGCACTTCCTCCCACCCCCGAGATTTTACAGTCAGAAAGTGGCATAGCTGGATTCTACCCCAGAGAGAATCCCAGCGTTTTAAATGATCTCCCTGTTGCCCTCCCTGTTTTGCGCACATACAGCAACGGATATCGCCATGAAGAATGAGGTCTTGGTGTTCTAAGTGGCTTTGAACCTCACACGCAATGCCGCCCTCTTCCCTGCTTGGGAAAGGGGTCAGCCCATATGCAGGCTTGCGAACTCACTGTTCCCACCAAATGACTCATTGGGGTCGGAAACATTTATTTACCTGAAGTAGAGTTGTGTCAGTGTCACTGAAATAAAATAAGATGCCAGTATTCCTTGCCAGGATGTTCTTTAGTGAAAACAAACAGACCAAACAAAAGCTGCTGCTTGGTGTAATGGTGATAATATTTCGAGGTCAGGCTGGGAAGGAGAGGTAGAAAATGGGGCTGAAATAATCCGCAGTCCTGCTGGGGTGAACAAGGGACTGCAGCCTTTGGGCAGAATGAGCAGACGGTACTGCTCCTGGCTGCACCCTCCCTTCTTCAGGATGGGTGGGAGAGGGCTCTGTGTCAGGGCTGGGGTGAAGCACAGGAGTGCTTCACCCCAGCTGGGGTGAAGCTGGGGTGAGGTCACTGAATTGTGTTCCACAGTAGAGGTCAGCTTACTTTGCGAGAAAAATTCATCTGACTGTGTTTTGCATGCTGGGCTGAGGCCGTCTGTCATTCATGCCCATGGCTCATCCAGAAACCAAACAGGGATTCAGGTTACAAGCAGAGCTGGGGGAACGGGGATGGGGAGAGAGACATGGAAAGAGGGTGAGAGGGATGGGCCTAAAGGATGAGGCCACATCAGGACCATGGTCCAAATACAGGCAGTGATGGTGGATGGAACCCAGGGACCACAGGCCAAGAGTGCTTTGGGTTCTGAGAAGCAGGGGCAGAAGAAATGTGGCCTCTGGGGAAAGCCTTGCTCTCTGAGGGCTTTGATCGGCCAGTTAGACACACATTCTTCTTGTTGCTATCTCAAGGCGGTCACACAGCCTCCCAGACCAGCCCCTTCTCTCTGTGTGTTTGTCCATCCATCTGCCCGCCCACCCAGCCAGCATTTGAGTCTGTCCGGGATCCTGAGGATAGGGTGCTGAACAAGGCACCGTCCTTATGCTTGAGGAGGTCATAGCCCTGTTTGGAGACATGTACGTGGGCATGTGTTTATGAAGCAGGTAAAGAAGGCATTGGATGCTCTGCACCCCATGGTCAACAGCACTTTGGCTGTGTAGCTTTTGCCAGTAACATGAGGCCAGCATGGCTTTCTCTGCTTCTCCTGTTGTCTTTATCATACATGTAGTCACTGTCTGCATTATGCTTCGGGGTATTTAAGTTATGCTCAGGGTAGCCCTTTACTGCATCTTTATTGTAACCCTCCCGAGGATAGGGGTGTCCTTGGGACCCAGCCCAATTACAGACATGGCTGGGGACTCCAGGACCATGAAAGTAAATCAGAGCCCCTTAAACCGGAAGGGATCTTAACAGCCCTCAGTGACTTGAAGGGCCTTCCCAGCTTTCTCCTCTGTCTTTGCCTCTCTTGGGTAAGGCCCACCAGGGTATGTTCTGTCATGAGCTATTGCCAGTCAGTGGAAGAAGAAAGGGAAGCCTCACCTCTCACTGAAGACAGAGGTTCACCAAAGCTCGCCACACCTCCATGCTCTTCACGGTCCCCCCGGAAACAGGTGAGGGATTAGTTTTCTGGAGTAAAAACGTGGGACGTTACATACTACTTTGCATTTAGGTAACACTGAAATGTAAGCATGCCAGACAATTTGTTTGGTTATACAAAACTCCAGGTTTCTCTTGGTGTCTTCAGTGTAGGAACTGCAATCTACAAACTTTTGGAGAAAAGGCACTCTTACCCACTCCCCTCTCCCCTTTACTCCTAGTAAAGTTCACCTGAGCCTAGAAGGAGTCCAAGGCCTCGTTCAGACTCCTAGAAATGGGGATGGCATCGTCCAGCATTGGGAGGGGTGCCACTGCCCACCCTCCCATCGGGAGGCGGGAGGCAGGAGGCAGTCGGCAGTCGAGCAAGCAGAGAGGGCATGGGTCCCTCTGGAGCCGGAAGAAAGAAGGTCACCGAGTTCATGGGAGTTTATTTTGTGTCAAGGGCTTAATTCATGTTGTTTTACTGTAATTGTCTTGGGTTCCTAGTGAGCCTGTATTAATCTCCACTTAAAAACGAGGGAATAGGCGCGCCTGGGTGGCTCAGTTGGTTGAGCATCTGACTTCGGCTCAGGTCATGATCTCACAGTCTGTGAGTTCGAGCCCCGCGTCGGGCTCTGGGCTGACGGCTCAGAGCCTGGAGCCTGCTTCGGATTCTGTGTCTCCCTCGCTCTCTGACCCTCCCCCGTTCATGCTCTGTCTCAAAAATAAATAAACGTTAAAAAAACCAACAACAACGAGGGAATAGGCGCGCCTGGGTGGCTCTGTCGGTCAGTTAAGCATCCAGCTCTTGATGTCGGCTCAGGTCGTGATCTCATGGTTAGTGAGATCGAGTCCCTCATGGGGCTTTGCGCTGACAGTGTGGAGCCTGCTTGGGATTCTCTTTCTCTTCGTCTCTCTCTCTCTCTCTCTCTCTCTAAATAAATAAACTTAAAAACAAACAAAAAAACAACAAAAAATGAAAAACCATGGAACTCTGTAAGCCCAGGAATCCCATTTTGGACTTACAACCTTCAGAACCATACGGATGCAAAATTTGTGTTAAGCATCCCTGCCCCAAATGTCTTACAGCTATTGAGTGGCAGATTCTGGGACTTGAACCCTAATCTGTTGGCTCCTCTATGTTCCCGTCTGCCACGATGATGTGTGGAGAGGTGGGCATACTGAATTCCCTGCCGAGGGCCCAGGATCACATTCACACAATCTGGGGTAATTCACTTGATTCCTGTGCTTCAGTTTTCCCACCTGTATCTGTAAAATAGTTAATGATAATAGTAATATCTTGCAGGATTGATAAGGATTAAATGAGATTACTCAGGTAAAGCCTGGTGCGCCACAAGCTCTCAGTACATGTGAGCCCTACCGGATGAGTAGTGTTAACAGTAACATTAATGATCATTACAGTTTTGACAATTGTTGCTTCTAGTAACAATTTTGACCATTGTGTTACTGGACTGTGCCTTTGTTAATAGAGTTGTCATTTTATTAATGAAGACACAGCTCTTAGAATAAGAACTTCTGTTTTACAACATCAAGCCCATATGCAACATTCCGGGGGCCCCCAAGGACATGTAGCCAGAGCTGTCTCTCCAAGGACCCCCGTGTCCTGGCTGACAGTTTCACCTCCCATGGTCCTGGTGACTGTGCTGCTGTATGAGGGAGGCCCTCCCCAAGGGAGCTTATGATCTCTTGTGGGGGAGCCCCAAACGCCACTGGAAAAGCGGAAAGGCGGTATGGGACTGTGGTGGTACTCAAGTCCGGGCTTGGATCACCACTCGGTGCTGGCTGGCTGTCCTTCCCTGGGCAAGTCCTGTATTGTTCGTGGCACAGTTCGAGTGTCACCACCCCAGAGAAGCCATCCGTCCCTGATAACATGGACTGTCCGCTCATGCTTCCAGGTGGTGTGAGCGGAGTCTTCCTTGCTTCCATGGTGGTTTGTGTGAACCTCTGTTGTAGCCTTTCCCATTGTGTGTTCTTAGAGGTTTGTGTGTCTCAGCTCCTCCACTGCTGGGAGCTCTTGAAGACAGGAGACTGTGTCTGTCGTAGAAACTTCTGCTTCTCACCCAAATCCCACCCTCTTTTTCTGGGGACGGGGGCCAGTTCCCTAACCCCGCCCTTTCAGTTAGGCAGGGCCAAGCGGCTCCTTGTGGCCGAACTGTGGCAAGCAGAGGTGACATGCCTTACTAGCTCCCACGTTGATCCATTCAGAAGCTGGTGGGGCTAGGGAAGTGGTACCAAATACAGAGGGGAGGGGGAGGGGGAGGGGGTGTCTAAACCCTGAGCAGCCGAGATGGCAATGTGTCCATTCTGCAGGTGAGGAGCCTGAGGCTTGGCCAGGTTAGTCAGGGTCCCACAGCTGGGATTCAAGTCCAGGTCTGGCTTGTTCCATGATGATGTGCTACCAGCACCCTGTCCTGGTTTCTGTTGTTGTGTTGTGGGGTGGCGGGTGTGTGTGTGTGTGTGTGTGTGTGTGTGTGCGTGCACGCAGGTGGGTGGGTGGGGGGACATCTAGCAAAACCACAGGGCTTGGCTCCTCTTGCAGAGTGGGTGATGGCGAAGGCTGGAGTCATTAGCCTGCCGGGTTCAAGGAGGGGAAAGGAGCCCACTGTTCTGTTGGTGCACAAGCCACTTTCCCTTTAATGTGGGACAATAGCAGGACGGGGCTGAGCTTTGACCTTTTCCTCGCTGCCCGGATGGGGCAGGAGAGTGGGACGAGCGGAGGTAGAGGCCGCGTGGGCGACGCTGCCTCCCCACGCTCAGGCTGAGCAAGCTTTCACGTCCCGCCCCTCTGGGGTTCTGGGGTGAAGGGAATGGATGCCCCAGCCCAGCTGTGGCCGTTGGAGGGGTGGGCTGGCCTGGAGGGGTTGGGGGGGGTCAGGGCAGTGGCCTGGCCAGCTGGCCGTGTTGGGTTCGTCCCCACTTTCACCTGGTGATTCCAGTGCATCTCAGTTTGTGAGCCCTCAGCATGTGCCAGGCGCCCTCCTCAAGACTTCCTGCACATTTATTCCCAGAACATTTCCCCTCTGAGCTCTGGGTGGTCCCGCTGCCCTTTTACAGATGAGGACCGTAGAGGTTGGGTAACTTTCCTCAGGGCACACCTGGACGGTTTTGCACCGGGACGTTCTGACTCCGGAGTTCCTAACTGGTGTGATTTCTCTTCCAGGCACTTAATTGCTACCATATAGGCATCAACAACTAGAAGAAAGATTTAAATATGTGCTTTTGGGTGCCTGGGTGGCTCAGTCGGTTAAGTGGCTGACTTCGGCTCAGGTCATGATCTCACAGTTTGTGAGTTCGGGCCCCACATGGGGCTCTGTGCTGACAGCTCAGAGCCTGGAGCCTGCTTAGGATTCTGTGTCTCTCTCTCTCTCTCTGCCCCTTCCCCGCTCATGCTCTGTCTCTCTTTCTCTCAAAAACAAATACAAATAAATAAAAATAAGTTAGATATGTGTTTTATTGTAGTATCTTCTCTGGGAAGCGTAACTGCAGCCGGGGCTTAATTTAGCTCTCTCTTTCTCTGACCACATCATTTCTTACAGTTGTGTGTCCACTGGGAATATTTACTGTGTACATCTGTTAACTCTCGCATTTGAGGCTGTTTGAGTACCAAAAGCTCATGATGGATTTTCTCCTGCCCTTGAGGAGAGTCTATTTTTTTTTTTTTTTTTTTTTTTTTGCTTTCCAGTTCAGAACCAAGAAGGCATGTGGGCGATGAGGTGAGCTCCCTAAGGTTGCCAAGCTCCATCTGCCTCGCGAACCTTGACTTCAGATGCTATTTTAGCCTTTTCTGTTCGCTCTTGGCAAAACAGAAATTGGAAGAAAAAGAGATAATGACAGACAGGTTCATCTGACAGCTGACCTTAGGAGGGGAACTCGTCTATTTTTTCGAACGAACATTTAGACACAAATTCAAATGCATTGGCCGTTGTAGAGCACCTGTCATGTGCCAGGTAAGATGTGGAGTGTTTCCAAAGCTGTTTTATTAAATCCTCAAGGGAACCTTTGCAAATTGGTGTTTTGCATCTGGATGAACTGTGCTTAAGTGACTTGCCTAACTGTCACAGAGCTGTAAGTGGAAAGGCCGGTGCCTCAGCACTGGCCTCTTATGAGTTCGGGGCTCTCTTCTGCTTCTCCCACCACAGAAGACATAATGGCTTCCTCATGTTGACCTGGAAGTGATCCTGCATCCCAGTCCCTGGCCTCCTCCTATGGAAGGTTGTGTAGCCCAATGGAGAACATTTCCAGAGGAACACGGCTGCCCAAGAGCTGTTATAGCCACAAATCAACACCTAACTCTGGTTAGACTCTGCATATGGAACATTCCGGAATCTCTTCAGTGGAAGTCTGGCATGGAGCTCTCTCCCATAGCTTTCCCCTGCCCTACCCCTTTCCCCTGCTCTGCCTTTGCTTCTAAAAACAGGCCATTCCTTGTGCAAACTCATCCCCCTCAACCCACAGTCCTGAGGCTGAGCGGCTTCTCAGAGGGCTAAGGTTGATCCCGTCTCCATCAGTTATTATTTATGTTCTCTTAATCTTTTTTTTTTGCCGAGGTTTCCTTGTCTTGGGGTGAGAGTAATACCCCTCTGTGTTGGTGCTAGGTCTCAGGGAGCAAAAACATTTCATGGGAGCAGGTATTTTGGTTTCGCTCACTGTTGTATTTCCAGGTGGGTGCTCAGTAAATGTTTACTGAATGACTGAGGGAATAAGGGGTACCTCTCTAAGCCTCATTTCCCCCACTTTGAAAAGTGAGATCATGGTGTTGATCAGAAGTTCTTAAAGGGGGATGCTTCTCAGAAATTCCTTGGGGGCTTTTCCTATAAGCCCCCAACAAAGTCCTGCTTCTGAAAGTCTGCCTCACTACATCTTGGCTGGAGCCGGGCGCATGCATTCTGAAAATGAGCATTCTGGGTGATGCTCCTGTGCGGCCCCAGTTAAGAAAGAGGGGCATGCTGACCTCTGAAGTCTCTTGACTGATTTGACTTGACCTGTTTGACAGGTAGGGGCAAGTTCTCAGGGTCTCCTCGCACTCATTTCAGCCCTCCACCTTCCACCCCTCCTTCAAGATGCAGCTTAAAAGTCACCTCCAGGAAGACTCCCCTCTCCTCCTCAGATCAAAAGTACCCCTCTCTGTTCAGTGCCCCACGGTCCTGCTCCTGGACATCTGTAATGCCACCACCAGCTGGAATGAGATGTGTCTTCTATGTTAGGCGATAGGCTAGTGGAGGGCAGAGTCTTGCCTGATTCAATGGCCACCCCTCCCAGCACGTTTCCCCAGCCTCTTGGATCTAATTGGCACATCATAGATATTCCAGTGTGTCACCAGTAAATATATGAATTACTTTTTCAAAAGCTAATTTATCTGGTTTCACATGTGTAAGTCATAGCTGACTCCTTCTGTTTGTTTTCAGACCAGTGACAAAGGACATCTTTGTCAGACAGGTCTTTTTTTTTTTTTTTTTACCTTTTTTATTTTTAATAAATCAGGGACATTTGGGGTGGGGGGAAGGATACTCTTCCTTTGTAATTAGCCTTGATGATTAGACTGTCTTTTCCATTATGTTTTATTTTTATTCCCTTGGAATTGATCAAGTGGCCTCTTTTCTGTGAAGGTTACCCTTCAGATGAGCAAGGGAGCTTGATTAGAGCACCAGGGGATTTAACTTTGTGTTTTTATAAAAAATAAGGAACGTGGCGGAGAAGGCTGATGTGAGCTGATGGGTGAAAGGTCCGCCCTTGAGCTATAAAAAAGGACCTTCACACTGAGGAACTGAAACCCATGCTCCCAGAACAGGACTTTTTTTTTTTTTTTTTCCCCTTTTTTTTCTTTGCCAACAACTGCTCAAGTATTTAATAGTCACTTTTAGTTTTGAATTTGTTTTATATTTGGCAAAGCTTCCCGACCAATCCCTCGCTGCCAGTCATCTGTGCCAAGGGCAAGTTCCTTTTTATTTTTTAAGCACATTAGTATTTGTGTTCATTAACTATGAATTTATCTTAATTGTTTGAGTGTGAGGTTTGTTTTATTTTTTAACTTTTAATTAAAAAAACTTTAAAAAAATTTTTTTTTCAACGTTTATTTATTTTTTGGGGGACAGAGAGAGACAGAGCATGAACAGGGGAGGGGCAGAGAGAGAGGGAGACACAGAATCGGAAACAGGCTCCAGGCTCTGAGCCATCCGCCCAGAGCCCGACGCGGGGCTCGAACTCACGGACCGCAAGATCGTGACCTGGCTGAAGTCGGACGCTTAACCGACTGCGCCACCCAGGCGCCCCCAAAAAAACTTTTTAATGTTTATTTATTTTAGAGAGAGAGACAGAGCACAAGTCGGGGAGTAGCATAGAATCTGAAGCAGGCTCCAGGCTCTGAGCTGTCAACCAGAGCCCAATGCGGGGCTTTAACTCACGGATAGTGAGATCATGATCTGAGCTGTTGGAGGCTTAACCGACTGAGCCACCAGGTGCCCCTGTTTTATTTTATTTTTTTGATACAAACAGGTTTGAGTCAGTTGTAGAGTGCCTTGGTAGACTGCCTAATCCCCAAGTGGCACCTTAATTTTCTTGTTCAGCATCTGAAAAGAATGTCTGGTGAGGCCAGGCTATGTGTACAGCTGGCCATGTTCCTGCCTGTCTGTTGGGAATCAGATGGGGACATGCTGAGAACAGTTTCATTTCACATTTGCTTCCTCTTGTCCACAGCTGAACCAAGAGGTGATCTTGGGGGAAGGGTCCCTCCAGTGTTCTGGGCAAAGGGCAGAAGGAAGTTTGCTTTTCTCTCTGTTCATCTGGTGAATATTTAGTACCTGCTTCAAGGCGGGTTCTGAGGATACAGAAGTGAAGACAAAGTCCTTTCCTTGTGAACATGCTCTTTTCAGCTCAGCTTATGTGGGACAGGAGCTGGATGGGTCCTTGCTACACAAGGCATACTTATTTAGACCTCACCAATATTAGGGATTATACATACATACACACACACACACACACATTTGTAAACATTAGTTTGGTGTGGGGTGTTTTGCAAAAACAGTTAAGCTATGGAATTATGCAGTCTGGGTTTGAAAATAAACTCTGCATCTTTTTTTTTTTCTTTTTAAGTTTATTATTTATTTTGACAGAGACAGAGGCAGTTTGAACAGTGGGGGAAGAGCAGACCAAGATGGGGAGAGAGAGAATCCCAAGCAGCCTCTGTGCTGTCAGTGCAGAACCTGATGCGGGGCTCAAACTCATGAACTGTGAGATCATGACCTGAGCTGAAATCAAGAGTCAGATGCTTAACTTTCTGAGCCACCCAGGCACCCCAAAAAATAAACCCTGCCTCTTAACCAACTGTGCGGTATTGAAAAAGGCACCTCAGTGTTCATAGCCTCATGTCCTCCTCTGTTGAATGAGGCTAATGGTTGGTTGGATGTCCCTCTCTGGGTCATTGAGATGACGAGTGAGGGGCATAGCAGATGGCCTGACTGTATAGGGGCAGCACTTAGTAGGTGGGATCTTTGGTGGGGAGGACAAATTTTCCCCTGCCCTCTAAGATTCAGCGGCCAGGCCTGCAAACTAAGCTGACAGAAGACAGATTAAGAGGAGAAAAGCATTCAAATTTTATTGGATGTTGCAAGTTTTATGGGGCACAGAGGTGGGGGGAGGAGGCTTAGGAGTAAGAAGAGAAAACGCCCCAGAGAAGCAGCTAGGATGGGACAAAGGAAGACACAAAGAAAGGGGTTTCCGGACTTTTAGGGGTGGTGAATTGTGGGAAGGTCACTGTATCCGGGTGGATGGGGGGCACCAGTGGCAGAAAAGGGTTATCTAGCAGGGTGTGTTTATGTAGATTCTCCTCCGTGCAGTCTGCGTCTCTGGCGATAAAGTTGTTCTCCCCACTTCCTGGTGTGGGAGAGAGGGAACCTTCACAGGGGAATTTGTGCCCTGTTTTCAGGCAGGTAGGGAGAGGGCAGAGAGCACATCCTGGGTCTGTCTGCTTTTTCTCCATGACATCTGCTCAAGTGGTCCTTATGCCAGCGGGGCAGATCTTGAGTGGCCTATTCTGAGTCCGGCGATGTGGATACACCGATGTGTTGTCAGCCTGGCTGCGAGTGATAAAGTGAGGCTCTTTCTAGTTTCAGAGTGCACGCTTACACCCCTGAGTCTGGAGTCCATCGTGGGCCCAGTCCTGCGCGAGGAATGACCTTACATCCAGTTTGCTGTCAGAAAGGTCACTTGTGGCAGAGGATCCAGAGGCCACAGGGCTCCCTGGTTCTACCATGTAATTGCAAGGTGGTTTCCGACATGTTCCCTGCTGCCACAAGTGTCACTTTTCTTGTTTCTGAACTAGGACAAGGTTGCTAACTTCTGTGGTCCCCGTCCTTCATTTCCTTCAAAGTGTCTGTTTAAATTTCATATGGAGGAGGCCACCTCTGGCCACCTGCTTATCACTGCTGTCCTTGCCTGGCATGTCCCATCTCCTTTGCCCTGCTCTGCCTTTTATTTTTTTCCCAAAGCACTTATCACTTGTAATATACTGTAGAGGCTTTTTTTTTTTGATGTATTATGTTTATTTTTAATTACCTCTTCCTCCCATTGGAATGTAGCCTCATTAAGGGTCAGGAACTTCATTTATTTTGATCTTCCATCGTCTTGAAATTGCCTGACACAAACAGGTGCTGTGAAGAGTTGAATACGTTATAGAGAAAAGGAAAAAACCCCAGCAGCTTCTGACTGCTGTATGCATGGGCTGGCCTGGCTCTGATGGAGAGGCCCTGGTGTTCTCCTTTTGGATGAGAGGAATTTCACAGCGCACCGAGATGTGGCAAGGTCACTGTGTGATGGTGATAGAACCTAAGAGGAAGGCAAGGCCACTCTATGACCAGGACTGATCGCAGATGAAGACAAGCTCACTGTGCAGTCCACGAAACTGGCCAAACACCCGTTCTCTCATATCATGTGAATGACTGCTGTCTCTTCACCAATTATAGCCGTAGCCCTTGTCTATTCCTCCTGCTTCTCAGATCACTGTTACAAGGGTACGTGCTCAGAGAATTCCTGCTCTACGACTGCACCCACCAGGGCAAAACCATGCTTCCTGGAACCCTCCCCCAAACCACTAAGCAGGCCCAAGTTGTATACTGAATACTTCCTAACATCCTCTTACTGAGACAGCTCGGATTCTCCAGGGTGACTTCCTTGTTTGACTTCAGGTGTGTTCCTGGTGGTCTTTGGCTGGAGGCTTCAGCATCGAATGGCCTGGAGAATAAAACTCTGTCACTAGACATCACTGTACAACTGTGTAGGTCATCATTAATAGATAAATGGTATTGAACAGATGTGGTGTCCGCTCAGCCTCAGTTTTCTAATTGGCAAAGGGAGAGGGTTGACCAGATGACTCACTGGTGTTTCTTATAGTTGCCACATTCTGTGACTCCTGGGTATTACTAAGTGCTCAGTGCGTGTTATGCATTGTGAGGGCCAGAAAAGAGGTACAAGTAGGAGGAATTCCCTCCTGGGCTGTAGCACTTGCACGCTGTGTGGCCCTGCACAAGATGCAGGGCCCTGAATTCTGGTGTTATTAACTGTAAAGTTTTGACGATGTTAATTAATAATGATGTTGCCAGGTAATATCAATGATAATGATAGCATAAAATTTCCAAGAGCTTACTCTGTGTGAGGTGAGTCAAGGTCCCATGAATTCTCACAATAACCATACGAGGGAAGTGCTGTTACTTCAGTAAACACGCAAGGAAATGAAGTTACAGAGAGGTTCCTAAGATCACACAGCTAAACAGTGTCAGAACTGGGATTGAAACCTAGGTCTTTGTCTTGTGAAGTCACATGTTTGGACTTCCAAGCTCAGACTCTGCATCGTAATGCTTCAGTGAACCACTGTGATTGCTGTTGGAAAGAAGCGGAGGGCTCAGTCCATCAAGCCTCCCCTGTTTGGGATGTTAATGCAGGGGTCGTGGTATGTGTGCCCCAAGGCCTGGAGGTTGAGAGAAAGGGAAAGCCTGCTGGAGGGGGCTGATAGGACAACTTCAAGAGACACTGCAGGTCTTGAGAACAGCACTGGTCTTCTGCTGATTTCACTGTGTATGACCTCGTAATGACTCTAATTGCTAGATTTTTAAAATGTAAAAAACAGGGCCAGTAATCTCTCTCTACCTCACAGAGGAGGTAACTCTGGTAGAAGTGCTTTATAAATGGTCGTGTGCTGTAAAAGTATAAGGAAGGCCTACTCTAATTGTGGAGAAAAAGAAAAACAAACAAACAAATGTGGTTTCAAGGTATTTCAGGGAACAGCAGCCAGGTGCTAAGTGAGCCCTCTGTCTTCCACTACTCAAACTTTACTAAGGAGTGTTGCCATAGGAACCTTGTCATTATTATTCAGCAGATGTAGACTTGGGAGGGTAGAGTATTTTCCCAAGGCCCTTTAGGTTACTTGTAGGGTCTTGGGGGCAGGAATGTGGTGGGAGGGGCATTACATCAATAGGGGAGCCCACACAGCCCCTCCCTCCGGTGTCGGCCCTGGATTGAAGGCACTGCTACCTCTAAACCATCTGCCCTATCCCCTCCACTCTGAGTCAACCTTAATTGTTCAGGGATTGAAACTGGAAAATGCGTTAACCACATTATTCTTCCAAATAAGGTTATAAAATCTACCTGTATTAAAGAGGGGAAAGGGCGCACCTCTGTGCTGACAGCTCAGAGCCTGGAGCCTGCTTCGGATTCTCTGTCTCCCTCTCTCTCTGCCCCTCTCCCACTTGCGCTGTTTTTTTTTTTCCTCTCTCTCAAAAATAAATAAACATTAAAAAAAAAAAAAGAGGGGGAGAGTTCCTTCTATGGTATTTCAGACGATGATGATGATGATGGTGGTGGTGGTGGTGGTGGTGATGATGGTGATATGTAGCAATAATACCGCTGTCTACCGTTTACTGGGTGTCATGCTCCAGACACTGCACTCAGCATGCGTATGCATTATCTCATTTAGCACTTACAACAAATCCATTGTTATCCCCCTTTGAAAATGAGGAAACCAAGGCACAGAGAGACTGAATTACCTACCCCCCAGTTACCAATCAGCAGGTGTCATAGCCTACATTTGAATATGTTCCTTCCAACCTCAAGTTCCAAAGTCTTAAGACTCTGCTCCCTGGGGTCCTCTCAGAGAATCCTAGTATATGAGAGCTATTTATCTAGGGCATCTTCTTTTAGTTGGGTAAAGGGAGGTTGGAAGAGGTGAGGTCCCCGTTAGAGGGCCATGTTGTTGGTGGGGTGGGGGGGGGGGCGGCTGGGCTAAGACCTCGATCTCTACCTCAGTCTAGAGAGTTCATATGATTTTTTCTCCTGATGGTTTTCTCCTAGTGTGGTTTCTTGAACAGAAGTGTGGGTCCCCTTTTGTTTTTCAGTTGGAAAAGACCTAAGACCACAGAGCCAAACTACCTGGGCTCCCAGCCTACCTCTGCCCCTGGCCAGCCACGTGATGTGGGGCTTGTTGTATAATCTCTGTGTGCCTTTATGTTTCCTCATGTGGAAAATTGAGATAACAGCCATACCTATGCCAGAGGGATATGATAAAAATGGGAGGAATTAATATATTTGAAATGCTTAGTACACGGTGAGTTATCAGTAAGTGCTACCTGTTCCATGGTCGTAGTCCTAATTTGAGTCTGTTCCAGTATGCTGGAGCTCTGGTCCTTGCCCCCGCCCCCTGCCCCAGCCCAGGACCCATATCCCCCCCCATGGATGCCGTTGAAGACATGGTGAAGTTGAGGAGGTGCTGGATGGTGAAGTTCACGAAAAACATTTGCTTACCATACCCACCCAGATGGTTGGGTGTTCTGTGAAGTGGACTTGTGTCTGTGTCTGCTGGACCTGGTATTTAGGAGACGGGTTTATTTTGATCAGCATGCCATCCTGGGGTGACTCAGGCAAAGGTATTGCCTGGTCTTTGAGACTGATGATACAGCATTGCCCCTAGGCCAGAAACAGCACAAGGGCATAGAGGTTATATCCTGCTCATCTATCTATGGTCCCTGAGACAGAGCAGGCGCTTGGGAAACAGATGAAGAACAGGGAAGCAGAGTGAAAGAAGGGGGTGGGGTGGAGCAGAGAAGACAGGGAGTGGTCATATAATTACTCTTTTTAATCCTTTTATTATTTATTTTTTTAATATAATTGTCCAGTTAGCTAACATACAGTGTATACAGCGTGCTCTTGGCTTCTGGAGTAGCTACCTGTGATTCATTGCTTACATCCAACACCCAGTGCTCATCCCACCAAGTGCCCTCCTCAATGCCCATCACCCCTTCTCCCCACCCCCCCATCAGCCCTCAGTTTGTTCTCTGTATTTAAGAGTCTCCTGTGGTTTGCCTCCCTCTCTGTTTGAAACTATTTTTTCTCCCTTCCCTTTCCCCATGGTCTTCTGTTAGGTTTCTCAAGTTCCACATATGAGTGGAAACATACAATATCTGCCTTTCTCTGACTGACTTACCCTTTTAGATACCTTAGAAGGTAGTGAGTATGGCTCTCCAATTTGGAGACCAGAGAGGTGTTTCAGATAAGTTATTTACTCAGGGCTAGTTAGGGATGGATCAAGGACCTGGACGCAGGTCCCTGTGCCTCAGAGTCACTCTGGGATGGACCCAAGGGCTTACCTCAAGTAATTAGTAGAATAGCAGTTTATTCGGGACGAGAGCTCTGTGAGTGCAGGTGGGCATACCTTTGCTGGGTTTAAGTACTAGGGTTTAAGGGCCCCATGCCTGGCTGTGTGTCAGAAGTAGGGGATGCCTTTGTCTCAGTATGGCTTCAGGAATAGTTAGTTCCCTCTCCTCACTGGCTGAGGTAGAACCCGGATCAGGCTGGGGATGGGCTGCTGGCTTGGGGAGAGTGGATAAGGGGCACATCTTTCCTCCTTTTCATTAATTCTGGAGGGAATGGTTATTTAGTGGCCCTCGGGGGGTAGGGGATAGAGTTGCTGGCCAAAAACTCTTCATATCTACTCTTAGTCCACTGCTTCCTTGGGTCTGTGAGCCTGCTTTAAAAACCACTTAGCCATCCTCCTGTTTCTGGCCTTCTACACGACATACTTCAGATGTAAATAAATGCATTTGCCATGAGCATTATTGGGGTGGTCAAGATAGACTTGGGAGGAGACTTCTGATTAGTCTTTTCTTGATAAGCACCCACTTGTTTATACTCTGAGCTTCCGCAGTGGATCCAAGCAATAGTGTCATGCCAGTAAAAAAATAAATAAACCTACAGAGGGCTTTAAAAAAATCTGTGTTGCTGATTTGGTTTTGATTGCTCATATTCTGGCTTCTTTCATGGGACTATTAACGGACCGGGGAGTGACTGCTTTTAGCCTCAGTAGGTCCCTCGTCAGGAAGTGGAACAGGGACGTCAATCGCTTTGGGGTCCTCCAGACAGTGCCACACAGAAACAGGCTGTTAATTTTGTAACCACCAGTTGGCATTAGTGGGGGCGGCAGGAAGCACTGCTTTGACTATTGATCGGGGACTATGGCTTCTAGTTAGGCTCTTTGGGGGCGGGAAAACTGATGAATGAGCAACTTGAGGCAGTAAGAGATGGGGTCATGCTGGGATTGTTAAGCAATTATTTATAAAAAAAGAAAATGTGAAGTGGTGGAAAACAGGGTTTGGTTGGCTTTTCCTAGCAGTTTATCTGAGAAGATGATTGAGAATTTTTAGCAGATGTGGTATCTTCAGCCCTTGTGCAGGTCAGTTGATAGTATGTAATACTCTTGGAAGTCGGTGGATTCCGGGGCGCCTGGCTGGTCAGTCGGTGGAGCATGGGATCCCTGATCTTGGGGTCGTGAGTTTGAGCGCCACGTTCGGTGTTGAGATTACTAAAAATCAATAAATAAAAACTTAATAAAATTTAATGGTGTTGCTTATTTATTCAGTACCTGTTTATCAGTCACCTGCTATGTGTAAAGCACTGTTCTGGACAAATTCTGGAATTTAAACTGTAAGTTGTTATAATGTCAGCTATACCCAATATCATTACCATGTTAACTGTGTCTTATTGAATTCTGATTTTTAAAGTGAATAATCCCACATTGTTCAGCGAGAGCTTCAGATCAACAACAGGGTTTAATACACTCTGGGTAAAAACAAAAAGGTATAGCTTGATGTTTTTGTATGTTTGTGAAACATTTTAGAAGATACACAAGAAGCTAAAAAATAATCTAATAAAGAAAGTCATAATTAATGGCTGCCAACAATGCAGAAAGAAAACAACCAAATGTTACGTGTCTCCTGATGGAACTGGAATCTGGTTGAGATTTTTTCTCAGAGACAGAGGTAGCACAAAGGTGTAGGGGGAGGCAGAAGGAGGGAGAGAGAGAATCCCAAGCAGGCTGTGCACTGTCAGTGCAGAGACTGACACGGGGTTCAAACCCATGAACTGTGAGATCATGACGTGAGCCAAAACCAACATTTGGATGCTTAACCAAATGAGCCACCCAGGTGCCCCAGTATCTGGTTGAGACTCTTGATCTACTCTGAAATCAGCAAAAATACACGAGGTACAGCCACATGTCAAATGACAGAGATGCAGTCATGAAAATCCAGGCAGTGGGAAATGCTATAGAAAAAAATCCTTCATCAAATTAATTGTAAGAGGGAAAAATTGATGGAGCAGTGACTTGGATGTCAGATGATATTAAGGAATTAATGTTTTTATTTTCTTAGTAACGAAACTGAGGGCTACATTTTCAAAATCTCTTGTCTTTTAGACAAATATGTTAAAATATTTTTGAGTAGATGACAGCATTTTGGGAGATAGTTTTTATTATTATTTTTTAATGTTTATTTTAGTTTTGAGAGAGACTGAGCATAGCAGGAGAGGGGCAGAAAGAGAGAGACATAGAATCTGAAACAGGCTCCATGCTGTGAGCTGTCAGCACAGAGCCTGATGCGGGGCTTGAACCCACAAACCGTGAGATCATGACCTGAGCCAAAGTCAGGTGCTTAACTGAGCTACCCAGGCACTCTGACATAGAATTTTAAATAAAGTAGTCATCAGTCTGGTCTATTTCTCCTCTACTCCATGTGGAGAATTATAGTAAGGTCTGCTGTAAGTAATATGCTGAAATGTTCCAATATGGTATGATCTTAGAAAGATGAACCAGTTTGCTAGAACTGTCCCCTCGGTCTCTAGGGGTTGGGAGAGGGCAGGGAGAGAGACTCAGTAGGTACGGCTTTGTGAATCCTACAAATGCACTTTGACCACAGCTGTTTCACTTGTATATTTTATATCTTAGAGTTCCCCCGTAAGATTTCATTTGGGACAAAAAGATATTTTTACTGCTTAAAAAAAGAAAAAAAGTTTGGAGAGCACTCCTTAACATTATAAACCAGGAAACTGAAGCCCAGGCAGGGAAGGTGATGTATCCAAATTCACACCCCAGGCACGCGGCAGAGCCCCAGACCTCTTGTTTGCTGTCCCTTGCACTGCTCAGTCATGCTTCTGGTTATTCTTTTAGGCTTCTTGTGCAGGGTCCCCCAGGAGGCTCGATCACCTGCATTCTGGTATTTGGTGCTGCGCTCCCCAGCTGCAGTGGAAGCAGGCTGAAGTCCTTCTCTGGGTGCAGTGTTTGCTCTAGGCTCCTGCTCCGGGCTCCCGGACTTGCTCTCTGCCCAAATTCATGGCTGTGCTCCTGTGCCAGGGAGCCTTGGAGCCTTGCAGCAGGAGAAGGACATCAGATATCGGATTTGGGAAATGAACGGTCTCATTGGGACCCTACGCAGGCTGAAAAGCCTGTATACTGAACACTGAATCATTTTTAATGCTTGTTTCATCTGCTGCTCGTCTTTCTTTGCCTTCAGTCAAACTAGGTGCCTCGTAGGGACTCAGGAGATGCCCCATCCTTCAGGGCCAGGTACACAGGTGGAGCACAGCTAGAATCCAGGCTTATAAGGCTGTTTCTGTACATTGAAAGTAGAGGTTCCCCTCTCCCCCTCCCATCCCGTATCCAGTTATCCACCTAGGAAAAGAGGGGAATTGGTAAACTAGAAGTATGGAGGAAAGTGGTAGAAACAGATTGTTGGCTTATAAAATCTCTTAGGTTAATGTTGGGCCAGTGGCACTTTAACTTCTGTTACTGTCCCCAAAACCTGCAGGATAAGGCTTAACTTCCATCAGGAACATTTGGGTAGAGATTTGGCCAGATTGGGGATGGGGAGAGGGTCTGGGCTAGCGATGGGAGGGTGGTGGTAGTGACTTTGGGTGCAGTTTGAATAAGCCCCCATGAAACTCTTTGTTCTACCTGTGACTTCCCTCCTCTACGTCGGGTTACCCTGAGATCTCCTGTTTAGTCTCAAGGCTGTTAAGCATTATGGGGTATATTCAGAACTGAATTCAGGACTGGCATCCATCTGCTGGAAGGAGAATTACTAATTTCAGTCTTTAAGTTGTGCCTGCTGTATGCTCTGACTCTGGGTTATGGGGATGGCTAGGTCTAGTACCTGCTCTAAGGTGCATAGTCTAATAAGGTCATGGAAAAATCATGCCTAAGAGCTCAATTTTATTGAGTCTTTGCTCCTTGCCAGCCACCATGGTAATAATGTTTTGCCTGCGTCTGGTCATTTAGTCCTTGAAGCAACCACAAAGGAGAGTTACCATTAGTAACCCCATTTTACAGAGAGGTCCTGTGACTTGCCTGGGCCCAAAGAGCTCCTAGTAAGTGCTAGAAGAAGGATTTGACACTAGGCAGCTGTCTTCTAGAGTGCTCCCTCTTACCACCATGCCCTACTGCCTTCTGCTGTGGAGGGGACATTGCAGTGTGCCAAACACAGCCACGGAAATGTGCGTAAGCATAGAGGTGATGGAGAAGCAGAGGCAACCCACTCTCATGAGTGTGGAGGAGAGAAGGGAAAGTCAGGGAAGACTTCAGAGAAGCGGTGAAACCTAGGTTGTATTTTGGGGATGAAAAGGAGTCTACCCACATAGGCCCGGAGTGGAAATTCCGGCCCAAAGAAGCAGCACGTGCAGGAGCCAGAGGCACAAACAGGCACCTATTTGGAGAGAGGCAGGTGGTTGGTTTGTGCTGGGATAGAAAATGCAAGTGGGGGAGAGAGACCAGTAGATGGACATACTGGAGAAAGTCTCAAGGGCAACATCTGTACTGCCCTCCTCTTCAGCAGCCAAGAGCCACATGTAGCTACTTTAAATTAATTAAAATAAAATTAAATAAAAATTCCAGGTCCTCAGACTTAATAGTCCCATGCAGCTCGTGGCTGCCATATTGGAGAGCACAGATGTGGAACAGTTACATCATTGCAGGAGGTTCTGTTGGAGAGTGCTGGACTAAATCGTTTCCTTATTTGGCAGGCACCTGTCAGGCCCCACCTGGTGTATCACCTGCAGGTGTCAGGTTTCAGAGAGTTTGGTTTGGTTGGTTTGGGGGGAAGAGCATGTGTTGGCTGCCTAGGCTCTCGCTGAAGGGGGTAGTGGGATGATGTGTGCAGTTAGAAGAGAAACACTGTACACTTGCTTAAGATCCGAACTTTTTTTACAGCACTGTTCAGATCAGTATATAAAGCTCCCAAGAAATATATCATTTCCCCTCTAAGCCAGCAGAGCTACTAGTTTCATTAAAAAGGCAATGGCAAATCTATTTTTAATTTTATTTTTTATTAAAAAACACCCTACTGCTTGAGATTCTAATCTCTAACTGAATAATAGGTGTCATTTTAGAGTTGCAAATAGCCAGTGAAATAGCACGCATTGAGGGTACTTAATAAATAGGATTCAGTGCTTTACATTAGTGGAGGGACAAAAATAGGTCAAAAAGCTTTTCCTCTTTCCTTTTGAGTACAATGATCTGACTTTCCAGATGGTGAGGAACCATTTAGAGCCATAAAGGGATTTTGATTTAGATAATGGTAACCTTGCTTAATTTCACAAAATTTATGTTTTGTAAAAGGGGCTTGGCTTTCTTTGAAGTTCTGTGAGCCGTCGATCAATAGTTTCAAATGTTTTTTTTGTGACCAAGAGGTTCGGTTTTGAGGCTTTTTGTGATTTACTCCCTGTGTTTTGAAACAGTTTGCCACTGTTTTTGGAGTGCTTGCTTTCAGAAGATTTTTACTTGAGTCCTGATTGTGTCTCTTGGTATTCTGTTTGGTGGGGCAAGACTTGGAAGGGCAGCTCTTGGTTTTCCAACTCAGTATGTGTTCACCCTGTTCAGGTGGTAGATTTCTGTGGAAATCTACTTCAGCCCATGAACTCTGGAGGAGACAATATTGTGCCTGACTTCAGGGTGTGACCTTCAGGGGTAAGACAGATCACCCCTCACCACAGTGATTTGAGTGGGCACATGGCTTAGTCAGAGCCAATTAGATGTGATGGGACTTTTGTAGGGACTCTTGAGAAAGGTGCCTGTGTTCCTTTCCACTGGCCTTGAACCTTAGAGGGGAGAGCTGTGCACATCCTAGCTACATCCTACGTGGCAGCTGTCTCTTCACAGCTTGGCATCTGCAAATGAGGTCAGTGTGGATAAGAACAGAGCTGAGAACTGGAGAGAGACCAGGTCATCCCTTAGACCTAGATCAAACCTTGCCTGAGGGCAGATCTACCCTTGGACTTTGTAGATTATAAGCCACTAAATTGTCTGTTTTGTTTAGAATAGTTCTTCTATTCCTTGCAACTGGAAAAGCCTCCCTTTTTAAACATTCCTAAAGGAAAAAACAATGAAAGTATTTGCCTATCACCTAAGGTTATTGTAAAGGTGAAGGAAGGTGACATATCCAGAAGCATTTTTTCAAAGGGTAAAATCATACTGGTATCAGGTATTTGTAAGAAAAAAGATGTTAGAACCTTCCAAACCAAATTTTGACTTTGTGATTGATTGATTGATTGATTGATTGATTGATTTGATAAGGAGCAACAATTTAGTTTCTTTAATCAATGTTAACAGAAGAGACTAGACCCTATTATAACATTCTCAGTATTTTTGCAAAGTGAGCTGGCCTCCAAAAATAATTTTTAAATGAATATATGTAAAAGTAGTTCTTAAGAACTGGGAGTAAAACTGCAAAAGGGTTCTTTATTTTTAGGGCCATTTTTGGTTTTCTAAACTAGGTCCTTTTTTAGTGTATTAATTTCCTAGATTTTTAAGTGGGGCTTTCCATTTTGAGAGGCACCTATTTAGTGCCAGGCTAGCTGTTTTGCATAGGATGTTATTAAATCAAGTACTTTTATATTAATTAAGCATGAGGTAGACTGGAATCCCAAACCTAGTCACAATGGGCGTGTGTTTTTCACATTGTACAAATTTTTCTCTATTGATTTGTGTTGTCTCTTACCTTTTGCCATTCAGAGGCATTTTAGAGGCATGTTCTCTAACTGACCTGTGGATGGTTGAATAATGATTTCATAATCCACAATTGACTGGAATAAGCAGAGTTTTATGTCCTGAACAGCAGGAAGTGCGTGGGCTTTGTTTTGAGGTTGGGTGGATGTGGGTTTGAGACCTGGAGCCCCCACTCCTGGGTCTGGGTGACCTCATCTGAAAAAAGGAAGGATCACAGTTCTCTGTGGTGGGTTGGTTGTGAGGACTGAAGGGGGTGATACGTGTCAAAGCACCTCACACCTGGTAGGTTGTCAGTAATTACCTTTCTTATTTTTCTTTTTTTATTCATGTAGATGAGGTATTTTCAGGCAGTGAGTCTAGCTCTAGGGAAATTAGGAATTTTATTAAAGAACCAATTGATCCCAGTAGCATCCATCTTTTAATTCTTTAGACTACTAAAACTTGTGCTCAGCAGATGTTTTATTTTTTGAGATCTGGGCAAGTTTTAGGTAGAAAGATGAGGAGGTTCTCTGTTCAGACATGTGAAAATATATTGGTCCATTCATTTATTCATTCATTCAAATTATAATTGGGACCTTCTCTGCCAGGTGTTGAGGAAACATCTTTCTTTTCACCTGTCCTAAGTCATTTCTTGAGTTCCTAGTAGGTCTGTGGACTTGGGGTTATTTCTGGAGCTGATACTTAGATGAAAGTAGAGTTTTCCACCAAAATTACATGTTTGCTTGCTCTCTTGGGTTAGATTTTATTGTCATGGCAATAGTCTGTTTCTTTCATTTTCCCCCTCTCTTGATGCAAATAAAAATGTGGAAACTCTTAGGGGGAAAATGGAGGGTATAAATTCTGCAGACAAAATCCAGGAGACCCAGGAGCTCTGGGGAGAGTCACCAGGAGGTGGAGAGCTTCCTGGCACAGAACTTTCAGCACTGGAGCTGTCCACCAGCCGGGTGGGCTGTTTCCTCATGTAGGTGGAGATCAACTGGCCAAGGTGCTTCACAGAGGCCAAAGGACAATTTTTAAAACAACATTTTTTGGGGCACCTGAGTGGCTCAGTTGGTTGAGTGTCTGACTTCGGCTCAGGTCTTGATCTCACAGTTTGTGAGTTCAAGACCCACGTCAGGCTCACTGCTGTCAGTGCTTTGGATTCTCTGTCCCTGTCTCTCTCTCTCTGCCCACTCAACGCATGTGAACATGCTTGCTCTCTCTCTCTCTCTCTCTCTCAAAAAAAGAAAAAAAACATTAAAAATTTTTTTGAGATATAGTGGTTTTATGAGTTACTAAAGATTGAGTAGAGGAAATTCCAGCATCCATAGCCCCAGCTTAGAATGTCAAGAGAATCTTGACGTTCAGACCGTGTGATAAGACACAGCAGTGGGGAGTGGTCTAGAGCAGGCATTAGCAAACTACAACCCACCGCCTGAGCCCATGAGATAAGAATGGCTTTTATTACATTTTTCAGTGGTCAAAAAAATGAAAAAAAAAATACTGTGTCATTGCATGTGAAAATTATATGAAATTTAAATGTCAGCGTCCACAAGGAAGGTTTTGTTGGTACACAACCACACCTGTTCATTCACTGTTGTCTGTCGCTGCTTCCCACTACAAGGGCAGAGTGGAGTAGTGGCACCAGAAACCATATGGCCCCGAAGCCCAACATATTACTTTCTGACCTTTTACATAAACAGCATGCTGATCCATGCTCTAGGGCAGAGCTTTCTGACGCTTCTCACCCTGAAGCATCGTGGAAAATGATGATGTTTGCTCAGTGGACGGTGCCCTGCTGGCCCAGGACTGGGGGAGCCCTCACCACACCTGAAATCCTCGTTCGGAGACTGGCCAGGGGCTTCAGCCCCACCTGCGGCTGTTTGATATGGACACTCACCTGGGCTTGCTCCCCTGCAGCTCCTTGAACGTCCTCAAGACTCAGATGTTCCCAGGAAGATGTTCTCACAAAGCTCTTTATGGTTTACAAATGCTTTTCACTCTTGCTGCTGTATTTTGGTCTTTGTTCTCAGGCACTAGGTCTGCCTTTCATAATCCGTTTGAATTAGCCCTTCTTGAAGGTGTTAAGGGCAGGTATGAAAGCATTAAGAATTTCGTGATGTTGTTGGGGAAACAGTATATATGTGGAAGGATTTATATATGTGGAAAGGAGGGTGCTACAAGGACTCTGCCTTTGACATGACTGTCATGGGCTCTGCCACATTCCCAACACCTGCGGATAGCAGTGGCCTCCCCCTTGTTGATGGGGACTGTTGTGGGCATATGTGTTCATTGCCTTAAGGGTGGGCAGCCAACACGGCCATTGCAGAGTCTGGGCAGCATTTTTTTGTAGTGGGCTAGCATAGGAACCCGAAACCTGATGCGATAATGGTGACTAGTTATGTGTATCTTTTAGAGAATCTTAACTAGAAATACAGAGAGAAGCAGTCACTTGGCCTCAAGAAAAGAAGAGAAATTCATTCCTGTGACAAATAGTTACAGCGTTTCTTCTATGGATGAGGCACTCTTCTAGGGGCATGAAGAAGCAAAGTCCCTTCCTTCTTGGATGTTACATTCCAGGGTGAGGCAATATAGAAAAATGCTTTTTATTGTTTTGAAAGACAAGTGCTATAAAGGAAATAATCCAGATCGATGGGCTAGAGAGTGGACAGTAGAAGGGAAGGATTAGGTGTCAGGGAAGGCCTCTCGGGGAGGAGACAGCTGAAGGCTGTGATAAAGCAGCTGTGCAAAGATAGGACAGTAGAGCATTTGAGGCAGAGGGATCGGCAAGTGCAAAGGCCCTGAGGTGCAAGTGAACTTGGCTTGTTCAAAGGACAGAGAAAAGCTGTTGTGTCTGAGATGTAGCAGTGGCATATGAGATTGGAGGAAACGAGGCCAGATCTTAGAGACACATGGAGCCATGGAATCAGCTCGTGGCAGAGCCCATGCTCCCCCAGCTGAGGTCACTTGTGCTGCCTGGGTTCTAGTGGCCAGTTCTACATTGCTTGGTTATACTACGGCTGCTATTCTGGGGTTCATGGGAGGGGCTGTCTCCCTTTTTGTCCTTAAAGTGTTCATGGTAAATTGTCATTATCCGAGCTGGCCTCATTAAGTCTGTGTTTTTCGCAATCAGATCTGAATCACAGCTAGTACTCATAATATGCCAGGACTGTCTTCACACTTTACATGGATTAACTCATTTTTCCCCAGCCAGGTATATAACCATGATCATCCCCATTTTACAGATTGAGAACCTGAGTCCTGAAGAGGTTAGGTTACTGGTCTCCAGTCACCAGCTAGGAAGTGGGAGGGCTGAGGTGTGAACCCAGGTGGCTCAATTCTGAAGCTAATGCTGCCACTTGAAAGAGGGATGCAACTCAGGCCCTGGCTGTGGGGCCAGGCATGGACGGGACTAGCTGGGAATAGAGAGAGTGTGGGATTGTGGGTGGGTGTAGATGGGCCAGATGAAGCCCAGCCAGGTGCAGGAATAGCCTAGGTGGCATGGGTTCGTGATGTGCACGAAGCAGCGAATGGACGGAAAGATAAGATGAGGCGTGTGCTTGGTCCTCTTGACCAAGGGAACCCTCCCATTCTCCCAGCAGGACTGTGAATGGGAAGACTAACAGTTGGTGCCACTGCATGTCAGACATGTGTTATTGTATTTAACCCTCCCCAAAACCCTGCAAGGAGGTGGCCTAGATCCTGTTTTGCTGCTGAAGCACTGTGCTCAGAGAGCTGGAGAGCTCTGCCATCAGCCCCTAGCAGGAAGGGCACAGATCCAGGATTTGAACTTTTGAACTGACTCCACTGTCTTTCCACTTCATCACACCTGCTCTGTCCAGCCTGCAGGAAGCAAGCTGAACAAGAGGAGCAAGCTGCCCTCCCCATAGGTCCTTGTCAACCTCTTCTGGCTGTGGATCCCTTTGGAGAGGCTGTTACAATGTGGCCTCTTCCCCAAAGGGGCTCGTTTGTGCATATTTGCATGTGCACAGTTTTGCATGCACGTGGAAGGACTTTACTGCATCTCTTGAATGGGTCCGGAACCCCATTCCCACTCTCTCAAGTCAGGCTGGACCCTGACACACCAACGCAGTGGGGAAGAAGAGGAACAGAGTGACTCCTGACCACTCTTCTTATGTGGATCCAATAAGCTGTGACCTCGTTTACCTAAATAGCATACCTTTAAGTGCCTAGTCATGTGTCGGGTCTGGGACCAAGAGCTTACGGCTTCATTTCATCTCAATGTCCCCGTGATCCTCTGTTAGAGGTATTGTAATTTCCTCCATTTTAAGGATGGTAGAACCAAGCCTGGAGTTTGGGGGATTGATCCTTGCCAGCTGAGCTTCAGAGCCTGGATTCTAACTTAGCTCTTAGTTACACTGAATCTCAAAGTAGTCAGGCTGCAGTTAGTGCCAGAATGTTCTTAGCATGAATAAACAAGTGCTTGTAGATATTGCCAGGACCTCAAATGTCATTTCTCACCTGCGCCTCTGTTAGGCAGCTCAGATCCACGAGCCTGGGGAATGCTATTGAATTTCTGGTTCCGTCTTGAATGCCATCGATGCATTAATTAAGGTGGCTACAAAAGCACCTGACACTCCTGGAGGGCTGTGGGGATGTGGAGTCCTTGCCGTTTCTGTCGCACGCAGCAGTGCGGTTAATCCCCCCGCTGAGACAGCGCCAGGCCAGCCAGGGGGTTGACAGTCACAAGGGGTTTGCACAGACTTGCCTGCCATTACGGACCCCAAAGTGCAGGATTGTAAACGGAAAAACACTTAAAGATGCCACATGTTGTGTAAACGCCTCTCTCGCGGTAAAATATTATACCAACATAAACCCCTCATAAACATGTAATAATAATTTACGCGTAAGCACCAGCCATAAAGTGAAATTCAGCTCAATCCAGTTTTGCAAGAATTTTCCCTGGCGGAGAGTGCTAGCCATTGTGCGAATTCTCATCTGGGTGAAGAAAAACAAAATCCATTTCCCTGAGCGTAGTTATTCTTTGAAATAGCTCTGGCCTCAAACTTTAGAGGGAAAATTATCCTGCGTAGGAAAATGCTAACTGTATCATTTCTAAGGCTGTAGCTTTGCTGCCGAGGCATATTAATGTGATAGAAACTTTACTCAGGGCTTATAACTTGCCACTGCTTGATTTTTTTTTTTTTTTTTTCATTTAAAGAAGAGTAAAATGAGTGAGCAATGTTCTTTTTTTCCCCAGCACTTTTCCTTTGAATATTCACTTTATGGCTTAGCTTTTTAAAAACAAAACTTTAATTGTTTGGCTTCAATGTTTGTAAACTACAGATGGGAATAAGAAAAAAAAATTGCTCATATTTCTAGTGCTCCCTGGTTATTTCTTAAGGTAGATATTTTATATTTATCGGATTATGGTTATCATTTACCTCTCCTTCAGTCGTAAGCTCCATGAGAGAAGAAAGAGGCTTTTTGGTGACTCTAGTATCCTTAGCACCCTTTAAAAGATCTCAGCATATAGTAGATACTCAATAAATGTTTTGTAGTAAATGTCAGATCCTTAGGAGGGAGTAGAAGGAATTAGGTTTTATTCTCTTGAATCCCTCTTAGCGGTTAAGTCTGAGAAGTCCAATGTTCTCATGGTACAATGAAGGTAATTAACACACTAAGACTGACCTCTTGGGTGTGTTAGTTAGGGCTGTTGTTACAAAGCACCACAGAATGAGGGGCTTAAACAACAGAAATGCATTTCCTTACAGTCCTGGAGGCTGGAATTAGGGGGTTGTTTCTCCTGAGGCCTCTTTCCTTGGCTTGCAGATGACCGTCTTCTCCCTGTGGCCTCACATGGTCTTTCCTCTGTGTGTGTCTGTCCTAATGGCCTCTTCTTATAAGGACACCAGTCAGATCAGACCACCCTAGAGATGTCATTTAACTTTAATTACTTCTTTAAAGACCCCAGTCTCCAAATACAGTCACAATCTAAGGTCCTGGGAGTAAGACTTCAGAACATGAATTGGCAGAGGGTGAGGCGGGGGTGGGGGTGGGGGTGGGGGTGGGGGGTGGGGGGGTGGGGAGCAGGGGTGGAGGGCCAGGTGAAGGAGGAGACACGGTTCTACCTGGAACAGGGAAGTTACTGACTTGATTATAGGGCTTTGTAATTGGTGAAGCACCATTCATGTGTTTTGGTATTACTGAAGAGTTTCAAATCTAATTGAAGATACAGTATAATTAATAGCATGAAAGTCAATTCACAGGCTGGTATATTCTAAGATCTTGGCGAACATGGTGCTTTTGGGTTCTAGAGAGGACCTCCTTCTACCCCTTTCCTGCACACGTTCTCCTGTGGAAGGTACATGTGCGTCCTGGGGCTTAAGGAATTGCTGTGGCCTGCCTTTACCTACCTGAGGACAGGGTCACACTTCAGACGCTCCACAGTACCTGCAAAGTCCTGTCTGGCCTAGTTCATTAACAGTGGCCTAATAACAGCACTTGTTGAGCGCTTACTGTTTGCTGGGCACAGTTCTAGTTGGGCTCCTATCTAGAGTTTTGGTAAGCTCCTCCAGGATAGCACAGCATGTGCTGGAGTTTGTATTTTTAAAAAAAAATTTTTAACGTTTATTCATTTTTGAGAGAGAGACAAGAGCACGAGTGGGGAGGGGCAGACACACACACACACACACACACACACACACACACACACACACACACAAAATCCGAAGCAGGCTCCAAGCTCTGAGCTGTCAGCACAGAGCCTGATGCAGGGCTCGAATCCACGAACCGTGAGATCATGACCTGAACTGAAGTCGTTCACTTAACTGACTGAGCCACCCAGGTGCCCCTGGAGTTTGTATTTGAAACCCAGGGGGCAGCTCACCTACTCTATGCCCTCTGGGTGGAGCCAGCCTGTTCCCAGCCCTCTGGGGTTGCCTCAGCTCAGAAACCCTTCCTGACTTCTGGTCTGCAGAGTTCTAAACTGGGCCCAAGCCACAGCTCCTGGGAAGCTTGGAAGCTCTGGCTCTGCGTCCTGGGTCCCTTGGTCATCGACTTCACTTTTGGTTAAGACATGAGTTTGTCTTGGGGCGCCTGGGTGGCGCAGTCGGTTAAGCGTCCGACTTCAGCCAGGTCACGATCTCGCGGTCCGTGAGTTCGAGCCCCGCGTCGGGCTCTGGGCTGATGGCTCAGAGCCTGGAGCCTGTTTCCGATTCTGTGTCTCCCTCTCTCTCTGCCCCTGCCCCGTTCATGCTCTGTCTCTCTCTGTCCCAAAAATAAATAAACGTTGAAAAAAAAAATTTAAAAAAAAAAATTAAAAAAAAAAAAAGACATGAGTTTGTCTTGGTCCCTCTGTGTTTTTGGTCATCAGACACCCATCCCCCTCTCAGGGCTGTTTCTCATCTATTTTGTCGCTTAGATGGGGGCTCTTGGAGTATATGGGACTTAGGCTTTGTGTCTGCCCTTACATCTGATCCATGCATGAGGGCAGAAGATAGCTGGGGGCCTCCAGGGCCCCAGGGAGGGGCTCCCTGGGAATCTGGTTGTTATGGCAGGTGCTGGGACTCCCTGTGCTCTGACAGGGGACGTAAGGAGCAGTATTATGGGACCCTGGAAAAAGGGCCACTGACTAGAGGCTTTCAAGGGAGGCATTTGATTCCAGAACCTTGAAAACTGATTTGGAGTTAGCTAGAAAGAAAGGGGGGAGGGCCTGCCGGTCAGTGGGAGCTGCAGGAACAGGATGGTGAGGGACTTTTGAGATAAGTGGTGGAAGACACTGTTCAAACCTGTTAGTACGACTGCCCAGGTGCCTGGGATTTGGAAAGGTGAAGTAGGTGTCAGGGGATGAGCCCTGGGCCAGGTTGGGAGGGGCTCTGTGTGCTGGCCAGCAGCTTGAATCCCCTCTTCTTTGGGGGCTCAAGTCTGTGTGCAGGTACATGTGCGTGTGTGGTGCACCTGCATGGGCACCTGTGTGTGTGTGTGTGTGTGTGTGTGTGTGTGTGTGTGTGTGTTGTGAGGACTCTGTCCTGTAGATCCCACGTTACCCAGTGGTGCACCTGTGCCTGAGTGCAAGCGGTCCATGGACTTGACTGTGAGGGCTGGAGGGCTGGATGTGAAGGTACTAAGGAGAGAGGCAGACATACCATGTGTGTTCTCATTCAGTGATCTTTTTTAAAACTGAAAAGTACTTTTCCGGCATCTGCTTCTAGGAAGTCATCGTCAGCCCCAAGAGTGCTCCTGTGAGCCCCCAGGGCCACCCAAGGCCTCGGGGCTGGCATTAGGTCCTAGTGCAACTACTGATGAGCCTCCCACCCACCCTGTCGGCTGCTCTCTCCCACTGTCGGCATCTTTTCATTTCTCCAGACTTGTCTCCTTGTTCTCAGGTGTGTTACTGGAGGAGTAGGAAAGGAGGGGCAGAGGAACAGTACTCATACGCACCCCGTGCAAGATAAAGTACTGCGTTTTATGTAACGCTTCTCTCATTGTAACTCCAGAATCTTTGCTAATCTGGAAATAATATCACCACGACCATCCCCTTCATTACCACCACCGCCAGTCCCGTTACCATCATCACCACCAGCATCGTATCATCCTCTCCGGCCTCTAGAATACAGGTGTACCCCAGTCCTTGGTCTTTATGCTTGACATAAATGAACTCACCCAATTTTTATAACAACCCTGGGAGTTAGTCACTTCGCCTTACTTCGCCTTTGAGGTGTTGCAGCCTTACTTCGCCTTTGAGGCGTGGGGATGTTAAATCCGTTGTCAGAGACCACACAGCCGCTGAGCGGCCGAGGTGGAACCCCACCCCAGGCTGTCTGGCGCAGTGTGAGCCGTTGCTGCCTCTCACGGAGCAAACGTGTCCCTGGTGGTGTCTCCACCCGTGCTCCAGGGAGGGGGTGTCCTGGATGGCAGCCGGCTCCCTCTGCCTTGGCATCTGCTCACTGTTGCTTTCCTGTGCTCTTGAGAGCTCCCCGAAGTTTTATGTACGAATCGAGTGTGGTCAGCACTTGCTCGTGGAAAGTGATTAAGCTGCACAACTTGTGTCTGTAAACCTCAGAGGTGGACTGTCTGTTGAAGACTGAGTGGCCGTGGGTCTCAGGCCTTGGAGGTGGCAGCACGCACCATCGCTTTAATAAATGAGCTGAAAGCATCCTTGGCCTCCAGCCTGAAGGGCCTTGTTGACGGATGGGCAGATGGTATGTTACATCTGTCGCTGGGGTGGCGCTCCTTACCTCCTCCAGGTGCTTTCGCTCTCCTCCCTTTCTGGGACCGTCACCTGTAATCTCTCAAGCGGGGACCCGGCCTGCCTCCTGCCTCCATCCTCAGGGAGGGGTGGTTTCCTCCCAGCCTGTCTGGAAGCTCTGTGGCTCAGAAGGAGTTAAGTCCAGCCAGGCTGCCTCCTGGGAACCTGTCCCCCTGGATCACTGTTGGTTTTAATCTTCATTATCTTGAATGACAATGCTGTCAGCACCCAGGAGGGGTCCTTGAACAGCCAGATGGTGGCTGGATTTTTCTGCCAGTCATCAGTTTTCCTCTGATTGCAGCACAGGTGCAGGGAGGAGCTGGTTTTTACTCCCTCAGGTTTCCACTGCTCCAGTCCATCCCCCCAGGGACCCTTAAAGGGACTATTAAGGTTGGGATGGGATTCCAGAGAAGTAAGGCGATGGATTCATCAATAGTTCTTGATGCTGACTGTACACAAATAAAAAACAATTTTTTTTTAATATTTATTGAGTCCCTACTACGTGCCAGAAGCTACACACTGGGGATATAGGAAGGAGCAAAACCAACCCCATGCTCCAGTGGGTCTTCTAGTGAACAAACAAGCACGGATTATGTCAAGTGCAGGAGGTACTGAGAAGGGAAACTAAAGAGGGTGACTGGGCCATGAGCATGGGGTGGGATGTTGTTTTAGAAAAAGAGGTTTTTAAGCCTCCTGGAGAAGGTAGCAAGTAATCATGGTCCTGAGTGAGGCGGGGAGGCAAGCCATCTAGATAAGCAGGGAAGAGCATTTCAGAGAGAGGGAACAGCAAGAATAAGGGCCCTGAGTGCAGAATGTGATTGATTTTTTTTTTTTAATGTTTATTTCATTTTTGAGAGAGAGAGAGAGAGAAAGCATGAGCAGGGGAGGGGCAGAAAAAGAGGGAGACACAGAATCCGAAACAGGCTCCAGGCCCAAGCTGTTAGCACAGAGCGCTACGTGGGGCTCGAACTCACAAACTGTGAGACCATGACCTGAGCTGAAGTCGGATGCTCAGCTGACTGAGCCACCCAGGCGCCCTGCATGGAATTGTGATTAGAAAGGAGACTCTGGGAGCTGAGGAATGGGTAGGAAGAGGTGCACACCAATTTTTCTTTTCTTTTTCCTTCTTTCCTTTTTTTTTTTTTTTCTTTTTCATCCTCACTTTTAAGTATGGCCAAATGAATATTCTCAGCCTTATCAATCAGGCTAGCAATTTCTCCTTCCTTGGGGAGAAGAAGAAAAGTGTTGGCAATAAAAGGGGGTAGAGTGGCAGGTGCATTGTCTCTTCCATCTGGATTAAATTTAAAAAGATGCTTTTCAGGTAGAAATGCTAGAGCTGAGTTTAAGAAACAGAAGTCCAAAGATGGGGGGAGCTATTTGGAACTGATGTTGGTCTGTTCTTTCTTTTGTCTTTCCATATCACTCTTACAGAATTTTGATACTTTATTACATTATATATATATATATAACATATATAACAAATATAACTTATACCTCTATATTATTTACATTTTCTCATTCATTCATTTATTCTTTCAGTTTTCCTTTACCAAGGATGCCACTTGTCAGGTACTACTTTAGGGACCGGGAATTTATTTAATTTTTTTTTTTTATTTTTACAATTTTAATGTTTATTTATTTTTGAGAGAGAGAAACAGAGCACAAGCAGGGAAAAGCAGAGAGAGAGGGAGACACAGAATCCGAAGCAGGCTCCAGGCTCCGAGCTGTCAGCACTGAGCCCGATGTGGTGCTCAAGCTCATGAACTGTGAGATCATGACCTGAGCTGAAGTCAGAAGCCCAACCAACTGAGCCACCCAGGCACCCCCCATTCCTCTTTTTAGATGGCTCTTTTACCTCTAGAGAGAGTGGTCCCTCACTGAGAAGATATAAAACTCTTTCTTCCTTCCTTTTGCCTCCGCCTTCAACACCAGGCCTCAAAGAAGAGCCCATGGCCAAGGCTTTCACATTCTCAGCTGGGCCATCAGAATCTGGCTTCCGTTCCCAGGCTGCAGTCTGTGCCGTCAGTGAGCTGGTTGTTAGGTCTACGCGCCCCTCTTCCATCCTCCCCCTTCCTGAACCAGGTGGCGCATTTCATCCCACAGATCACCTCCCGCTGCTGCTGCAGAGGCCTCCTCCTGGGCACTTCCTGGAAAAGGATTCTCCACACTCAGCCAGCTCCTTGAGGACTCCCATCCAGCTGGCTATGTCGACACCCCTTCTCCCACCCTTCAAACGCGGGTCACCTCCAGGCTCTGTGGCTTCACCTCATTCATGAGCTCGCCCCCTGGGTGTGTGGATGTGTTTGCCCACCTGCTCTGTTGTGGCAGCTTTATACTTAGTGTGTGGAACGCCGAATCCTTCACCTGCCCTCCTCCTCACGGCTCCCCCTTTATGCTCCCACTTCTTGTGAATACAGCACCTTTGTGCCTGTCAACTCATTTCTTCACATCCACCAAAACCACGGGAATTCTTGAGCAGTGCGGTCTCTGATACCCACCCCTTTTGTTCCTTTTCTACTTCTCTTCCCTGTCCCAGCCCGGGTCCTCCAGAAAACAGTCCCCACAGACCAGCAGGCAGCTTCCCCAGCACCTGGGGACTTGTGAGAAATGCACATTCTTGGGCCCCACCCTGGATCTGCGGAATCTGAGTCTCTGGGGGTGGGGCCCAGAAATCTGTGTTTTGTTCCTGAAGCCTGAGAACCAGCGACGTAGGTACCTGAATAAGCCTCCTTCCCCGTCTCCATGACTCATTTCTCTCTGCTCCCATCAGCTGTGCACCACGATGCTGGCTTTCTCTTCCTCAGGAGCAGCCCTGATCCGATCCCAGTTGTCACACACCTCCCGTGTGGCTCCTGCATGGGCCACTGTGTGACAGGTCTGAGGTCACACTGCCCAGGCGTGAACCCACGCCAGAACTCTTGAATTTCGTATTTCTGGTCTACTGGGCTAACTCAGAAGTGGCTTTTTTTTTTTTTTTTTTTTTTTTTGGTAAATTATATCCCTTTGTAGAGATGTGGCTCATTTTATGCAGCAGATGTACCAAAAATTTATGCACGGTGGATTTTTTGAGGGGCGGTGGGGAGAGGAGGGTAATAGAATATTCTTTTCAGGGAAGTTGTTTAAATGCCCTGGGAGAAGCCGCGGGTTGAAGTAGCTTTTGTTTGCCTGGCTGTGTCTTCTGGGGAATTCCAGGCCAAAAACTTTCACCTCTGGCCTCTTCTTTTCAGTTGGAGGAGGCTGGAATGTGCTGATGTCTAAGGCTGTTACTCCAGCATTGGCTATCCTAGGTCTGTGACTCTGAAGGTAAAATATTTCTCTATTTTCTTAAAATTAGGTAAGAAGAGACTTGAAGTAGGCTGGAAAATGTCCCCTACAGATATGAGGTCTTCATCCCCGGAACCTGTAAATGTTACTTCACTTGAAAGTCGGGAAAGACCCTTTGCAGGTGTGATTGGTGAACGATCTCCAGATAAGGAGATAATCCTGGATCATTGGGGGTGTGTCCTAAATGCAATCCCATGCATCCTTATAAGACGGAGGCAGAGGGAGATGTCCATGCACAGAAGGGGGGAAGGCGATGTGACCACGGAGGGAGGGACTGCTGTCAAGAAGCCACAAGTCAGGGAATGCTAGCAGCCCCTGGAAGCTGGGAGAGGCAAGGACTGGATTCTCCCCTGGATCTGCTGCAGGGAGCCCAGCCCCGGGATACCTTGATTTTGGACTTGTGCCTCCAAAGCTCTAAGAGAGCAAGTTTCTGTTGTTTTAAGCCACCAAGTTTGTGACATAAGGAATTTTACCACAATTAAAAAAAAAAAAAACACAACTTTCTTTCTTTCTGTTTTAAAAGAGAAACGAATGTGCCTGTGTTTGAAATGTATGCTGGATGGCAGATGTGTCTGTCCTTGGCACCAGGATTTCTAGGTGTGGGACGGGCAGGTTGGCATCCTCAGCCCTGCCCCTCCCCAGCCCCGTTCTGATGCGTTCCTGAGCCTCCTGCTCTGCGTTCCTCATTGAGTGGCACTTTGTGTGTTGCATTCCCGGGCGCTTCCTCCCATCATGCTGCTCTCCCACATGCACACCTGCTGTTTTGTTCTCACTAATTGCAGCTGGGGAGTTTAGTGGCTTCCAGTCTCTGTTGGAGTCAGCATTGATGGGTGGTGGGAACGCCAGGTGGGCTTTGTTTCCCTGTCTTTGTCTCCATCCTGTATTTGGGATCTGATAAATACCCCTATTCTGACATGAAAAGAGTGGCCTCTTGGATGTTCCTTTCTGAGCTTTGTTTTAGAGCGGCTCAGTCATCTGGGACCCCCCCCCTCCCCGTTTTCTAGAGTAAAGACCCGTGTTCTCTGCAGAGCGGACTTGGGGGATTCCCTCGGGTGCTTAGTCATGAAGTCGCTTATTTATTGATCAACTACTAGAATCACAAATCACAACATTTTAAGACAAGTTCCTGGAGATGATCTAACACATTGTCCTCATCTTGCATACGAGAAAGCACAGCCCCCAAGTGTTGCCTCTGGGGTGAGCACTAATACAATATAACATAAGACCTGGTCCCTATTGCCCACCTGCCCCCATCCCTCTCCCACCTCTCTTTACCAAAGACTGTGCCAAAATGTCTTGGTGGGCAATAGCTGTCATTTATTTAATTTTATAAACAGCTGACATTTACTGAAGCCATACTATGTGTGTGGCACTGCTGTTAGCACATTCCCTATATTATATAGTTCATCCGATTATCATTAAAACCCTATGAGGTAGGTGCTGTTATTAGTAAAGAGTGCCTCGGCTTTGTAATGAGTCGAACCTTTAAATTCTGGAACCATTATTTGCTAGCTAAATTGAAACCTCATATAGAAAATGGGGATAGTAGAGCTCTCAGTAAATATTTATAGGTGAAAGGAACAAGTAGATGAACAGATAAATGGTGGATTCAGAAAAATACATGTGATTGAGAAATACCAGTCAATAAAATGTTAAGAAAATCCAGGACCTGTGTGTGTGTGTGTGTGTGTGTGTGTGTGTGTGTGTGTTAATGTTTATTTATTTATTTTGAGAGAGAAAGAGAGAGTTTGAGCAGGAGAGAGGTAGAGAGGGAATCTCAAACAGGCTCCAGCTATCAGTGAAGAGCCTGACACGGAGCTCAATCTTACAAACCGTGGGATCATGACCTGAGCCGAAATCAAGAGTCAGAAGCTTAGCCAACGGAGCCATCCAGGAGCCCCCTGGGTGTTTCACTTGAGCATGTGACATGAGCCTTTCAGTTCATTCATATTCTCATCTAGAAAATGAGGATAGCAGTATTTACCCTATGAGAGTGTTCTAAAGATTGGGTGGGAGAGGAAGGTAAGCAAAGTACGTAACCCAGTACGTAGCACAATGGCATGATCACCCAGTACATGCCACCAATTTTTGTTAGTTGGTGAGGTACTTGAAGGGCACATGAGGAATGCATTGTCATTGGGCTGTGGGGTGCTCTGGGGTAACTACAAAGTCCTGTTCCAAGGTCTTCCCTTCCAACAGGACAGCCAGTGTGAAGTTCAGATGACTCAGTCGGTACAAGGGTATCTTGACCCCAAAGGGCAGCAGAAAGAGCTCTATCGACCATCAGCCCTGGGCAGAAAATGCCTCACTGTCTAACGGGCAGGCACAATGGACAGAAGGAGCCGCTGGCTGGGTGCAGATGCATCTGTCCACAGTCACACTGTCTATGGGCATGAGTCATTGGCTGTGTCCTCAGATGTGGAGGGCAAGGACAGGGGACGGCATGCCATTGGACCTATCCGATGGGGTGGTTGGAACTGTGGTTTAGGAGGATGGTTGAGCCTAATTCCTTTTCCGTTACAGGTCCTGTGTTAACTTGGGCAAGCTCTACTAATTATTTTTTCCACCCTACATTAGTATGTATTGACCTCTGTTCTGTATCAGGCACTGTATTAGGTTCTGGGGAGACAGGAAAAAGACATGGTTTCTGCCCTTGGGCAGGTTTTAGCTCCCCGGAGACATAGCAAGGAAGCAGTAAAATCAGGTGCACTCTGGTACTGTGGATGTATTTATAAATTTTTTTAAGTTTATTTATTTGTTCTGAGAGAGAGAAGGAGAGAGTGTGTGAGCTGGGGAGGGGCAGAGAAAGAGAGAATCCCAAGCAGGCTCCACGCTGTCAGGGCAGAGGCCAAAGTGGGGCTCGAAATCACAAAACTGAGATCATGACCTGAGCCAAAATCAAGAGTTGGATGTATGACTGAGACACCCAGGCGTCCCGGGATATATTTATGCACGTGAGCAAGGGCAAGGTGTGTGTTGTGGTCTGAGTATAAGCTCCTGAATTTTTCTCGTTGGAGGGCCTCTTGACAGATGACTCATGATTTTGTTTTCTTTTTTAATATATCATTTATGTTTGTCATGATGGATTAGATTATGTTATTTATATGAGCAATTCCCAGATCTCTGTGGTTTAAATAACAAGGATTTATTTCTGACTCATGTAACACACTCATCTGTGGTTGGTATGTGTCTGTGGGGAGGGTCTCTGCTCTGTGTTACTCAATACTCTGGGACTCAAGCAAGTCCCACTCCTTGGAATGTGCTAGATCCCGGTGGCTGGAGGAAGTTGGAACTTGGGGAATCATGTTTTGGCTCTTACAGGCTTTTGCTTACAGTTGGTTGTCCAAAGATAGTCACAAGGTCACTGTTCACTTACAGGAGCTGGGGATGATCGGGTCTGCCTGTGATTGGGAGAAGATGAAGCATGTGATCCCTGATAGCCTTAGATTATTCTGACCAACTTGACGTTTGAATTCCTAGGCTAGAGGATATAACAAAACAGTGCATTGGAAGACGAGCTTGAGAAGCTGGCCAGAAACATGAAAAGGAGTGACAGCCTGACATCTAGGAAAAGTATGGGAAAGTCATGTCTACCAGTGATAAGGTCAGGTAGATCCATTGCGTAGAGCTGATTGCCAGGACGCTTCTTTAGCTCCCGGGGGCACATATAATGCTGTTGCATATAGTAAAAGCTGTTGCTACACAGTGCCTTGGTCAGGCCCATGCCAAGGTTGGGGATATGTAATTAACTAGGATCATTAAGAAAAATTTCGAATATATTTGTTATATTGGTTATAAGACCAGAGGAAGTGTCTTTTCACTTAGTTAAAACTAAATGTAACAAAAACAGTAAGCCTCTTGTTACCCAAAAATGTTACTTCAATAGAACTTGGGTAAATTGAGGCACTGCTGTTTATAGTTTTCCATTTCTTCATGGGCAGTTTCTAAGTGCTTGATCGTTTGCGCAGACCTTAGTCTGTCTCCCTTCTTATTTTTTTCTTGTTCCTTATGCTTATGGTTGTTGAGAATTTCCAGTAGAGTACTGACAGGTGAGCTACTTTGACGTAAGTATGTATGAACACACGCACACATATCTTTGTACTAGGAGAAATATGGGCTTCATCAAGCAGAAGGTCATTGGCTGGGGTAAAGAGGACCACAGGACATCATTTTGGAGTAGTCTTTACCTGTTATCTCTGCTCTGTTCTCTTTCTCAGCATGTTCTTCTATATCCTTTATACAGGTGGCTAGGAAGGAAGATCCTTAAATATCTTTGGCTCACTTTCCTGGAGATCTGCACTAGCTAATCAGTCAAACAAACATTTATCAAGCATGGTTTATATCCCCAATGGCATGGTGGAGAAAGAAAGGGAAATGTAAGTATGGCCCCCAGACTCTAAGAGCTTACAATTTCGAGATGGGGAGATCAGTCAGGATTTGCCTATTACGTGCCGCACACCGTTCCAAGCTTATATCACCTAACTTAACCCTACGGTAGGCTTCTGTAGCTGCCAGGTTTTCTACTTGATGATGAAGAGATTGAGACCGGAGAAGACCGCTAACTCTGTTGTGCTTACATAGTGAAGTGGCAGCATTTGGATGTGAAGCCAGGGTTCTCTTTAAGTCCATTCTGCCCTTGCTGTGATACCTGCCAGCCAGCATGGAGCATTCGGAGATCCCTGAAGCAGAGTGGGATCTCAGGAGGGCAGAGGGGTTTGTTCTGTTTACCACCATGTTCCCGGTGACGACATGGAAGTCTGGTGTAGATACAGTGATGGTTAAGAAAGGCTCCTGCCCTGGGTGCCTGGGGGGCTCAGTCAGGTATGCGTCCGACTCTTGATTTCAGCTCAGGTCATGACCTCATGGATTGTGAAATGGAGCCCCGTGTTGGGCTCTGCGTTGACAGCATGGAGCCTGCTTGGGATTCTCTTTCTCTCTCTCTGCCTCTCCCCCACTTGCGTTCTCTCTTGCTCTCTCTCTCTCACAATAAACTTAAACAAGAAGACGAAGAAGAAGAAAGGTTCCTGCCCTCAGGAGTGAATAGTCTAGTGCTGTGTAACTGACAATAAGTTCATCAAGTCGGTGCAGGGAGTCTGCTACCATGGGCAGCGTCACGGGCGAGGGTGCCTCATGTGTAGTTCATGAGAAGCGTTGAGGGTGTTCAGGGGTGTGGCACTGTGTGACTGAGTTTCAGCCAGCATACCTCTTGAGCAGCGGCGAGGAAGGAGCAATTTGGGAGGTGAGTTACCAACCGCCCCCCCTCCCCCACCCTGGCCCACTGCTGTCTCCATCAAGAAGCCATAGGAATGAGAGCCAGCTGCATTCAGATGGCTGCAGGGGGGTGGAGAGAAGCACTTGGTCTCATGAGTGGTGAGTGGTAAGCATGCGGAATAAAAGAGAAGAAGGAGCCTGGGAGGGTCTGCACATTCCTGGCTTGGGCAGCTAGCTGGGTGGTGGTGGACCAGGAGGGAGGACCACATTGAGTGGAAAAGACAATCCTGTTTCAGACAGGACCAGAACACCTGCTTTGGAGTCAAGCCCTCTGTTCTCTCTTAGCTTTTTGACCTCAGGCAGAATCCTTAACCCACCCTGAGCCTTCGATTCCTGAAACCTGGGAATACAAATGGTACCTCCCTCATAGGGGTTTTGTAAGGAAATGAAATCGCACACACACAAAGCACTTCAAGTTTGACACGTGAATGCCAGCTGCTGCTAGTTACTGATAACCAGTGCTTAATAACTGATGATGAAGATGGGTAAAATGCAGCTTACTTCAGAGAGGAATGTATTTAATTAGTTGGTTTATTTTGTAGTTTTATGGTTGTATTAACAGAAATACAATGCGCGTGCAAGCTGTCTGTCCACTCTCTTCATTGTGCAGCCTGGCGTTGGATGGCTGACTCTGATGGCCGGCCGGGCTGCTCTTTCCGCAGTGGCTTTGGAGGACACGTGTGAGCAGTGTCCACATCTGTGCAGTGCGACATGTTGCACATCAGCAACACTTCAAGCTCCTTGACGGTGTGGTTTAGGAGCTTCCGGGAGTCACCAGGCAGCACGTGCTTTGCTTTCTTGTTACTCCCGTAACCAGGGTTGGTCGTCACGATCTGTCGCTTGAATCTCCTGTGCACCCTGTTGTTAGTGCCTCTGGGTTCCCGCCAGTTGCTTCTAATTCTGACGACTTCGTCTGGCTGGTGCCGGATGAACTACTTGGTCCACTTTTGAATGGTCTTGGGCTTTACCAGGGGTCTGAGCAGGACATGGCTGCCAGCTTTCTAGGCAGCACTGAGGGCGAGAGTGCAGTGGGGAATTTAATACCTGGCCACCTCTGTTCTCATGTTAAAGAGTCAGGGCAAAATGCTACAGGAGCGAGTAAAGGGAAAAAAATTAATCACGTGTCTGTTATGTTGGCAGGCTCTATGTCACATCCCGTACTAGGCATTTTGCAAATGTTTTGTTAATTATTATAACCATCTCATTAGAGCAGCCTGAATAGCCCCAAGAGTGTAGAATGCTTCAAGAGGTTTGTTTCTCATTCTCCAAAGGAGAAGGTTGGGGAGAGTAAAGGAGAGGGGTGGCATGTCTGCTCCACACAGTGACTTGGGTCCTCATGTGGTCTCGAAGCTGTGGATACTGATGTCCAGCCAGCACAGGACAAGAGCACGGTGCCAGTGCTGCTCATGTCCCACTGGTTAAAACTTAGTCCCCCAGGGTCACACCTCACTGCAAGAAGGCTGAAAACTGTCTCACCTTGTGTATGGGGCTTGGTGAACAGTGAGTTCTCTCCACAAAGGGCCCCACGGTTGGGGGATATGTAGGTTAAGGAAAGTGGATTTAGTGGGATTAAGTAATTCGTAAAGGAGGGATATTTATAGTTCAGATAGTTGAGGAAATTCTTGGATGATGTCTGGGACCATGAGCTGGTACCAAGGAGGCGTGGTGGTGAAGGATGTTGGCATCAGAAATTAAGGACTGGGTAAACCGGTGGTACGGACAGCCACAGGCTGGCTGGAGCTGCCCGGGGATGGTGGTAGACAGGAAAGGGAAGGAGAAAACCTGAGATCTGTCAGCGACAGAGGGATACAGAGTTTGTGGCCAGAAGGTCTAAACTTCAAACAGGTTATTCAGGGCATTTGTATGTGTGGGATAACTTACTTGTTTAGTCCTCCCATGTGCATTGCAGGCTAGCAGACCCAGGGAGAGCTTGAGCTCACGTACCCTGGGGAAGAGATAAAATGAGACGTGACGGTGGGGTGGACGGAAATTGGCTGTCGTGGTCAGTACTTTTGGATTACAAAGGTTATGGGATCCGTGTGAACTTGGAAACCCGGATCAGACTGCTGGTAAAATAGATGAGTCCAATTCCCCTCAAACTGGTGGTCTTTGAGGTTGCTTTTGAGCATAGGGATAAATCAGTCTATCAACGCATATTTATTGAACACGTACCGTGTGCCCGAATATTTGTGGCATCCGTTCCTGGGAAGGCAGTGAGAATGGGATGGGGTGTAACCCACAGCCTTGGCCGGAGCCTGCTTGTGGACAGGAGACGCTCCTGAGGAGGGGTCGAAGGACTGATGGTTCTTTCGGCATCCAAGGGAGTCAGTGATCACAGCACACAGAGCCCCCGAAGGTGGGACCACCTCGGTTCTCACCCGCTGAGTTCTGTGAGCCTTTGCCAAGTCACTGGGCTTGCTGGTCCTTGGGTGTCTCATCTGTTTAAAAATAAACCAGAAAGCGCGGGCAAGGCTGCTTTGTTTTCATTATTCAATAAGTATTTGCTATGTACCATCTGTTCAGGTCCATGGGGCACAGAAGGGTAGGACACAGAGCTGCTGCCCTCAAGAAGCAAAGGAATAAAATAAATACATGCTGGGGGGGGGGGAGGGGGGGAAGGCAAGCTTGTACAGACTGTGGACAGATATTGATGAGAACCCCTGCTGTACAAGGCTCTGCCCCCAGGGCCCCAGCAGTAGGTAGTCTGCCTGCTTCCCGCGTGGTCTCAAGTCCATTCCAGTCCTGTGCAGCCACCCCATGCTCCTCCTCTCTCCTCCTCCCTGATCATTTGGAAAGTACTTCTCAAACACCTACAGTCTATCGGGCTCTGGAGAGACAACCATGAATGAGTTGGCAGGGTCCCTGTCCCCATGGAGCAAATGTTGTCTTTGGAGCAACAGGCTGTAAACGGGCAAACAGGGTGGTTTCACACCTTGGTATGTGCCCCAGGTAAAGCAGAGACAGCAGTGTGATGGGAGTGTCTTGTGGGGTCATGATGGATGGGAAGGTCTTTGCAGGGGTGGGGGGTGCTCTGGGTTCTGAGGAGGTGGAGGAGCTGCCCCGTGACGGGGGGACCAGCAGCTAACCTGAGGGGTGAGGCTTAGCTGTGGGCAGCAGGAACTGAAGGGGCCACAGTGGTGGATGGCTCAAAGCTCAGTCAGGTGATGGGGGTAGAGTGAATGCATATTGAGATACATGTGAGAGACGGTAACCCTCTTCCTAGTCTCTGGCACGTCATAGCCGCTCAGTGAATATTTGTGAAAGAGTGGGTGCCCCCATACGCACCACCTCTTTGAACCCCCTTCCGTCCCAGCCGACTCTTCCAACCTTCCGAGGCAAAATGTTTTACTAAAAGCCCTTCTCCCACTTTTCTTGTTAAAATGCCCTGGCTACATAAGAACTAGCAGCCCACGCACATGAATAAATCTTGTAAACTGGCTCTCACCGTGCCCGCCATATTGAGCCCTGGGAGCCCCCAGGTTGGAATCCTGAGCCCCTCACTCTCTTGTACTCCATCTTGACTAGGAAAAGAAATGCCATTTATTTAACTCTTATAAACTGGCCATTGTATCATAGGGAGATTTTAATATTTGTGCTAGTGTGAGTAAGTATAGTCATATCTTGTGTTTTTTTTTTAAGTTTATTTATTTTGAGAGAGAGAGCATGTGTAAGCAGGGGAGGGGCAGAGAGAGAGAGAGAGAGAGAGAGAGAGAGAGAGAGAATCTCAAGCAGGCTTCCCATGTGGGGCTCAAAGTCAGGAATCGTAAATCACGACCTGAGCCGAAATCAAGAGTCAGATGCTTGCTTAACTGAGCTACCC
>NW_024412413.1:13575840-13679389 GCF_014898765.1 Herpailurus yagouaroundi
TTTTAATGTTTATTTATTTTTGAGACAGGGAGAGACAGAGCATGAACAGGGGAGGGTCAGAGAGAGGGAGACACAGAATATGAAGCAGGCTCCAGGCTCTGAGCTGTCAGCACAGAGCCCGACGCGGGGCTCGAACTCACGGACCCTGAGATCATGACCTGAGCCGAAGTCGGCCGCCCAACCGACTGAGCCACCCAGGCACCTCATCATAGCTTGTTTTTATAGGTGACACACTGTGGCACAGACTGTCCAAGGTCAAAATAGTTACTGAACTGGGGTGTCCTTTGGGGTCGTCTGCCTGTAAAGGCCCCTTTTCCATGTGCCACACTAGGCTCCCCAGTTTTCCTTCCTCCCTTCTGCCTTCCCTCTCTCCTCAGCCTCCCTATCTGTCAACCATGGATAATGATCTTGTCCTACCTTACCACCGACCCCCTCCATGATATTGACCTAGCGGGAAGTTGTAAGGCATAACCAGTAAAAATGACAATGAAGCGTTTTGCCAATAGAAGGTGTGCTACTGAATGTTAATTCGCAGTGGAGCCTGTCTCAGATGTGAGGGCACATTTATTAGGTAGCTGTTTAGCCAGCGGGCTTTTTCCTGCCCCCAGCTCTACTAGGAAGCTGAGTCCGGCTCCAGCGGCCCTAGCTCTGTCCTCTGTATTTTTGCTCTGTTTTTCCCTTCTGTGATCTCTCTGCATGTGGATTCGGTGACTCTGCAGCAACTCAAAAGCTCTTTGGCTCTGTGAACTGGCCAACAGCCATTAGAACAGTGGACGTCGTGCTAGGGATCCAGCCGTGAAAGCAGTAGGGGCTGCCCTGAGGGTGTCCTGGTCTAGAGAGAGGAGAAGGGCAAGTGTGTGACCAAGTGCGGCAAGCCATGGGAAGGCCTGAGAAAGATGCTCACACATGGAACACCATTGGAGGAGAGGTAAGAGGGAGCCAGAGGGCCTTTCATAAACCTCCGACAGCCTCTGCAGGGGCCTGTAGAGGGAGTGGCCTACAAGGGGCTGAGGTGCGTGGGTGACAAGGTTGTAGGCAAGTGCCAGGTGGGGAAGGCACTGACGTGCCTGGCGAAGGAGAGACTATGGAAGCTACTGAGCCTCAGGGGTATGTGTTTGACACTGTGTGTGGGTGTGTGTATGCAGATAACGTGTGTGGGTATACACATGTATACTTACCCATAACACACATACACACATATGACATTTACCTGGTATCTTAGTTATAGGGACAGATTGGTTGAAGAGAATGACTTGAGAGACAGGTCCTTAGGGAGAGTGACAGTCCCTCTGAGCAGCTTTTCCAGGAGAACATTCTGGAATTTGAGATGGTCAAGTGAGGGTAAACCCTGTGTCACAGAGAGGATATTAGTTTGGAGATCAGACAGACCTGACTTAGAATCTTGGCCTCAACAACTCACTCCCTATTTATTCATCCATCCATCCATCCATCCATCCATCCATCCATCCATCCATCCCCACTATCTGTGTATCTATCTATGAATCTATCTATCTATCCGTCCATCCATCCGTCTGTCTGTCTATCCATGTCTGTCTATCCATCCATCCATTCATCCATGTCTGTCTATCTGTCCATCTATCTCTCCCTCCTTCCCCCCTCTATCTGTATCCATCATCTATCTGTGTATATATCCATCCATTCATCCATCCATGTCTGTCATCTCTCCATCCCTCCATCCCTCCCTCCATCCATCCCTCCATCCATCCATCCATCCATCCATCTGTGTCTGTCATCCATCCATCTGTGTCTGTCATCCATCCATCTGTTGATATCTGTGTCTGTCTGTGTCTATCAGTCTGTCAAAACAAACTGCCTCTTGAGGGTTACCCTGCATGTTACTCCAGAGGCTGCCTCATGCTGTTCATCTTTGGCCTGGGATTTTCACTCTCTCCTTTCCTGCACAGGCCATAGGGGCTACTGTCAGGCTCAGTTTCCATCACTTAGACTCTTGCTATTTGTGAAAACAGTGCAGGCATCCAAACGCCAGGCCATGCTTTGTGTGCTCATTTAATGAGAAACTTGAATGCAAAAGAGGGAAAGTTTGGAGATAATTGGACTCAGGAGGGTTGCAGGTTTTTGGAGGTGATGAGCAGTTGATAGTCTCATAAGAGGTGCTCATGATGGTCTACAAACGGCTGAGCAGCCGGGTTCCTACTTCTAAGGCACATCTCCCCAAGGTCTTCCTCGTGTGGCCACCCCTCCTGCTCTCTGCCGATGCTTGAGGCTGAACACTCGCAGGGCGTCCATGTGCATGTGAATGTGCATGCACCTCCGGTGATGCCCCTTGTGGGAAAGGCAGCAAAGGAGTTCCCACCCTCGCTGCAGCTCTGTTTTGAAACTTCATTTTCATGGCCAGCCTCTTCTCTGAAGTTGCACAAGTGTGTGAGTCCCTGGGCTGGGTTGACAGGCAGGTTCCTGCACTTTGCTCACTGTTGAATTCCAAAGAATGGGTCTTAGATGAAAAGAGTCCTTTTTTTTTTTTTTTTTTTTTTAAATGGTTGTAGAAGCCATGGTCAAAAGCCAATCACTCACCCACTTGTCTTCGAGCGGATGAAGGCAACACAGTGCTTTTTCTCCGATGGGAGATTCTCCCGGCATGAGGAAAGAAACATAATTGGAAAATGGGCAATATTCACGGAGCAATTACTGTGCCCGTTAATGAGGTTTACATGAAGGCTTCCAGTGAATTAATGAAGAACGGTGATTTTGGCATTCATGTTGAACAGCTGGACAGCTTGATAAGGGAGCACCCCAGGAGGGCCCAGGGCTTAGCCAAGGTGATAAGCACTGAGGGAAACTCTCTGCTCGGCTAGCCCCTTCCTCGGTTGTCTGTGGTCTTATTACTGTCCTGGGAGAAGTTGAGCCTGATAGGCTCTGGGCTGCAACACCAGGGCTGCCCCACCAAGAGGAGAGGAACCAGTTTGCTTAGGTTGTGGGCATCCATTTTCCTTGGGCTGTGTTCAAGATGTAGCCAGCGGCAAACTGTTAAATCTCCTTTCCTCAGGTGTTCTGATTAGGGATTACAGTGGCTTTTGGGGGACAGCATGTCTTGGGAGAAAGGCACATGCCATTGCAATACGACGGTCTGAGTCTAAGTGATGGCCCCGTCAGTTATGTCTGTGTGTTCCTTGGATGTGTTATTCAGTGGTGGGGAGCTGTGGTTTCTTCCTCTGGAGAAAAGACACTCTTACATCAGTGACCTGTTGTGAGGATCAAATGGAATAGTTCACACGAGATTACATTATGCATGTGTTAGTCGTTGTATCAGGAAGGGTTCTCCAGAGAAACAGAACCAATAGGACATAGAGATATATTTATACCTAGAGGCTTTATTTTAAGGAATTGGCTCACAAGGTTGTGGGAATTGTGAAATCTCTAGGGCTTGCCGGCAGGTGGGAACCTCAGGCAAGAGTCAATACTACAGTCTTGAGGCAGAAATTCTCTGGGAAACCTCAGTTTTGGCTCTTCAGGTCTTCAACTGATTGGACAAGGCCCACCCACATTATTGAGGGTAATCTCCTTTACTTAAACTCAACTGATTGCAGATGTTAACCACATCTACAAAGTGACTTCATAGCAACACTGAAGCCGGTGTCTGATTAAGTAACTGGGGACTATAGACTAGCTATGTTGACACATTAAACTAACCATCATTGTTGTTGTCACTGTTATTGAGATGCCAGGAACCAAATATTGTATTTGCCCCCATTGGGGACTATTGGAAAAGTGTCATTTGCTGGCCTAACACACAGCCAACATGTTAACTGTGAAGACAGATTGTGATGGATGAGGTCAGGTTGAGGAGAATGACTTGAGAGACAGACACACTTAGGGGAGAGTTACAGACCATCAGACCAGCCTTTCTAGGGGAACATTCTGGAATTTGAAATGGTCAAGTGAGAGGATGTCATGGAGAGGATCTCATTTTGGAAACGAGACAGACCTGACTTAGAATCTTGACGTCAACATAACTTCCTTCCCATTCCACACTGTGATAAGTGACCCTCAGCGATGGCTTTTAAAACATTTTTTCTCCATAAAATGGGGAAAACAAACATCTTTTAGGCTTATTGTAAGAGTGTGGAGTATATCCGGCATGATTGAAACACTCAGTAAATAATTGTTTCCCTCCCTGTGTATCTGTTAAGTGCTTATTGAATTGTTACGATGGGACATTTGTTTTCTAATTAAAGATTTTCCTATAAGGGGTTTGAAGCTGGGAACGTTGCATAATGCAAGAGAGTTCAGGAAAGCTGGAAGTATCTGTCAAGGTGGGGACAAGTATGGTGTTCAGGACTGCCTGGCTTTCCCATGTGCACAATGAAAGTGCATTTCACCAGGAGATCTTTGATGAGCAGAAGAGATAGAACACCCCGAAGGAGTGCTTTGTCATCCGAGCTGAGAGCTGGGCGAGGGCAGAAGTGGAGGATTGTTTCCTGATGCTTGTGTGCAAATGGGAATCGGTGACATATCATTTCTACAGATAAGCCATCACCGTTGTCAGTCCTGTGTCATCCATCCCTGTCCTATTGGGCAGAGGGGATCTGAAATGCACTACATGTCCATCTTTCACCAGCATGTTTGTGTGGGACAGTATTGGCACCTGTTTTGTTTCTGGTCCTGGGGCTGTCAGAAGATGGACAGAGAATCTGTATGAGCCTGGTAAATTCCCGCTGCAACGGACCGGCCGTCTGTCTGTCTTCCCCTCTGATATTTATGTTGGAATCCTAACCTCCAATGTGTTGATAGCATCAGGAGGTGGAGCTTCTGGGGATCATCATGATTAAATGAGGTCATGAGGGTGGAGCCCGCCATCAATGGGATTAGGACCCTTTTTTTTGGGGGGGGGATAAAGTTTATTTATTTTGAGAGAGAGAGAGAGAGAGTGCCCAAATGGGGGAGGGGCAGAAAGCTAGGGAGAGAGAGAGGATCCCAAGCAGGCTCTGCACTGTCAGTGCGGAGCCAACGTGGGGCTTGAACTCGCCAACCATGAGATCATGACCTGAGAGGAAGTCAGATGCTTAACCGGCTGAGCCACCCAGGCACCCTGGGATTAGTGTGCCCTTATAAGAGTCACTGCCAAAAGGCTTTCCAGATGCAAGGATACAAGAAGTCAGCAGTCTGCAAACATGCAAGAGGGCTCTCACCAGAACCTGGCCACACTGGCACCTGAGCTCAGACTCCCAGCCTCCAGAATTACAAGAAATAAGGGTCTGTTGTTTCTGAACGCCCCCCATTCCATGGTACTTTGTTAGAGCAGTCTGCAGTGACTAAGACAACCCCTTACATACAGACTATTTGCTTCACATTGGTTTCTATACTAACTTGGTACCTCTGCATGGGAAAACACCAAAAAGCATGCAGAACCAGTTGCATTAAATAGGTCTGTATTTTGTCTTTTTCTTTCTTTGTCTCCTTGAGAAGGCTGTGAAGTCCTTGAAAGACAGATGGTTTTCTTTCCATCGCTGTGCCTCATTGTCTAGCACAGGGTCTGGCATGTTGTCAGGGCACAGTGTATATGTTTGTTGGATGAGCAGACACACTGTGAAGGAGTTTCTTGATCCATGTTGTGCTGTTGGACTGGACAGCTGTTGAGGCTTGACTGTGCTTATGGAATGAAATACTCCAACACAGGGAAACGCAGTGATGGACCAGAGTCCCAAGAGGAACACCTCGGAGGGTCTGATAGATGGATGGGACAGCCTGGCGAGGCCTGTACCATCTGTGTCTCCGACCTGGCAGATCGAAGGTGAACGCGTGATTGAGTGAGGTCCTACCAATGACAACTCACCCTAGCTGGAAGGTACATGCTGGGAGGCGCTGGTGTGAGTCCTGGTGTCCCTTGAGACTTGAATGGATTGAAGTGGCATCGTGGTATGCAGGGAGAGGGCCATCACTTGAATACATCCGGTGGAAGTAATGACCTGGAGAAGACAGCACATGTCACAGACGGAGCCTTGTCCAAAATGTAGCTGTCCATCACACATTACAGGCAGGCGTGCCGCTTTGTCAGAACCACAGAAAAACAGAGTAGGGGGGGCGCCTGGGTGGCTCAGTTGGCTGGACATCCAACTCTTGGTTTCAGCTCAGGCCATGATCTTGCTTTGTGCTGATGGTGCAGAGCCTGCTTGGGACTCTCTCTCTCCCCCTCTCTCTCTGCCCTTCCTCTACGTGTACTTTCTCTCTCTCTCAAAATAAATAAACAAAACTTAAAAAAAAAAAGGCAGAGGGGCGCCTGGGTGGCGCAGTCGGTTAAGCGTCCGGCTTCAGCCAGGTCACGATCTCGCGGTCCGTGAGTTCGAGCCCCGCGTCGGGCTCTGGGCTGATGGCTCAGAGTCTGGAGCCTGTTTCTGATTCTGTGTCTCCCTCTCTCTCTGCCCCTCCCCCATTCATGCTCTGTCTCTCTCTGTCCCAAAAATAAATAAATGTTGGGAAAAAAAATTTAAAAAAAAAAAAAAAAGGCAGAGTAGGGCAGGCAAGATTCTCAGTACGTTTCAGAGCATGTTGGATCCTTGTGTAGCCTTGACCTCATGATCTAGCCCTCTGGGGCCTCTGCTCTTGGAGTTGTTCAGATATGAAGTGCCCTTGAATGGGAAAAGAAATGAGATTTTAACATCTGTGTTTGCATATGTTAATCATCTCCTACATTTCCCCTCCCAGATTAAACCTATCAAAATAATTTCAAAATGTCTCTTTTAATGATACCGTTGTGTCCCCAAGGTTGAAATGTCAGAGTCCTCTTTAGGAACTCTGTCTCTGATATCTCCCCTTTCCTCGTTCCTCCTTTACTTAGGTCATCCAGGCGAGGAGGATTTTCATCTCCACCTGCCACAGGCTTGAGTGGGGTTCCCATCATCCTGGGCCTGGACGATGGCACTAGCTGCTGGTCTGCTCCCCCCACCCCGCCCCCCGCCCCCTTCCTGTGTCTCCTAACCCATCATTCCCATGCGGTGAGGGCTTGTTCTAAAGCTCAGAGCAGCTCATGGCAGCCCATGGCTAAGCCTCTGTGATTATTCCTCATTGCCTCTAGAAAAAGTCTGAACAAGTGAACATGTTATAGAAAGCTGTTCCCAGTTGGGCTCTGGTCCTCCTGGCCTTGGGCCCTACATCTGTGTACCAGACCTCAACTTGACCACTCTCTGAATCTAACATATTCTCCATGTTTCTAAGATTTGTGAGCTCTTTTCCCTTGGGAAGCCTACTAACTTTTTCTGCTTCTGAGACTCTTACTCCTCCTTTAAGACTCAGGGTTTTTGCTTTTTGTGTTTTGTTTGTTTGTTTTTGTTTTGGGTTGAATTGAATTGCATGCAAATGAGCATTAAGAAGGTGCTGGAATTGGCAAACTTCTCTTCAGTGCTTTGCTTTAGTTTAGTGGAAATTCTCTTCAGCTGAAGCCATGAGTGCCCCACAAGGGAGCCCAGTTTGTTCATGTCTTCACTCGCTCTGCTAAATTGTGTTTTATTAATGTGTGTGATTGTACTGATGCTCGGGCTACTGTGCTAATGACTGATAATTGCCTTAATGAGCTATTTGTAAGAAATACAGTAATACCAGTAGGGATGAAACCAGACCCCACCACAGCTGGTGGTGTAATAGCCCTTTCACTGGCTTTGGGGAGGAGCAGACTGCTGGATTCTGGCAGTGAATATAAGGAAAAGCTCCGAGCCCCCCACTTTTCCTTGAACACCAAACTTACCCATCTTCCGCTGCAAGTTAACTGTGTGCACATCCATCAGGAGGCTAGGTTATCTGGGTAACCAATCTCAGTGGCTCACATTAATGAGTCCTCTCCCCAACCCCCCACCCCTGCCCCGTAATACATGTTTATCAGAGGTCACCTGTGGCTCTAGCCCATGCCATCTTCAGGATCCAGGATGATGAGGCACCATTTCTGGTCATCATGGCAGAGAGAGGGAACACTCACTGGTTCTTAATGCTTCCCCTCAGTTGCTTGCGTGCTCATTTCATTGGCCAGAGTAAGTCATGTGGCCACACCCGAGCGGAGAATTTCTGTTTCAATGAGCTCCTAGCTGGAGAACTGGTATTTGGGAATAGCCTGGCACCCACCATAGCACAGTAGAGTGGTACATTCCTCTGCCTTGTACAGTGTGGTTCTAGGGAGTCAGTACAGAGAGATTATGGGGCTCGGCGAGTCTTGTAGTGAAGGACACAGGCTTGGGATTTAGCAGTCCATGGTTCAGATCCTGACCACCACTCATTAACTATGTGACCTTGGCCAACGACTTAACCTCTCTCAAATCCAGTGTCTTCATCTGTAACATGAAAACAGCAATACCTGTCATCAAGGACTACTATGGATCAAGTGAGATAATGGATCGAGAGCATCTCTGATTTTGTCACAATAAATGGTCATTGCGGCCTCCCCTAGAGCCCATTCAGAGTGGAAGCTTCTGTGCCTGTTCCCTGCAGACTGCTGTAGTTGATATCTGTGCCCTCCCTAATGGAGGACACACCCCCACGTGCTTCTGGAGCTCTTGAACTGTGGCTGGTGTGACTAAAGAACTGCACATCAGATTTTATTTAATCTTGATGATTTAAATTTTATTTTATTAAAAATTTTTTAAATGTTTTTATTTATTTTTGAGAGAGAGACAGAGCATGAGCTGGGGAGGGGCAGAGAGAGAGAGAGGGGACCCAGAATCTAAAGCAGGCTCCAGGATCTGATGCAGGGCTCAAACTCATGAATCACGAGATCATGACCTGAGCCAAAGTCAGATGCTTAACCGACTGAGCCACCCAGGTGTCCCTTGATGATTTAAATTTTAAAATGAGCAGTGTAAAATATTTTTCCTTTAAATGGAAGGTTATTATTTTGGAAATATTTTTCCTTTAAACACAAGGATAATTGTTTTGGAAGGACTCCATTTCACTTTAATTATTGAAAACATAGCATCAAAATTGAAGTGTACCATAAGTATAAGATATGCACCCAGTTTTGAATATTTAGTATGAAAACAGCATGTAAATTATGACATTAATCATTTTTATGTTGGCCACTTGTCGAAGTGATAATATTTTGGATATATTGGGCTAAATAAGATAATTAAAATTAATTACTAGAGAATTTTAAATTACATACAGGGCTAGCATTCTACTGGGTGGTGCTGGTTTAGAGATACAGAAAGTGAGGTCCCTGCCTTAGTGGGATTTCAGTCTGATTATCTTTCTGTCCATCCATCCATCTATCCATCCAGTCAGTATAGATTTACTGATCACCTCTTCTGTGTCAGGTGCTGTGCTAAGCCCTTGGTTATCAGTACTGATCAAAACAGATGTGTTCTCGTAGCTTATGCTTAGTGGTGGGGGGCTGGGGACCAATGATACCATGGTGTATATACATAAGTGTAAGTCACTATATGCCACATCAGACAGATAGGATTATAGGAAAGCAAATGACACAGGACCTGCTCCTTTTAGTGGGTGGGTGGGGTTAGGGAAGGGGTTAGGGGGTGCTCCTTGGGTGGCTGGGTGGGGTTAGGGAAGGATTTGCTGAGACCTAAACTCAGAGGGAAGGGGGTTGGATGAAGGCGGGCCTAGGGTTCAGAGAGGAGTGTCTCAGGCAGAGTGAGAAGTATGCACCTGGGTCCCGGGGCTGAGGGGTAAACAGTGCCAAGTCTCCGATCTCATCCTTTCGAGCTGCACAAATAATTCATTTTCATGGGGAAATACAGAAAGGATGATCTCCTGAAAAGTGTGTGAAACCCTGAATCTTTTCGCTGCGTTCCCAGAGAGGTCCAAGGCCAGTGTGCACTTCACTCCACGGAAGCCATCAAACTGTGTACCTGCTCAGGATGGGGCGATTCCGAGTCCTAGGTACGCTCCTGATCCGAAATGGTGCACAGGGCCTTGCAGCTTGAAAACATTTGGGAAATACTCATGACGCTTACTTCTTACTGGAGAAGGCTCCTTATCACGTTCCCCCTGCTTTTTTGTGCCCGGTGGTGGGGGCAGAGGGGTCTGCTTATGCCCCCTTGCTGACTCCTCTCAGCACTCTGGCGAGGCTTCATTTTCTTTTCCCAGATAACGAGATGGAGGAACTCGAAGGGTGAAAACTGGTTGTGAAAGTGAAGGCTTCTTGCACACTCACTAAGTGCTGGTCCCTGTTCTGAGTGCTTCCTATGGGTTAACTCATTTACTCCCAGAAGTCTGAGGGTGCAGAAACCACAGCTGTCCTCCTGACTCTGCAGATGATGACACTGAGCATCCACTCATCCACCTTTCTTTCATCCACTCATCCACCCGCCCATTCATTCATTCAACACTTATTTTTGCCGACTGTTTTTCTTCCATCAGGCACCGTCCCTCGGCTCAGGAAATACAGCGGCGAATAAAGCAGAGACTGCTGCTTACATTCTGGGCGAGGGGCAGTGGAAGAAGTCAGACGCTAGAGGTCACACATTGTGGGATTCCACGAACATAAAATATCCAAATTGGTAAAATGTGGAGACAGAATGCAGATTGGCCATTACCAGGCCCTGAGTGGGGAGAAAGTGCCCAGTGCGTAGGGGGTTTTATTTTGGAGCGATGGAAATATTTTGGAAGTTGGTAGGGTTGGCAGTCGCACAACATTGTGAACTCACTAAATGGCAGGAGATCGCTCACTTTAAATACTTAATTTTAGGGGTGCCTGAGCGGCTCAGTAGGTTGAGCATCCAGCTCTTGGTTTCAGCTCGGGTCATGATCTCACAGTTTCATGGGTTCGAGCCCAGCATCAGGTTCTGCACTGGCAGTGTGGACCCTGCTTGGCATTCTCTCTCTCTCTCTCTCTCTCTCTCTCTCTCTCTCTCTGTGTCTCCTTCTCTCTCTGCCCCTTCCCCACTCACACTCTGTCTGTCTCTCTCAAAATAAATAAATAAATAAAATTAAATATTTAATTTTATGTTCTGCTGTGTTTCACTTTAATGAATTTAAATTTTTAAAATGTTTATATTTGAGAGAGAGACAGACAGAGCATAAATGGGGGAGGGGCAGAGAGAAAGGGAGACACAATCCAAAGCAGGCTCCAGTCTCTGAGCTGTCAGCACAGAGCCCCACACGAGGCTCGAACTCACGGACTGTGAGATCGCGACCTGAGCCGAAGTTGGACGCCCAACCGACTGAGCCACCCAGGCGCCCCACACTTGAATGAATTAAAAAAAAATAGTAAAAAAAATTCTAGGGGAGGGGAGATGAGCATTAAGCAAAGGAAGTTCGTGGTGCAAATTTTAGAGATGCAAGGGAGGGAAAATGGGGCTCCTGGGTGCAATGTTGGGTTGTCGTTAGAGACAGGGATGTGTCAGCAGAGGATTGGGAGAGGCAGAGGGAGGGGAGGGCACAGCAGGGCAAAGGGCTGGAGGAGAGTGCGTCCATCATGTGTCGTGTTTGGGGAACAGGCCGAGTGGGGATCAGAGCCAGAAGGTGCTGCTGTCCTCAAGTGCCTGAGTGCAGATTAGAACAAGGCGCCCTCCACCCCCAGAGGTGCAGCCCATGAGCACAGGGCTCCCCAGAGGGCTGGCTGGAGTTCATCCCTCTCTGTCCTGCCCTCTCGTTTGGGCACAATGTGTGTGTGTCAAGTGGTGGCCCGGCTAAGAACTGTGGGACAGGGAAAATCACAGGAAGGGTCTTTACTCTGAGGCTCCCAGCACGGGGATGACGCGACCTGGCTTGCTTTTCAAAACCATCCCTCCGGCTCCTGTGTCAACAAGAGACTGGGGACAAGGGTGCAAGTGGGGAAGAGCCATCAGGGAGCTGGGACAGACACTCAGACAGGAGGTGCTGGTGGCTTGGACTCGCATTGGGGTCGTAAACATGGTGCGTTGTTTTGCATCAGAATCTGAGTGTGTTTTCGAGGGAAGTTCACCAGGATTTGCTGCCCTGTGGGATGTGGAAGGAAATCAGTGGTGAGTCTGGTTTCTTATTTGAGCAGCTTGAAGGAAGGAGGGAGGGCTTCCATTTACAGTAACGGGAAGGTTACATGGGTCCCAGTTTGGGAGAGGATATTAGTAGTTTGGGCTTAGTCTTACTGAATAGCGGTGCTCTTTAGGTAACCAGGTGAAGACACTGGGGTGTGAGCCGGAGGTTCGGAAGCAAGGTTGGGGTAAGGAGCTGTAGACTGGAGGTTGCCACTGCTTCTGTGGCATTTAAAGCCACGGGTCTGGCTGAGATCAGCCAGGGAACAGAATGAGTAGAAAAGAGGAGGCTGTACTTGGCTGCACTCTATCCATGCTCTGGAAAAATAAAGTCTGTGCTGCACTGGGAACATTGGGGGTTCTTTAGTCTTTTTTAAAAAACAGATTTAAAAATTTTGTTTAATGTTTATTTATTTTTGAGGGAGAGCAAGCAGGGGAGGAACAGAGAGGGAGACACAGAATCCGAAGCAAGCTCCAGGCTCGGAGCTGTCCGCACAGAGCCTGACGTGGGGCTCGAACCCGCAGACCGTGAGACCATAGCCTGAGCCGAAGTCAGACACTTAACCCACTGAGCCACCCAGATGCCCTGAGTTTTTTTTTTTTTTTTTTTTTTTGTTTTTTTTTAAAGCAAAGAGTTGCAGTCTTATTCTCTGGGGAAAATAAAAAACCAGGTTGCTCAAGGTATCAAAAGCACACAGATACACAGCTGGCTCTGTGCAATGTTCTGTGGCACACGGTCCCCAGGTGTGTGTGTAGGGGGGGGGGTGTTTATTGCGCTGAACAACAGTACACTGGGCTGTGGATGTCTGGCAGCCTTTTTTCTCATATGTGTGTCGCCAGTGACCGAGAAATGGTCTGGTCCTCACAAGGTGCCAAATACATGCTTGAGGAATGAGTGGATGGATGGTCGTTGAGCCCTGTGCTCGAAGACCCAGGTAGGAAGTTTCAGGGTTGTTTTTTTACTGTTAACTCATGGTTGGAAGCAAAGAGGCCTACCAATACCTTGGTTGTTGGAGATACAGTCCACCTCATGAGTTGAAGAGTCACTATATTTTGCACTTAGGGCCCTGAAGGTAGATCTCAAAAAGAAATCCAAAACAGCTGTGAACAAAGGCAGCATCGTTGGAATCAGCAAGTGACTTTCCAAGAAGACGACTCGGGCCAAAATTCTTCTGGGTGTATGGCCCTGTGCAGATGAGAGGTAGCGGGCCCGGCTGGTATCCAGAGAAAGGCCTGTTTACAAGGTTGGCCCTTGGCTGACGTCTGAAAAGTCGGATTTTAGGAGGGTTCCCACCCTTCCTGAAGCTGGTAAGGGTGGCTCACTGTGCCTCAACCGTCTGTGCAAAGAGTATAGTTGATGCTGAACCCCTCTCTTCCTTCTGGGAGTCCAGAATTTTGGCACATGTTAGGCAAAGGATACCCATCTGACCAGTCTCTGGCAGACAGTCTGGGCACCGAGTCTGAACTTTGCTGGTCAAACATTTCACATGTGTTGTCAGAGCTCATTGCTGGGCGGCTTAGGTGCATCTGGGTGACTCCAGCAGGAGGGGACTCTGGAAGCTAGTGTCTGTTTCCTTCCAGATTTTGCCCATGTGCCTTTATTCTTTGCTGGTTTTGTTTGGTGTCTATTTGCCATAATAAGTCATAGCCATGAATGTGTGTGAGTGTATGCTGAGTCCTCTGAGTCCTCTTAGAGAATCATGGAACCTGGGCCTGGTCTTGGGGACCTCTGACACTCCTCCACCTTTGGTTGTTTGCTTTACTAAATAGTCCTATCGCCTTAGAGACCATGAAATGTCATTAGCACTACTATCTGTAAATGGCATTAGCGTGTCACATCTGTAAGACGTCTGCATCTCCAGGCTGATTTGCCTTCACAAAGACTCGCTCCATGACGTGCTTCCATGGGTGACTTGTGCCTGAGACATTTCTACGTTTGGGGTGCTATGTATGTCACAGAGACGATTGATGCAGAGACAGAATCTCAATTTGAGGGAGAAAATGTAAGTTTGATAAAAGCAGAACCCCTAGAAGTTGGGGAAAATTGATGTGACAGTCGTTTTTATTAAGGACAGGCTTATGCTTCCTGTCTTGAGGGTGTGACAGAAGGGACTATAAGACACTGGTAGAGTTGAGTGGTTTGGAGAAAGAAAGCTTTGCCCTTCCCTGGTATCCCTTGCTCGTCTTGAAGCTTTCATCAGTGTGTTCATCTACCTGTCTTCCTATCCATCCAGTTGTCCGTCTGGTTATCCACTCACCCACCCAGGCAGCTTGTTAACTTCCTGAGCATTGACTATGTGTCACACAGTGTGCTAGGCATGGGGTATGGGAATGAGCTGAGTAGGGTCTCTGCCCCCCTGGAGCGTGGTCCACGGGGAGGGAGGTAGACATAGAAACAAGTACTTCTGGGGGGAAGTGATATGCATAAGTCTCGCCAGAATCCCACAGGAGCATACGCCTCATTCATCTGGGTGGGGAGAGAGCGAACGTGGTCAGTGAGGTTGTCCAAGGAGATTAATCAAACAAAGGGAGCAGTGCAGGGGTCGGGTGTCCTGTCCCTGCCTTCATGGACATTTAAGCAGAGGAGAGGGGAAGGCCCTCCTGTGGGGTTCCTCAAAGGTTAATTTAAAATATTCTTTTCATTTGGCATTGAGATGAGTCAGAGCCAGGGGACAGAGCCATTTCCAAAGGAAAGTGGCAGTTACCTCCTTCACCTGCCAGTGGTAATCAAAGGAAGACCCCGGAACTGAGTGGTCGAGAACCTGCAGCAGAGGCTCAGAACTCTTCCCGCAACGATATGGGGGCTGAAGCCCCCATAGAGAGTCAGCTGTTGTGAGTTGAAGAAGCCAAATTGTCGCTTTTATTTTTGGCTTTGCCTGGGGTCACAATTCCTTTGGTTTCCGACTTACCTTCCGTGTGAGCAGTCTGGCCTGATTTCTGTGTTTAGAGCATTCTGTCCTCGTCTCTGCCTCCAAGAAATCATTCCTTTGCACAGCCGCTCATTAACCCTGCATTTTTTTCCGGAGTTAATTACCAGGCCTTTCCTCCCAGTGTCCTCAGGAGGTGGGGGGAGCGAAAGGCATTCCATGAGGGCGCGAAAATAATAAAAACCACAAACACCGCATTGTAAGTGCTTTATAGAATACACTTCAGCTCCTGATTCTTACAATAACTCATGAATTAGGTGGGAGGCTTACCCTCCCCCTTTTACAGGTGAGGAAACTGAGTCATCAGAGGGTTAAGGAATCTGTTCAAGTGCCTCTACTAAAGTTGGATTAAAGAAAGGCAGGACACCAGAAGCACAATTCACAAAACAACACAAAAATACAAAACAAAATGGATAAATTGTTCTTCTTCAAAATTGAAAGTGTTGCTTTGGAAGGGGGGGGTCTGCTATGAGGAGGGGGAAAGACAAGCCACCAGCTGGGAGAAAACTGTGCCGATCGCATATCTGACAGCAAAGCTCTCTCCAGGATAGATACAAATCCCTCCAAACTCAACAGGAAGAAACCAAACAGTGCAATTAGAAAATGGGCAGCAGGCTTACATAGACACTTCAGCAAAGAATACACGCAGATGGCAAAGAAGCCAATGAGAAGAGATTCCACACCATCAGGGAGCTACAGATTGAAGCCACAGTCAGCTAACCACCACACTCCTATTAGAGGGATGTGAAAAGTGCTGGCAGTAGCCGGTGTCGGTGAGGATGCACAGACACCGTGTCTTTTGCAGAGATGTGAAATGGTGCAGCCATTCTGCAAATCTGTTTGACAGTTTCTTAAATATACACTTACCATACGATCCAGCGTTCCCGCTCTGGGGCACTTATCCATTTCATTTCACAAATGAAAACTTGTGTTTACACACACACACCTGGACACAAATGTTCATAGGAGCGTTATTTGTAATAGCTCCATGCTGGACACGCCCCCTGTGTCCTTCAACAGGTAACTATGATAATTATTATCATTATTATTTGATGCCAGAATTTGCTTTTTTTTTACACATGCATTTATTTTTATGCAGCTATATTGAGGTATCATTGATATATAAAAACTACACATATTTAATGTATGCAGTTTGATGAGTTTGAACATACGCATGCACTTGTGATACCGTGGCCACAATTTAAAGAAAAAAAATTTTTTTAATGTTTATTGGTTTTTGAGAGACAGATGGAGACAGAGCACGAGTGGGGGAGGGGAAGAGAGCGGGAGACACAGAATCCGAAGCAGGCTCCAGACTCTGAGCTGTCAGCACAGAGCTTGATGCAGGGCTCCAACTCACGAACTGCGAGATCATGACCTGAGCCGAAGTCGGATGCTTAACCGACGGAGCCACCCAGGCGCCCCGACACTGTGGCCATAATTAAGATAACAAACATCTTCATCATCAACGGGCAAATTATTATGTAAAAAAATTTTTTTTTAAAGTTTGTTTATTTGAGAGAGACGGAGTGTGCGGGAGGGGCAGAGAGAGAGGGAGAGAGAGAGAATCCTAAGCAGGCTCTGCACTGACAGCACAGAACCCGATGCGGGGCTTGCACTCACAAACTGAGATCATGACCTGAGCCGAGATCAAGAGTCAGACGCTTAACCCACTGAGCCACCCAGGAGCCCAAGAGGTGATTTATTAAAATGTAGTCTTGTCTTACAATGGAATACTACTTAGCCATAAAAAGGGATGAACTTCATAGGTGCAATAGCTGAGGTGAGGTCTTCAGGTCATTATGTTTAGTGAAAATCATCTCAGAAGGTTACATACTATATGATTCCATTTATATAGTATCCTCTGTATGACAGAATTGCATAGCATAGGAGCAGATCAGTGGTTGCCAAGGGCTGGCCAGAAGCAGAGGTGTGTGTGGGGATAATGGGGTAACTTGAGGGAGTTGCCTTGTGGGTAACACAACAATTCTGCATCTTGATTCTGGTGGTGGTTACACACATCCAAACGTGATAAAATTTCTTGAACTGTACCCAAAGTCCAAAAAAACAAAAAACAAAAAACAAAACACTAGTAGCTGCACAAACGAGTGAAATCTGAGTAAGGTCTGTGATCTGACTGTACAGGGCTGGTGTTAGTTTTCTGGTTTTGATGAGGACTATAGTCATGTAAGATGTCACTATTGGGGGAACCTGGGTGAAGGGTACACAGGACCTCTGTGAACGTGTTAATTATTTCAAAATAAAAATAAGCATAAAGTTTTTAAAAACCCTTGGAGGTAAATGCTTAGCAGTCAGAACATTTGCTACAATCCTTGCCTACAAGAAACTGACTGTTTAGTACAGGGGTTTGGTATGCCCACACTGAACTTTTCAAATAGAATGAGTCAGGGCCTAAGAGAAAGCTGCACAGAGTCAGGCTTCTTAAGAATTAAAACACACAGGGGACCCTGGGTGGCTCCGCTGGTTAAGCTTCTGACTCTTGATTTTGGCTCAGGTCATGATCTTGCCATTTCATGAGTTCAAGGCCTGCATTGGGCTCTGTGCTGGCAACATGGAGCCTGCTTGGGATTCTCTCTCTCTCTCTCTCTCTCTCTCTCTCTCTCTCTCCCTCCCTCCCTCCCTCCCTCCCTCCCTCTACCCCTCGCCCACTCACACTGTCTCTGTCTCTCAAAATAAATAAACTTAAAAAAAAAAAAGAATTAGAACAGTAGAAAGTGTATGGGGCAGTTACGATATCGCTTTTCCCTGCACTCTATCTAAGTGCAGCTCGCACATGTGTGAGCACACACACACACTCAGCAAACCCTTGTCCATACTTCAGATCCTTGCTGCAGTGTGATCTCGTCAATGGAGACGTCTCTCTCTATTTTCCGTTTGTGCACATCAAGCATTTCCTTGCACCAGCATACTTTTAGCCAGTGACTCTTTTTGTTTGTCAGAATGTTTTTATCTCTAGCTTTACAAACACAGGCATCCCTTTTTGCTAGAGTTAGTTGCCTACTGATTTGTTTCTACCACATGGATTATGCCTTTATTCTCGCAGCCACGGTGCCAGCCCGTCGTGTTGCTCTAGAGATGCTTCTCGCGTGAACAAGCAGGTGGTGGTGTGCCCTTTCCCAGTCTGACTTCACAGGGGTAGTCTTACCTCCTACCCACAGGATTACAAGCGTAATATTCTACTACAGACACCGTTTTGCAAGGGACAGGGCATACAGCTGCTCTCCATCCTGATAGGGATCAAATTTGTTATCAGCAATTTCTTGAAGAAAAGGAAGTCTCCAGATTCTGGAGGCAGAATACTGATGAAGGTGTTCAAGCCGGTCATACAGACCGGAAACCTGAGTTCAGTGCTGTAAGTGACCGAGGTCCACACCGTTGTTACTTTTAATTGAGTGCAGTAGTGTTGGCTGGGAAGTTGAAGTACCTGACCTTGAAGGTTCCTTCCACCCCAGCGTCTCTTTGGCTCCACTTAAGAGCAGGATGGAAAGCCCTCATGGAGAATGATTTCTGAGGAAGGATTTAGGAAGGTTGTCATGGCGTCTGCCTTTGACACCCTAGTCACGGGCCAGATAAGGCTGGGCTGGTGCCAGTTTTCCTTTCTGCATATTCTTCCAGTAAGAGAGCTGGGGGTGGCGGAGACCTGAAGGATTGCATCATCCCCCCAGATTAGATCTTGGAAAAATGTGTCCAGATCCTGCATCCAGCGTTTGGAGCAGCAGTTACCAGTGTGGAACACTCCTGCTGCAAAAAAGCCATGTGTGTGTCTTGATAAAGAGTGGAGAGGGACGCCTGGGTGGCGCAGTTGGTTAAGCATCCGACTTCGGCTCGGGTCATGATCTCGCAGTTTGTGAGTTCAAGCCCGCATCAGGCTCTGTGCTGACTGCTTGGAGCCTGGAGCCTGCTTCGGATTCTGTGTCTCCCTCTCTCTCTCTCTCTCTCTCTCTCTGCCCTTCCCCTGCTCATGCTCTGTCTCTCTCTGTCTCTCAAAATAACTAACTAACTAAATAAATAATAAATAAGTAAGTAAGTAAATAAAATGTTAAAAAGTAAATAAAAGAGTGGAGAAAAGGAAGGAGATTGTCTGCGGAGCACTTCCTGTGGTCCCCCTTCCATCAGTTTCCCTTTTAAACCCTAGGAATAGGAGGACCTATAAAGTTCCACTTACTCCTTTCCTAAAGTTTTCCTGTATTCCTTTTTCACTGATACTTTTTATTATATAATATGTTCATTTTTAAAGATAAATGCGGCTCGTGTGTGTGTGTGTGTGTGTGTGTGTGTGTGTGTGCATGTGTGTTCACATCTATACTCACACTAGTCCAGATATTGCTGGGTACTTTGCATTTATTGCCTTACATAATTCACGCAACACCCTGCACTTTAGGATTATGATCCCCATGTTATAGAGGGGCAAAATAAAATGAGGGTGGGGGTGGGGAGGGTTGGTTAGGTTAACTTCCAGGGTCACAGTTGTAAATGGCAAAAGTGGGGTAAGACTCAGGTCAGTTTATTTTCAGCACCATGTGACAGATAAAGGAGGATCCCAGAACTCAAAGGCACTGTATCTGTTTAGATGACTTTGTTGTGAGAAGCAGCATCTATAGACTGGCTTAAGCAGTTTAGGGAATATACTGGAGGTTTCCTGTAATTAAGAGTTCCAGAGGTAGGACTGACGTGACAGTGTCTTCTTCCATGTGCTGCTTTTCCCACAAGCAGCATTGGCTCTGTGGCAACTGGAGTGGCTCAGGTGCGTGCCACCTGGCATCCCTCTCTGTGGCCCTGGGACTTTGATTCCAATCAGCCTATACGATCGTAATCAACCGTGACACTGGAGGTGGTGGGATTCCTCCCCACGCCCGATCGGCTGGGTGACCCAGGTCCTTTGGGCAGAGGGAAGAAGAGAGAAATGCAGACCCCACTGTCTGAAGGTCTCAGATGTCGTCAACAGGCAGGCCAGGGTGGAGGGAAGCCAAGAGGCAGGAGGCGCTGGCTGGAGAAGGTGAATGGCTTGGCTGGAGGGGTCTCCTTCCTCCCCCTTTTCCATCTGCCCGCTTCCGGATTGACTGGAAATCCAGCCACCCACCCGTGTACCCACCCCCATCTATTTTTTTTTTAAGTTTTAAAGGTTTTATTTATTTTTGAGACAGAAAGAGACAGAGCATGAGCGGGGGGGGGGGGGGGGAGAGAGAGAGAGGGAGACACAGAATTGGAAGCAGGCTCCAGGCTCTGAGCCGTCAGCACAGAGCCCGATGCAGGGCTTGAACTCACAGAGTGTGAGATCATGACCTGAGCAAAGTCAGAGGCTCAACCGACTGAGCCCCCCCAGGTGCCCCCCCACCCCCATCTATTGCTCATGTTCCTTGTAGGTCCCCACACCCACTGGCACCTTTCCATATGCTTTTAGAAGAGCCCAAGTCCCACCACATCACCCTTAAGGTGGAAACCTCCCCTCCTGTTCCACCTGTTTCTGTCTCTGCATTTTCCCAGGGTCTTCTGCAAGCCGGACTTTCCTGTCGCCTTTCTCTTAGTTCCTTTTATTGTGTTCTTTGCTGGCATGGTGATTTTACAAGGAAGATACTGTTCCTGGCCCCTCTCCTCCTTTTATTATTTTAAAGGTTTATTTTGTGTTTCTTATTAGAGTTTTGAATTATTTTCAACGCTTCTCTCCTCCACCACCAAGTGAGTGGGTTGTCCAGGCTCATCCCTTCTAATGTTTCAAATTCTTAGCTGTTTATTCTTCACTCCCACTGAAACCGACTCTCAGAAAGGGTTCCAGTAACAAATTAAATTAGATGATGCAGGCATTAATGTGTATATTGCCTGGGTAAGATCTGAGCACTTCATATGTTTTAAGCATTACACATATATTTACTTATTAAACAGAACCCCTATGAGGTAGGTACAATTTTTATCACATTTTACAGATGGAGAAACTGAGGTCCAGAGATGTTAATTGCTTTGCACGAAGTCACACAGCCTATATAGGTGGCAGAGGCAGCATTTGAACCTAGGCAGTCTGGCTCCAGAGTCTACACTCTTTTTTTTGTTTTTTTAAACATTTATTTTTGAGAGAGAGAGAGAAGGAGAATGAGCAGGGGAGGGGCAGAGAGAGAGGGAGACACAGAATGTGAAGCAGGCTTCAGGCTCCGAGCTGTTAGCACAGAGCCTGATGTGGGGCTTGAACCTACAGAATGTGAGATCATGACCTGAGCCGAAGTCGGACGCTTACCTGACTGAGCCACCCAGGCTCCCCCAGAGTCTACGCTCTTAATCATTGCATCTGCCGTGTGTACACACACACTTATAAAACCCCACATGCATATATCTACCAGTGTATATGTGGTTCTGATTGCTGCAAGAATCAAATTGGCTATATCTATGTAAACATAAATATAAGTAAATAGTAGTAATTATTATGGCTGAGAGTTAATCAAATACATGTATGCTGGGTGTCATGTTAATTGCTTACTTAAATTATTCCATACTGAACTTTATTTAAAAAAAAAATTTTTTTTTTAACGTTTCTTTATTTTTGAGACAGAGAGAGACAGAGCATGAACGGGGGAGGGTCAGAGAGAGAGAAGGAGACACAGAATCTGAAACAGGCTCCAGGCTCTGAGCTGTCAGCCCAGAGCCTGACGCGGGGCTCGAACTCACGGACCGCGAGATCGTGACCTGAGTTGAAGTCGGACGCTTAACCGACTGAGCCACCCAGGCGCCCCCATACTGAACTTTCAACAGCCCTACAGCTTGCTACTACTGCTAACCCAGTTTTTAGGTGAAGATACCGAGGCTGACAGAGTAAATAGTATCTACCAGGTGACACAGTTTACAAAGATGCAGCCTGAATTTAAACCTTTTTGAAGATCAGTTCTCTTAAAATAGGACCGGCAACAACTGTTAGGAAAACATTACTTACACTGTCACATTTGAGCCATCCTCCATTATTTTGGCCTCAGTTTGTGTGAATACTACTCCCTTTTTTGCTCTTGGGATTGTCCAACTTTGGGCAATTGTATCTGTGGTTGCTGGACAGATGAGGACACCGAGTTCAGAGGAATTGTGTGACTTCCCCAAGGCCCTATGACAGTAACAGGGTGGGTCGGGCTGGAACCCGGATCCATCTACTCCAAGAGCCAAGTCTTTCAACCATTACAGCCCTTCCCCCACCCCCTACCCCCGCCCCTCTGAGAGTTTGCTGCCTCCGTGGCAGAGGTTTGTGGGCAGAGATGCTCTGTGCTCCAGCCCCAGCCCTCAAGGTCCAGCCGGGACTGCAGGTGCCTGGGCAGCTCCAAGGCTTTGGACCCCTTCTCTCCCTCCCTCCTTCCCACCCAGCTGAGAATTGAACGGAGACTCCCGTCTTTGGTGGTCCAGTATCTGGGAAGAATCGGCTGCACAGTCTTGTCAACATTTGCAAATTATTCACCAATTATATGTACAGACACATGGGGCCCTACCACACGCTTCAGGGACGGGAACGTGGGAGCTGGGAAGTGTGTGTGGATCTGTGAATTTCGGAGGCTGGGTGGGCGTCGCGTCGAGCATAAACGTGTCGTCTTGGTCTTCGTGAAACCTCACAGTATCCGAGCCCAGTTTTTCCCTCCGCATCCAATAAACTTCCTTATTTCCCCTGTAGTTGTAGGAGAGAGAGGCCCTACAGAAAACTCAGAACCCAAAACATATTCTTTTGCAAAATACCAAAAAAAAAACAACAACAACAACAAACAAACCCCAAAGCTGCCTCTACCAATTCCATCTCTATTAATATTGCTTTTCTTTTTTTTTTTGTTAAGGTCTATTTGCATGAAAGCAAAAGATTCTCACACTACTTTTTATATGACAAAGCTTGAGAGGGCAGATTCTTACAGATGAAAGGAGGCTTGCCTTCTATAAATACGCAGAGATTCCACAAGGGTGAGGATATAATGCAGACATGCCTCCAAGATTGGGAGCTGAGTTGGAAAAAGTTCTGTTTCCAGGAGAAGGATTTTCCCGAGTTCCCGGGGTGGGGGGGGGGCGGGGGGGGGGTGGGCAGGAGAGACTCTGAACATGGTGGCCCAGCCGTCTGCATTCTGGAATCCAAGCCCTTGTCCCGAGGGAAGCAGTGTTCTTTACTTCCTACAGCCTCTGCTGGGGTTTCAGGTTCTGGAGTGGAAACTGGGCAGGTGAACCTTTTTATTTTCATCAACGGCATTGTAATAAAACTGAATTTATGTCCCAGCTTCAGCTGTTGGAAGCGGCGACTCCCGGGTTTGGAGGCTTTTTTCTACTCGGTCTGCGGTGGGCATTACGGATGCCAGCTGGAGCTGAGGCTGGGCTTGTCCTTCCTCATCTGCGCTTGGAAAAGTCCGGTGTCCGTGATCAGAGGTGGGGTGGTTGGCTGCTTCCTTTTTTCCCCCAACTGTTATGACAGCCTCCAGGTGGTGAGAGACAGAAAGGAATTCTAAACTTTCAGAACGTGTTTTGCAGCTCCTCGTTGTGTCCCTAGCGTGAATCGTAATGCCGTCTTGAACACCCGTCTCCGAGATGCCTTGAGAGCATGTTCCGCATCTCCTGAACTTTCTTTCTTGCCTGCAGCAGCTCAGCCAGCCAGGGAGCTCCCTCCTTCGGATGCGCCCAGGGGTCTTTTGTCCTGCTTGTGGAAAGCTGTTCGTGGATATTAAGTAAGATAGCACTCAGCACAGATTAGATGCTCTTCTGACCTCCCTGACCCCACCTCTTCCTTTCCTTTTCTCATGGGTGGGGTTTTGGGGAACCCCTGGGACATAGTGGGAAGGGAAGTCTGTTCCGGAAAATCACAAAGCGCACTGGGTAGTGAAGTCGAGGAGAGAGACGCTTCTGTGGACTGCAGGCAGGGGACTTGACAATGCCTGCGTTTCCTGTAGAGGAAAAGTCCAGAAGCTTGGTGTGTTTTTTTTGTTTTGGAGCACGTGACTCTACTAGTCTGGTTTGTAAGGGCTGGCTGCCCTTAGGTCACAGAAGACTCTTCTCACTCCTTCCTGTTCTCCCCCGATCCTGCCCCCTGAGAGGGGTCATCTAAGAACAGATTTTCCTGGTCCCACCTTTGCCCTCTGGGCATTTCTCATTCCAGAATATCTGCAGTCATAGTATGTTCTGTCACAGGGAGGGGTAATAACACTGGCCTTGGAGTCGCTGCGTCTGGGTCTGAACGTTGGCTCTGACACGGGTGCCTTGCATGCCACTTAGCCTCTCTGGTATCACATTCCTCGGATGGAGAAGGGGACAGGTGGTAAGGGTCAGGGACCGAATGAGATCGTGTTACCTGGTACCTATCCTAGCAGGCAGCGGGTGTGAAACAAATAAGACACACAAAGATTTCCTTTTCCCTTAGGCACATGTAAGACTTAAAATGTGTTGTTCCTAGAAAGATGGTGGTAGTTGTTAGTGGTGGTGTAACCATAGCAGTAAGGCTTTGGCTTAGCCTCCATATGAAAGTCGTTAATGATTTCTATGTAATCATCTGTCAGATTATTATATGGAAAAATATGCTGCTGATACTATTAATTTTTTTAGTTTTCTTTTTTTTGATGTTTATTTATTTTTGACAGAGAGAGAGAGAGAGAGAGCACGAGCACGAGTGGGGGAGGGGCAGAGAGAGAGGGAGACACAGAATCCGAAGCAGGCTCCAGGCTCCGAGCTGTCAGCACAGAGCCCGACGCGGGGCTCGAACCCATGAACCGCGAGATCATGACCTGAGCCGAAGTCGGACGCTTAACCGACTGAGCCACCCAGGCACCCCTACTGCTAATATTATTAATATATATTCTAATAATGATGCCACTTAACATTATTCTTGAATGATCTAGAGATTTAGCCATGAAACACCCAATAGCCTAATAATAAGTCATTGCTAGCAATAAAATGTTCCATACAGGTAGGTTTCTGAGTGAAAGAACACTTGTCCCCCCATAAAGCAGCAAAATATCCCAAACCAAAGAAAACCAAAAATGCAGAGTGACTTTGCGGAAAACGTTCTAAACTCCCATTTCTCTCCCTTCTCAAACGCAAGAGACCGCGTATTATTTAAACCTCTCATAATGCGACTCATTTCGCCTTTGTGCTGTACTGTCATCCGTGGGGATGGCCCCGTGTGAAGAATACTTTGCCCCTACAATCAGTGGCCCCCACTGTGGTGCTTTTGTGACTTCTGGGGCTGCCTTTTGCTTCTGTTTTCTTCAGGCCTGCTGTCAGCTGCCAGGGGCCATCAGCCAGTCCTCCCCACACCTGAAGTACCTGGTGAATGGGGGGGGGGGGTGACCGCTAGGAAGTGGCTCACAGACTTTTAAATTTGAACTGTTTATCTTGTCACTTGATGAGCTTTTCTCATTCACTTCTAGGAAAGTGGTTCTTTCTTCACTGAAAAGCCTCGTCTTCACAGCCAACCTGAGTTACAAAGCAGCTGTGTTCTTTACCTTCTCTTCCGGAAATTTTGTTTGTGGTGTATACAAAGAGAAGTCACAGTGGTTGTTTTTGGCAGAATTCTTACCTGATGTTCACCTTGAGAGGATATGTGCCTGAGGGCATTTTAAAGCAAAAAAAGTGAGGATTGAAACTTCTGAAGTAATCTGAATAAATATTCTGGATATGGGTTGCTATGGAAAACAAAATTCAGAACAGCCTTTGGAAATACCTGCCAATTATATCTCCTATTTTGCTGAACTTAGGAAGTTGGCATGTCAGATAAGTAGATTCTCCAGATGTGGAGTTTTTGTTTTAATCATTGTGATGGGCAGGATAAACTTCTACTTTGGTCAACTTCCACAGAAGCACAGGCTGGCCTTTCATCATATTTTTGAAGGTGAAAAAAAAAAGGGAAATCTCTGGATGGTATGAGTTGTTAAGTGTTCCTGTTGGGTTATGAATACCTCCGGGAAAAGAACCATCTTCGTTTTCTTTTTATTCATGTAACAAGCGTTTCTCAGCTTTTGAGAGAAAGTTTGGTACAGAGTTCCGAAGTTGAAAATGTTTTGGACTGGGAGCAGGGAGACGTGGTTTAAGTCCCTGCGGTGTCCTTACACCATTTAGCTGAAAGCTTCTGCATCTCAGTTTCTCTCCTCAGTGGTTACTGAGTGGCCGCTGTGTTCCAGGGGCCAAGGGCATGGGCATGACTGAGAACCAGCTGGACACTGAGCCCCCCCCCCCCCCCCCACCAGCCTGATGGAGTCTGCAGTTGGCCAGGGCTTCCTGAGCTCTGCCAGCTCTCCTGTTCTCGTCTTCCTGTTGAGTGGTCGTCCACTTCTTCTTAGGACCTTGTTATTTACGTAAATACATTTATGGTGATGAGAAATTTATATCATTCTCCCTAAGCAGGTAACCAAAGCAACCCATGATGTGTTAAAGCCTGGCTATGTGCTGCTGCCCACCCAAAGCTCTTTTAAAAAACATTGTTTTTAAATATTTAGTTATTTTTGAGAGAAAGAGAGAACACAAGCAATGGAGGGTCAGAGAGAGAGGGAGACACGGAATCCAAAGCAGGCTCCAGGCTCCCAGCTGTCAGCATAGAGCCCGACGCGAGGCTCAAACTCACAGACCGCGAGATCATGACCTGAGCCGAAGTTGGATGCTCAACTGATCGAGCCACCCAGGCGCCCTAACCCAAAGCTCTTTTTAAGGGGAGTCCTCACTCCGGTTTGTCAAGTAGTGGAAAGCCTTCAGGATACACCAGCATCATAAGGAGGGCTGAAAAAGGAGGAAGTAACTTTCTCACTAAATTCTTTTGAACTAAGATAGGAAGATTTGCAAAAACTGAATTAAATACTTGATTTTCTCATTCTGATGGAGCTGAGCCCTGCCTGCCGAGGAAGCCTTCATAGAGGCCATTACGTGATGTCTGGATGGAGAACTAGCAGCTGAGTTAGCAGATAATTTGGAGGAAGGCCATTCCAAAAGGCTGGTCATCCAGTTGCTTTTATTTGGTTTTGAAATGTACATCATTTTATATCTGGTGTCAAATGGTGAAAGTCTGAAATTCTAGAGATTAAAGGACGTTTCAGAAGAATATTGAGACTTCACTGTGAAGATCTCTCTGTTTTTAGGAAGATCATAGAGACCAAGTGCCCGTTTAATCCCCACCTGCCCTTACTTCTTGCTAAGCATAAACATCATGTCTTGACTTACGGTCACCAGTCTCCTTAGTGCCCCTTGTTCTCTGAAACTTACCTCTCCAGCACTTTTCCAGAGGTTTGGGTTAACCAATAAATCAGGAATTTCAAAGATCTTCTCTACTTCCTATTTAAAATTGGGTAAAAAAAATCCTGTCAGCCATGAGTTGAAAGTAAAGCATGTTATTTACTTGGACGTAAGCCCTGTACACATGGAGCATATTCTCTAGAGGGGAAGAGAGACATTAATAAAATAACCTTGCAGCGGCACCTGAGTGGCTCAGTCGGTTAAGCATCTTAACTTCAGCTCAGGTCATGATCTCAGGTTCCTGAGTTCTAGCCCCACATCGGGCTCTGTGCTGACAGCTCAGAGCCTGGAGCCTGCTTCGGATTCTGTCTCCCTCTCTGTCTCTGCTCCCCCTCCCCCTCTGCTCACACTCTGTTTCTGTCTGTCTGTCTCTCTCTCAAAAATATGTAAACTTAAACAAACAAAAACAACCTTGCAAGTAAGTGTAGGTTGTCACGCAGGTAAATGCTAGGAAGGAAGGAGGGTATTCCCCAGGAATGTGAGAATTGAGAGCTGAAGGGACTGTCTGGCTATAATAAAGGCCAATGTCCTTTCCTCTGGAGGGAGTGGGGAGAGATTAGGCCTCCGCCCTCCTTCCACTGGCAGGCACCATAAGGTTCAAACATGAAATGGAGTTTCCAAGGGCTGTAACTAACTGAATGGGACTCATTCTTCAACGAAAAATGCCCTTTGGCTATGGAGTAGCAATATTGAATCTTCGCCCTGAGAGCTCATGGTGGGGTAATTTTGGAGAGAGAGATATATTGGGGATGTTTTATTATTCTGATTAACACACTTGAATAAGAACCTTGGTGTTCCCCTGCATTATAAAATGAAGGCAATAGTAAAAGAAAAGTTTTTTCTCCTAACAAGGGCCTTATTAGAACTTGGAAAGCCACCTTCCCAGTCTCCCCGGCCTCTGAATAGTGAGCCCTACTTACGCACATGATGACAGGCTTCTTGAAAAATTCCTCATTCCCTAATGATTCTGAGTGTTATAATTTAAAAAAGGCGTGTCTTTGCTACCTACAGGATTAAAAAAAAAATAATAGAGGCTGTCAGAGTCGGCCTGCAGGCAATTTTATGCTGCCTGTGGCTTATTTGAAACGTTCCCTACCACCCTCCCTTCTTTTATTTCCTGTGCCATCCTGCCCCGGCGGTGGGACTTAATACAGCATGTCTGTAAATATCTGCAACGTGTTTGCACAGAAATAGTGCCCAAATTGAATCAAATGGCATTTCCTTTCTCTCCTGACAGCTTGGATTTTTTTTCCCTCTCTTTTAAGTGGCTTTGATAAGACTCAGGGCCAAATTATTAAATCACCAGGGCTACCCTTTCTGTTCATCTGCCGCTAATGAACTTAGAAAATTGGCATCTCATCTGGCAGACAAACTCATTTTGTTTGACAAACAGCTGAAAAGTGTTTGTAAACAGGAACAAATTGGGGCTCGTATTTTTTTCCCCCTCTCACCTGGCCTTGTGTCCGTGTGCATGGGTTTTGGGGGGGGGTTCTTTTTAAACTTCTCTCTGAGGTTTGTAGAAATGCAGCCCTAGCTTTCTTCAGGTCTGTTACTTCCCTTGTGTTAGTCGTCAGCAGGGCGGACCTCACACACAGCAGCTGTTCTAGAATTAACTGGTGTGGTGTATTAGACATGTTTGGTTTTTTTTTTTAATTAATTTATTTATTTTGAGAGAGACAGAGACCCGTGTGAGCGGGGGAGGGGCAGAGAGAGAGAAAGAGAGAGATAATCCCAAGCAGGCTCTGCACTGTCATCACAGAGCCGGATGCAGGGCTCGAACTCACAAAACCGTGAGATCACACGTGACCTGAGCTGAAACTGAGGGTTGGACACTCAACCGACTGAGCCACCCGGGTGTCCCTGGCCTGGTGTGTTAGAAAGTGTGCTAGGTGTGCGTGTGACATATGGCTTGACCAGTTACTCATCAAGTGTCTCTGTCAAGTTGTTTAACACCCTTATTCCCCAGTTTACTACTTGATAAAATGGATAGTAAAGTAAAATGTATACATGTGGTGTGTGTGTGTGTGTGTATATGCCCTGTATGTATGTGTATTATGTGTCGTATGTGTGTGGCATGTGTCTACTGTATAGAGATAGTGTACACATTTTTTAAATATACACTGTATACGCATATATATGTGTGTGATTGTATGGGTGTACACATTTATATGTATGCATATGTAAATAAGATAAAGATTGATTTGCGCTTATTAGTACCTGCAACTATCTCCTGAAAGCGGGACAGACTGAGAGCAGAATGCCACCTTCATTATAACTTTTCAACATATTATTTAATCTTGCATTAGAATGCCTAAACTTTGAGGTAGTTTAAGAAGCAAATTAGGAAATTAGAAATCTTTACCTTTAATTTTTTTTTAGTTTTATGTATTTACTTTGAGAAAGAGAGAGAATGAGAGAGAGAGTGAGTGAGTGTAGGGGCAGAGGGAGAGGGAGGGGGGGGGAGAGAGAGAGAGAGAGAGAGAGAGAGAGAGAGAGAGAGAGAGAGAATTCCAAGCAGTCTCCACACCATCAGCATGACCCCCGATGTGGGGCTGAGTCCCATTAACCGTGAGATCCTGACCTGAGCCAAGATCATGAGTCGGACGCTTAACCGACTGAGCCACCAGATGCCCCCCCACCTTCAATTTTTATTCCTTCAAATTTGGAAGAAAATTCAGAAATTCTTTAGGTAACTGCCAGAGGTCCAGCCTCCATAACCCAGAGGTATAGTGGAAAACCTGCTGGAGTCCGGTTGCTGGGTTGACATTCTTGCTCTGTTACTTAATGGCTGTGTGACATGGGGCAAATTGCTTAGTTACCTTTTCTCTAAAATGGTGATAGTATCACCTAATTTGCGGGGTTGGATTTCAGTGAGACACTGCATGTGACACGCTTAAAATGCAGTGCTTGGTACAAATATATTGTTTGGAAGATGATAGAAAATACTACTACTCGTCTTGTTGCAATTGTTAAAACAGAAAAAGGGTTCTAAGTCAACAGAGTATTAGGGGCGGTGCTCAGAGGAGTCTGGGTCTGCTTCCCCAAAGAGGTGGCCCCTGACGGAGGGATTGGAGGTTGTCATGACTTATCACGCACAAAAGGAGAAAAAAGGAAAGAAGAAAGTGAGAGATTGTCTTAGCAGTTCAGTATTGATTGGTTTTAGCAACTTTGAAGTTCCTTTTGAGTACGCAGGTCCTCTTTATCATCCACCGATGAAAGAAGGCTCTAATCCCCCTCCACTGCCTTTTCTGGCCCAGGACTTCCTGCAGAGCCTGGTGATCAATAGCCACCAGGGGATTTAGAGCCACTTCTCAACACAAATTGTCAGAATCATGCAGTGGCACTGAGGTTGCTGTTGTCTTGTGGGACCATGCCCCTATCCCCAGCTGGACTGTAAGCACTTTATCATACACCAGTAGGCTTCCGTGGAAATTTGTTTGATTGAATTAACGGGGAATTAAAACCCTTTTGCCTGGAGTACCTTTAAGTAGACACTTCTTCCTTTAATGGAAACTCCCCCCTTTTTTTTTTTAAATTTATTTATTTATTTTGAGAGAGAGAGGAAGAGAGAGCGAGAGAGACAGAGACAGACAGAGATCGAGCCGGGCAGAGGCAGAGGGAGAGGGGGAGAGAGAGAGAGAATCATAAGCTGGCTCTGTACTGTCACCACGCGGAGCCCAACTCGGGGCTCGAACTCATGAACTTTGAGATCATGACCTGAGCCCAAATCAAGAGTTGGGCTCTTCACCTACTGAGCCACCCAGGTGCCCCAAAACTCATTTCTCAACCTTCTTTGTTTTCCATTTCCTGGCTCCAGTTCGCCTTCCTGTAAATCTCAAACTGTTCTTTCACACGTGTTCTTTTCCTGAAAAATCATAGTCCCTGCTTAGAGGGGCTCATTCTCTGATGAGCCAGATCCACACCAACTCATTAAAATAGATTTTGCTAAAGTCCGTGATAGAAGATAGAGAAGACAGTTGTTTGATCCCCTTATATGATCTTGAGGAAATCTCTTTTAGGAGACTTAGTTTTTTATCTGTAATTTGGGGACGATAGCATTTGTGCCACAGAATTATTGTGTAGATCAAATGAGACAAGGAACTGTTGTGTGTTACCTGACATGCTTATGTCTGGAAATTGCTCAGGATAAATAAGGTGACTGGTAGAATCTTGTTTTGTTTTTTGTTTTGTTTTGTTTTGTTTTTCTTACAGCTTGATTCTTTATTTTGATAGGGGCTGGTCTGTGTTGTTCAGCCATGACTGTTCTGGTGTCACTGAGTATTTTTTCAACTGAGGTGTAATTTACATACTGTAAGTTTTTACTGTGAGTGTACTAGTCAGTGGTTTTAGCATATTCACAAGATTGTGTTACTGTCACTACATTTTAATTCTGGAACACTTTCATTAGCCCCAAAAGAAACCACATACTCATTAGCAGTCCCCCCTTCCCCTCTTCCGTGAGCCCCAGGTAGACACTTTCTGTTTCCTTGGATTCAGACTGGGAGATTCTTGAAGAGTATCTCTCTCTCTCCCATCTTGAATACTTACAAATCATGAATCTTTACATATTTAGGTCCTTTACACATTTTAAATTTTTTTAGAGAGAGAGAAAGAGAGAGGGTGTACACGTGCATGAGTGGGGAGGAGCAGAGGGAGAGACAGAGAGAATCCCAACAGACTCCACACCCAGTGTGGAGCCTGATGTGGGGCTTGATCTCACAATCCTGAAATCATGACCTGAGTCGAGCTCAAGAGTCGGATCCTTAACTGATCCAGGCACCCCTGGGTCCTTTAAACATTTTTAAAAATTTGTGCTGATTTGAAGACGATGAAGAAGATAAAACAGAAGCATCAGGACAGGAAAGCAAGGACTTGGGTTCCAGACCTAACTGTGCCCTCTGCTTTCTGGGTGACTTCGGGATGTCACTCCCTTGTCTGAGCCGCAGTTGCCACAGTTAGATGACTTGTATTCAATTTGAGAACTGCTCCCTCTCCCACTTCTCATTTAGGCTTAAACTCAGTGATTTTGAGTCTGTGCATGTTTATATTGATTGGCTTTAAATGTGTGCTTGTTCTTTAAGTTTCTTGCTGCTTTCTTATCTTCCATGCTCGCGTTGCTTTCCTTTTTTAGTTTCCAACTCAGCGTGCTATGTGTCAAAATACGTAAATATATTATGTGTGTGTGTGCGCGTGTGTATAAAACAGTGGCATTTTTGGAGGCAGCTGCCTTGGGAGGACTGATGAGATCATTCATGTAAATTAGCTGAGGATTTGGCACTTAGTGTTAGATAACAGCTCTTTGCGAAGTGAACAATGGGATCACCCGTTGGTGATGGTAGACCAGTTGACACTTGCCCATGTGAAACTTGTTAAATTGGTTGTCCCACGTGATCCCAGTCGGAAGCTTCCTTGATCTTGGGATGGGGCTTCTGAGAGAGTCTTCCTTTCCCCCTTTGCCTTCACTGGTGTGCGGAACATGTCAGTGCGAAATTATAGATTTGGAAAAACAAATGCCATGAGAGGAGCAATTTACCTTATCCTGCTCTCTTCAAGTGACACGGGAAATGAAAAACGTCCAAACTAAGACGAATTTAGTGGATACCAAAACCACCAGGCTATTGATTCTTAAAGCCAGACAGCACGGTTATGAATTGGGTGATAAAAATGGAAAGCATTTAGCTTGACTCTGAAGACAGGGACAGCTTTGTGTTATCACAGCGATTAGGTTCTCCTGACAGCCTCACAACTAATGAACTAGCTCTTATTAACTAGCCTGCTTACTTTCTGTGCTTCATCTGTCTGATGTGTTGTGTGAGTAAGCTACGTCGGAATAATTTGATTTCTTTGATAGAAGCCTGGATGCCTGAGACTTAATCTCTAACCTTAAAGGTAGCAGGACCATTGGCTGCAAAGTTCTTACGTAGAGCGAAGGCAGTAAGAGATTGTTAGAAGCCATGAATAGTTCTGCACCATTGCAGAGGTGGGGTTTGTATCTCCTGATGGACTTTGGAACTGACAATCAGGTGCCTTTTGGGTGTTAGAGATCAGCTATGGAACCTGCATTTATTATCATTGGATGCTGAGGCCCAGAGGAGGTAAGTGTCCAGTTGAGTCACAGTGTAAGTTCCTGGTTGAGCAGGACTACATTTCCTGAAGCTTGGTCTCATGCTCTTTCTTTCACATCATTTAGAATGTTGAGACCTGTGGTAGGTCCAGGCCAGCCTGTCCTTCTCCAGTGTCCTCGAGTCAGTCCTGCTGTTCTTTGACAGGTTATCCCTGACCCCATAGGACTGAAGTGCCTCTTCATGACTCTCTGCCTTCATGGTGGTTTCTTTTCTTGACTTCTGCGTGATGATGAAGGTAACTGTTAGCGACTGAATTACATCTCTGCAAAATTCATTATCTTAGTGGTGTCTTAATCCACAGTACCTCAGAATATGTCCTTATTTGGAAATAGGGTCATTGCAGATCTAGTTAGGTAGAATGAGGTCATACTGGATTGGGTTGGGCCCTAATCAAGTATGACTGTTGTCCTTATAAAAAGGGAAATTTAGACAGAGATAGACACACGGGGAGAATGCCCCGTGAATCCTGGGGTTGTGCTGCCATAAGCCCAGGGACCACCAGTAGCTCAGAGACTAGTCTGGGTCAGGTCCTCCCTTGGCAACTTCAGGAGTGCTCATGCTGCCATCTTGGATTTCCATGGAGCCTTCAGAATTATGAGATGATACATTTCTGCCAAGTTACCCATTTTATGGAACTTCGTTCCAGCAGTTCTAGGAAACTAATACAGCCACCCACCAAGCATTTCATACCATAAAAGTATAATTAGTTATGAGAATAAATAATCTACTGTAGTACCTTCCTTTTTACCCTCCTCCCAAGTTCTTTTGTTTTTTAATTATCAAACTGCCATTAGGTGTGTGGTGAATTAATTGGATATTCATTCATTCATTCATTCATTTATTCATTCATATTCATTGTTTAGCTGCTCTGTGCCAGCTAAAATGCTGGGCACTTTCCCACTGTGTCTCATCCTGGTTCTACCTCATACTACACGTGTAACATGTGTGGCATTTGACCCGCACTGAGCCATGGTTTTCTCTTCTCCACAGTGGACCAATGATACACAAATGTTAGGAGTCTTGAGGGTTGAATGAGATGAAAATGTCAAGTGCCCAGCATGGACCCAGCTGCATAGTAGTTGCTAAATAGCTGCTACTGCTTGAGCTCCCCAAGTGTGAGGTTCTAGAAATTTAAAATCATTAATAATAATAGACCTCCCTGTGTGCATAGAGCAAAGGGATTTAGGTAACCTTAAGAAAAGCCACTCTTCTCAAGGAAATACTATACACAAGCATTTATAGTGGCACAGTTCAGAATTCCTAAAAGGTGGAAACATCCTGAATATCCATCACCCGATGAATGGATCAGCAAATGTGGTTTATCCCTGCAGTGGAATATTATCCAGCCACGAAAAAGAACGACCCACTTATACATGCTACAACACAGGGTTGAAGCACAGGAACATTATGCAAGGTGAAAGAAGCCAGGTACAGAAGGCTGGAATATTGTATGCTTCCACCTATATGGAATATCCAGAATTGGTGAGTCCATAGAGACAGAAAGCAAGTTGGTGGTTGTTAGGGGCCAGGGGAGGGGAAATGGGGAGTAGCCACCTAACGGTATGAGATTATCTTTTGGAGTGATGAGAAATTTTTGGAATTAGATTGAGACGGTGGTTGCACACAACACTACGAATGCAGTAAATGCCGCTGGATTCTGTGTTGTTAAAATGGTTATTTTTATGGTAAGTGAATTCTAACCCAGTAAAAAGAAAAGCATCGTTCTTCTTTAGTCACAAGGATGTTTATGTGGCCCAAATCAGGGGAATGTGGAACAGGGTCAAAATGTCACACTTGGAAGCCATCACACAGTATGGTTCAAATATCTTGAAATTGGGAGGCATAGAGTCTTTGTGATCTGAGGCAAGTAACGTTTCTGTCTAAAAGAGGAGTTTTTTTTTCACTTTCCCTGCTGTGGCTTTGGTGTCACTGTGACTTTTTATTGCAGTGTAGGACCAGGACTCCCCAAACTGTTCCCTGGCAAAGGAGAACAGTACTGCTCCAGCACTCTGAGACCAACCATGACTGATCCTGGGCGTCTAGAGGCCCCATCCTTCAGCATAGTGCTGCCTCACTGTCTTAGTCCACTAGGCCTTCTGGAACACAGTACCACAGACCGAATGGCTGGATTACAAACAATAGAAATGCAATTGTCACAGTAACTGTGATCAGGCTGCTGACATGTTCAGGTTCTGGGGGTGATACCCTTCCAGTTGACTTCTTACATCCTCACATGATGGAAAGAGTGCCTCTAATAAGGACACTAATCCCATGCGTGGGCTCCACCCTTGTGATGTAATTACATTCCAGAGGCCCTACCTCCTCGTACCATCATATTGGGGATTAGAATTTCATCATATGAATCTTGGGGGAACACAGACCTTCAGTCCATTGCACCCATATATGTACCAAATTGGCATCGTGTTAACAGAAATGTCCCCCAAACAAGGACATGGCTATTGGGATGGCCCCCAGCTGGGCCTGCCACCAGAAGCCTGTAAGTTGGCCTCTGGGATGTGTGTTCTTCTTTGCCCAACCCAGAATTCATATTGCTCGTAGAGTTGTTGGTCTTCTTGACCACAGATGGTGTAAGTCCTGCCTAGGAGTCTTCAGCAGCTCCTGAGCGTCTGTAGAATGAAGCCCAAGTTCTCCTTCATTTAGCGTTCAAGGCCACCCAGGCTCGTTCCCCTCCACCCATCAGCCTCCTTACCTGACTCTGGAAGGAATGGTTAGCTGCCATCCCCTGGTCCCAGGCATGCCCTTGAACTTTCCTGAGGGACTCCTTCTGCCAGGGATGACTTTTCTTCCCTTGGCAGCCATTTGAATTGTGCCATCCTCCTTGGCTCAGCCCAGATGTTTTCCCCTGCGAGCACTTTCTCTGGTCCTGTCTTGTGTTCCTGTTCATGGTGTCTGCGTCTGTCTGGTCCCTACACTCTTACAAGTCTGCTCAAGGGCAGGAACGCTGTGGTACCCTTCTCTTATGCTCGGCTCCAAGCCCTGTGCCTGGAATAGAGTGTGTGCCCCGTAAACATGTGCAGAGTGGAATGAGGAGGAAAGTGGCAGAGTCAAGAGAAGGTAAAGAAATAGCTACCTTCTTATCATTTGCCACAAGAGATATTTACATAAAATCTCCATAGGCCTTGAAACCCAGAGGAAAAATAGACTCTGCAAGTTAGACACATCACCCTCCAGCAGTTGGGAAGACTGGAGTGCATTTTTCGTCTCCGCCCTTGTTAAGTGCTTATGAGTGTTTGCTTAAGCAGAATGGAAATGGGAGGCAGTGCCTGCTTAAATCATCCCTTTCCAGAGTGAAAATCAAAAGAACGAAGACCAAAACACTCCAATGGGTAGCCTCATGGATATGATTAAGCGCTGATTTAACATTCAGAAGAAAAACATAAAAATCAGCCTTCCCGGAGCTATAGTCTGACCCCAGGAAAAGCGTGTATCCTCAGGAAAGATCAATTTGCATTAAAGATCTGTTTGGCAATGCATTGTTGAAAGAGGTTAATATTGTAAGTGGAAGTTTTTGATTGCGTCTCGACTCTTTTCTTTCCTTTTGCCTCTCTACCTGTGTCACCCCAGAGAGAGCTCTGTGTGAGAAGTGATAGTCACACTGCCTGCCAGTCAACATCTCAATGGAACTTAAATGCTCTTAAAAAGCAGAATCTGGGTTGTATGATGCGATAGAAAGGGTGGAAATTAAGGAAAGTCCCTGGGATGCACATGAACACACTCCACCTCCCCGGGCCGAGGGAGGTGGTGACTTTGGAGGAAGATGACCACAGTGGATGTGTGGTACTTCCTGGGCCACTAGATGCTAGTAACACCCCATTCCCTCCAGTCTTGACTGTCAAAAATGTTTCCAGACATTGCCAGATGTTCCCAGGGTTGGGGGCAACATTACCCCCAGTTGAGAACCAATGTCTTACAGGCTCACCACGCAGATAAGCAGGAGGTAGACCAGTAGGAAGAAGTCAAAGCAGGCAGAAAGGCAGGGAAATGTGACAGACACAGCGTCCTTCATCTGGTGCTTGTTCTGCATTGGGAAGTGTGACGTGGGTGGGCTGGAGGTCGTGGAGGCCTTTAATACCATGCTGAGGAAAACACATTGGATTTGAAGTCAGAAGCCTTGGGGTTAATCCCAGGCTGCCCCCCTGCCCCCCCACTATGTGATGAGAATCACTAACCTTTTGAGTCTTGGTGCCCTTATCTGGAAAAGTAGAGTTGCACAGCTTGGTTGTAAAGACTGAGTGAGCTAAGACCGTGTGGAAGCATCAGTATGGTGCTTGGCACTCATTGCCTGATAAATGTTGTCTTCCTTCTTTTAAAAAAAAATTTTTTTTTTAATGTTTATTTATTTTTGAGACAGAGAGAGACAGAGCATGAACAGGGGAGGGGCAGAGAGAGAGGGAGACATAGAATCTGAAACAGGCTCCAGGCTCTGAGCTGTCAGCCCAGAGCCTGACGCGGGGCTCGAACTCACGGACCATGAGATCATGACCTGAGCCGAAGTCAGACGCTTAACCGACTGAGCCACCCAGGCGCCCCTGTTGTCTTCCTTCTTGAAGACAACGTCTTCACGCTTCCACGTCTGGTGACCTCCAGTCCCTCTAGCTCCACTGCCACCCACTCGGGCTGCCATCGATCCAGCCTCTGTTATTGCAGAGCCTCGTGGGTTCTCTGCTCCAGCTCCGCCTCAGGCCTGCAGCCACGCTTGCCTCCTGAAACAGGATGACAAGAAGGCTCAGAAGACACTTTCCTGTACTGTCCAGCACTGTGGCTCTGGGGCACTTGAAATGTGGCTAGTTCAATTGAGCGGTGCTGTTCCTGTTAGGTGAGCTCTGGAGTTTGAAGACTTAGGATGAGAGAAAAAGAGTATAAACTATCTCAATAATATTTTATGTTGGTGACGTGTTACAATGCCAGTGTTTTAGACATGCTAGCTTAAGTTAAATGTATTCTTAAAATTAACTTCCCTTATTTCTTTTTACCTTTTTAAAGGTGGCTCTGGGAAACAAGATGAGTTTTGTAAGAGGAGCTGTTGTCTTGTCCAAGGAAACATATTGGTTTGGTTCAAAAGAGAATCATTTCCTGGCACTGAGTTTTGAGATATAATCTGCTTCACGAAGCAGTCCGTTTAATTTTAAAGAACAGAAATGGCCCCTTTAAAAGAGTAGCCATCTGGGGCGCCTGGGTGGCGCAGTCGGTTAAGCGTCCGACTTCAGCCAGGTCACGATCTCGCGGTCTGTGAGTTCGAGCCCCGCGTCGGGCTCTGGGCTGATGGCTCAGAACCTGGAGCCTGTTTCCGATTCTGTGTCTCCCTCTCTCTCTGCCCCTCCCCCGTTCATGCTCTGTCTCTCTCTGTCCCAAAAATAAATAAACGTTGAAAAAAAAAATAAATAAAAATAAAAGAGTAGCCATTTATTGAATAATGTGTTCAGCGCAGTCTTTTTTCCCCCTGCAGATGTTAGGATGCTTTTTTCCCTTTTGAATACTAGTCCCTTTACAGTACAGTATTATACACCGCCTTAAGGCAGGACGAGGGCACACCCATATTTGTTAGCTCCCTCCCCACCTTAGTTACGACTGAATGCTTGTGTCCCCTAAGATCTGCCTGTTGAATCCTAACCACCAGTGCAATGGTCTTAGGGGGCTGGGTCTTTGGGAGATGATTAGAATATGAGGGCAGAGCCCGTGTGAGTGGGACTAGTGCCTTTATAAAAGGGACCTGGAAAGCCCACCGTGTGTAGACACAAGAACAAGATGACTGTCTACAAACTAGGAAGGAGGCTCTCCCCAGACGCTGAACCTGCCAGAGGTCTTGGACTGCTAGGTCTTGGACTTCCTACCCTCCAGAATGGTGAGAAATAAATGTTTGTTGTTTAAGCCGTCCAGTCTATGGTATTTACCCAAGCAGCCCAAACGGATGAAGACGCCCCTCTGCCAACTTTGTAGGTGCGACAGCAAGTACTTAGAATTTGATTGGTCAAGCAGCTGAAATCCAACTGATTCATTTTAATGTCACTAATACTACTCTAGCCTCTCACATTGCTGTAATCATATTTTGGATATTCTTTTGGTCTCCCTCAATGCTTCCAACAGCTATTAGTGCGCAGTACTGCCACTGGCTTTCACGAAGAAGGACGGGGGCCCCCGGGATGTTGAATGACCTGTCAAGATACTGAACAGCCAATATGCAGAGCTGACGCTTGAGCCCAAGTCCTGACTCCCCATCCTCTGTAAATGCTGTGAGGCCCACATGGAATGCAGACCATGCCTCGGAGCTTGCTGTGAACGTAGTGGAGACATGATGGCAAAACTCTCAGGCTGCAGGCAGCCTGTCCTAACTGCAAAGGTGTGTGACATGGGTGGTTGAAGACCAGGTCAGAGACCCTGGTGAGGCCCTCCACCCTTGATCTGGGACATCGTCGTGGCTCTGAGAGCGAAGGGATATGTTTCCTTGCAGCAAGAGAATTTGACTTCACAGCGGGATCAAGACGAACAAAGCTGGCGCCAGTGGGCCCTTAGAGTCCTTTGAAACACAGCGAACTCCCAAGTTTTCAATGTTTGTTCCCAAGCATATCGCATGTGGCTTTTACCCCTGTAGTTCACGTGATTCATTTTTAGACAGTGCCTCCAAGGCCAAACGCCATTCTCCAAATGAAAAAAAGGAATTGGGAGTGCCAGTTTGACAAGCCCAAGGATCATCTACAGGAGGGAGATGCCTTGGGCCCTGGTGTGCAGAGGAGAGAGGGAGGGAGGAAGCATCTGTAGGGTGGGCCTCCAGGAGCGATGCCTTAGACTCAGGGGGAGAGGTCAAACCCCCTTTGTGTGTTCCTCCTTGTGGAGCAGAGAAAGGAAAGAGAGTTGCCAAAGTGAACTTTGCGGGTGACCTCAAATGTACCAAATGGTCTCTGCAGGGTTCACTGCAACTGTAGGGACCTACCTGAGGTGCCGTGTGGCTTCTGTTTCTCCTATTATAGATGTTGTGGAGTCCGACAGCAAGATGGCAAGCTTTTGTTTAGAGAAGGCTGCCAGGTGCCTGCCTGATGGCCAAGGCTGTCTGGCATGTTCATTCACTCGCTCGTTCATCCATTTAAGGGCTGCCTCCTGTGTGCCTAGGTGCCATCCTGGTTTTTGCTCAAGTGGAAACTGAAATGTAGTGAGTGAGGCAGCCATTACATAAGTAATCCATCAGATGATTGTATTATTCCAAAGTTTGATGTGTGCAGAGGAGGAGGAGGTAACCAGAGAGCAGGACGGAGGACGTGAGGGAGGGTCACTGAGGCCTGGGACCCTCTGAGAAGACCCCTGTGAGTTGACAGCACTCAAGAATCTCAAGGACTTAGCCAAGCGAAGAGCAGAGTGAGAAGCACTCCAGACAGAGGGAAGACACTTGCAAAGGCCCTGAGGTGTGTTCCAGAAGTGAGAGGGCCGGTGTGGCTGAAGGCAAGCAGAATTGAAGGGATGCTGGCCAGAGAGGAGGATGTAGAGACAGTTAGAGGTCAAGCCATGAGATCCTTACAGACATGACAATGAGTTAGGGGGTTATTTTAAGAGCTGCGGGGAGACATTGAATAATTTCCGGTGTGATCTGAGTTAGGAGGCTATCATACTGGGCACATGCGTGAGACGATGGCGGCTTGGATTTATATAGTGGCAGTAAAACTGGAAAGAAGTGGGTGGATCAAAGGACAGAATAAATGTTTCAGAGGTAAAAATGGCAGGGTTTGAGGATGGCCAGATTTGACAAAATATGAGGAGTGAGTAAGGAATTGAGGTACTTGGTAACTGGTACCCAGGTATCTGGCTTGAGCATTGATGTAGACGATGGTTCTCTTTAAGGCAGCGGAAAGCTCTGGAGAAGAGGGGGTGGAGAAGGGGGAGATTGGGATTGAGGCACCCGTGGTAGGGAAAATCATTGTACATGTGAGTCTGGAGGTCAGAGGAGAGGCCAGAGCTGGAGGTACAAAAGTGGGAGACATCAGCCCGGAGACCGTCTCCCACGTCATTGGAATGGGAGATCTCACCTGGGGAGAGAAAACAAGATGGGTCCCACACTGCCTCCTGGAACATTCCTGGAATTTGCCGTCTGGAGAAGACAAGGCTACAGGAGAAAAGGAATGTATGAAATGAACATCTCAGAAAGTAGCACTGTGAGTTTACCAGAGAAAGGTAATAGCACCTCTTAGTAGTTGACTGACCATTTGAAATCAGACGTGATTAAATGGAACAAATCTGCCTGCCTGATAGTGCGGTTTCCTACCCCAACATTTGGCTTCCCAAGTAGAGCTGTGGTAAACAAGTGCGGTTGTGCTCATCTGAATGACTGGATTTTCCCAGGCCAGTATAATTGGAAAGAAGGAGGGCTAAGGGAGGGAGGTTATAATAATGAGCCATGGCATCTAAGCTGAATGAGAGAGAATAGAAAGAAAATCTAGACCTGGATGGACAGTAATGAAGAAAGCCGGTGGACTGGGGTTCATGATGACAGTGAAGAATTTGGGCAATGGCAGCCTGGGAAGGCTAGCAGGGGGCTGGATGGGGGGGGGGGGTTGATGTTGACATTTGGGATTTTTGGGGACTGTGCTGGTTTTGGTGACACCAAGAGCTAGAACATAAATTTGGTCCACATGAAGTGGCAGATGTTGTGAACCGACCATTCCCATCATGGAACTGAGGTGGAGAGGCAGAAGGACGTGTGTTGGACGCTGAGGTCTTCAGACAATGAGAAGAGTCACCGGGAGCTTCCAGATGACAGTGACAAGGACAGAGAGAATGATGCTGAGCCAAAGACGAATGGGGGCTTTAGGAGAGGGGGAACCAGTAAGAGTTGGCAGACAGCCAGAAGCCTGGAGGACAGAGGCCCGCCTTCTAGCCATTTCGTACTTGCTTGAGAAGAGTAGGGGAAAGGGGTCTCCTTTGGGGAAGGCAGAGATCGGGGGACAGCTGTCCTTTCACACAAGAGCAGAGCTGGAATGAAGCCAGGCGAAGCTGAGGATAAAGAGGAGTTTGCTGATCACATAGTGAAAGTTCCACAGGATTCTACAGTTGGGCTTGGGAGGAAGGTGTGGGCTGGCCCTTGTGTCCCAGGAGTAGTTTGTATGGTCGTGAATATCCAGGAGTCTGCCGGCTGTGACTGAAATACTCAGTCATCGATCCATTCGATGTTTATTGATCTCCTCCTACATGCTAGATACTGTGCTAGCAACAAAGAAAACAGCTGTGGCCAAAACAGACGAAGTATCTGCCCTTGAGGCATCAGTTGCGTGTCCTGTAGCATAGAACTGATTTTCTGGGGTTTTTTGTTTTGTTTTGTTTTGTTTTCGTTTTTCAGGAAGCACTGGAATTTGAGTCCCAGGGTTTCCAACTAAATCAGTGTCCTTAGCCTCTCTTGGTCTCTGAAAGATGGATGTAATGCAGCCTCTGTGGGTGGTGTTCAGTCATTCAAATATGGAAGAAGTGTTTTTGACGGGAAGTCAGGATGGGTCATCAGAGCAGCCTCTAGTCCATAAGATGCTTCTGTTCGATTAGAAAAAAGCACTTTTCCTTCTAGAAACTCTGTTTCCATCTATCAGAGAACTGTTGTAATAAATCTGCCATCAACAGAGTCCAGGATGTGATGGTTCTCCCTAGTATACTGGCCAGTCCCTGCAGGGGTAAGGTGAAGGAGGGGGTCAGGTAGGAGTGGAGGGAGGCCAGCTTTATTTATCAATAACCAGTTGTTTACTCAGTGCTTTGGTAGTAGAGTGCACCCGCATCACCTGGGCTCTTGTTAAAATGCAGATTTTGATCCATGGAGCTGGGGTGGGGCCTGGCAGTCTGCCTTTCTCGCAAGATATGAGCCCCCACTGCTGCTGCTGCTGCTGCTGATTTAGGGGCCACACTTTGGATGGAGATGGCTAAGTGTAAACCAATGTTTTAGCTCCTGGTCTCTGGCAGAGGCTTAAAACAAACACTAGAGGGCCAGGATCCTTTGCCCTTTCGGGGTTTTAGTCTGATGAAGAGAGATTAGAGACGGGAGATGATTAGAAGACAATGACAGTGGATGATGGGCATTGAGGAGGGCACTTGTTGGGACTAGCACTGGTGTTGTATGTAAGCAATGAATCATGAGAATCTGCTGGAGAAGCCAAGAGCATACTGTATACACTGTATGTTAGCTAACTTGACAATAAATTATATTTTAAAAATAGTTAAAAAAAAAGACAATGACAGTGATCTGGATGGTGCTCCTGATGGCCTTTGGAGTTTGGAACAAAGGGAGGGAACATCTCCAGGTCTGGACTTGCCAGAGATGTTTCACTGAAGCAGCCAGGACTTGAAATTTCTCCTGAGGTCCAGCAGAGGAGGGAAGACACGGCAGGACAGTCGGGCTGTGTGTGAGAGGCTTGGGCAAAGGTGTGAGGTGTGGATATAACACTAGCAATAGTACAAATAATGACACAACAAAGCCAACATCGGTGGAGGGTCTGTCTGCTGTAGGACCTGTATTATAAGCTCAGTGAGGGCCAGCCCTGTGCCCTCTTAGGAACTGGGACAGCCTCTTGCAAGAAAGGTTCACTTGAGATTGGGATGACTGTTATGCCCAGAATTCGTGATCCCCAAAGACCACCAGGGAGCCAAGTCGGAGGCAAAAGCAAAGAGCCTTTATTCGAGCTAGCTCCAGCTCAATCCCCTACCAGCACCAACGCAGCGGTGAGATGCCCGAGAGAGAGAGAGAGAGAGAGAGAGAGAGAGAGAGAGACAGAGAGACAGAGAGACAGAGAGACACAGAGAGAGAGAGAGAGAGAGAGAGAGAGAGAGAGAGTTTCAAAAGCACAAAGGTTTTATAGGGATTTAGGGGCAGTGGGGGGGGGGGAGGAGATGGTCTCGGCCTTAGCTGATTGGCTGGGGAAGGGTCAGAGTCCTGTTGCGCAGTTGCTGGGCGTGGTTTGAATGGGAAGTTTGAACCGGTGAGCAGGAAGTTACTCAAGGAGAGGAGGCGTGGTCTGAGGTTTGAGCTGGAATTTCTTTCTGTGGTTTTTCTGGAAAGGGGGCCATGTCGGGGAATATAGTCACTCAAGATGGAGGACACAGAACAAAATAGAGTCGACCAGTCTAGGTCTGCTCTTTCAATGACAATATGGGACTGACAGGGTTCACCCTATCTTATAGTTACAATTGGTAATTGTAACAAATAACATATAACCTGTAACAACATAGAATATAACATGTAACAAATCTGTTACACGCCTATAGGATCAGTTGGGGCTCCTAATAATTCTGAAGGGTTTCAGTCATTGGGTTCCTTAGACTTTTGTTTGTTTGTTTGTTTGTTTCCTTTGGAAGTTACTTAGATTTTTATTCACTCTTTATGTGCAGAATTTCTAGACAATTCACATGTCTTGAACACCCATGAAAATTCATTTCTATTGATGCTAATTAAAAGAGAATCTCCAAGAGTGCCTGGGTGGCTCAGTCGATTAAGCATCCGACTTCAGCTCAGGTCATGATTTCATGGTCTGTGAGTCGGAGCCCCGTGTCAGGCTCTGTGCTGACCGCTCAGAGCCTGGAGCCTGCTTTGGATTCTGTGTCTCCCTCTCTCTCTGACCCTGCCCCACTCACTCTCTCTGTCTCTCAAAAAATAAATAAACGTTAAAAAAAGAATTTTTTTTTAAAAGAGAACCTCCAGGGATGCCTGGCTGGCTGTCAGTGGAGCATGGGGCTCTTGATCTCGGGGTTGTGAGTTCAAGCCCCAAGTTGGGCCTGGACCCTACTTAAAAAAAGAAGGAGAAGGAGGGGAAGGGAAAGGGGAAGGGGATGACAACTGTCTGGTGTTGATCAGCTCAGCTCAGCATTTGGAAGGTGGGCTTCTGATTGGAGTCTTTCAAATGGTAGCCAGCCACCCCCAGAAGATGTATTCCTAATTAGGATCCTGCAGATCTTAACTTACTGAACCTGTCATGGAAAGTAAAAGTCACACATGTATTTTTCACTGTCTGCCCTGAGGTATTTTGAATCACATGCAATATAACAAGAAGACGTGGTGATTCAAATTTTAAAATATTTTTCAGTTATAAAAGCAACACATATTCTTTGTCAAAGTTTTTTGGGAGAAATCTGTATTCAGATATATTGAAATGATCCGTATCCTATACCCAGAGATAACCTTTAACTTTTATACTGTTCATATGTATAGTTATATCGGTATTTATACATGTTTTGTTGGACTGAAAGATACTTGTAATCACATTTATGTTCAGCTGTGAGTACTGTTTTTGTGGCTTTAATAGAGCACAATAATTTTTCTGCCTCATACAGTGTTCTGCATAAATGGGACTTTCATTGGTTAAAACAGATGGGAGAAGACAGATCGAGTAGTAGAAGTTTAGGAGCAGGAATTGACCAGCTTGGCCAAGGAATTGGATGATGGGTTTTGAGGTATTTTATTTTATTTTATTTTATTTTATTTTATTTTATTTTATTTTATTTTATTTTTTAAATATGAAATTTATTGTCAAATTGGTTTCCATACAACACCCAGGGCTCATCCCAACAGATGGAGGCATGGGCATTTTAGAGGTGACTCTTTGCCCTGCCTATTCACCCTGGAGTCTGTCTCCCTCAGACCAGGCAAGAACCGGTTCCAGACTGGTTTCCCCAGTTAATCCATCAACATTTGCATACGTATGGGAGGTGATTTCCAGACCTTCCTTCTTTCTTGTGTTCCTTGACTATATTGACTTCCTGGAGTAACTCCTGATATAAACTGAGATTTTTCTTTAAATTGTGTTTTTAGTGCACAGAGGTATCATTTAAAAGTCAAATCCATGAAGGAATATTTTTTTACCTGCTAGGTTTAATTTCAGATGCCAGTGTTATCATAAAATGCAAACCACCCTGGACTGTGTTTCAAAACTTAGGACAAATTGTGCCAGTTGAAATTAACTTTTGCAGATGGAGCGAAGAAAGGAGGAAAGGAAGTGTTCTAAAGAGGTTTTTAAAAACGTTTTTAAATATTAATGCCACTTGCGTTCAGCTCCGTATATATTCGTACTACTTACCCCTGAAGTCCAAATTCATCTATTGCTTTCCAGTTTTTGCTCTGTTGTACTTTTTTTGTTTTGTTTTGTTTTGTTTTGTTTTGTTTTGTTTTGAGAGGGAACAAACGGTGGTGATGTATTTAACCCGGGGAGGAAAGTAATCTTAAGATCCAACATGAAAGATTTAGGTTAGATCAGAAGGGAAACGACCCCCGGCAAAGGTTGTTGGAATCAGTTACTTGGGGAGAGGAGAGCCCAAGGTCTCTCGGCCGTAGGGGCATGTAACCTTTGGCCCATTCATCAACCTTTCTAGGCCTTAGTTTTCTCATCCACTAAATGGGGATGAAAAATAGTTTCTACCTCATAGGTTATTTGGAGAATTAAAAGAGCCTGAGACATAATACATGCTGCTTATTGCTAGTTGTCTTTACTATTATTATTATAAGTGAATTTCAGGAGCGCCTGGGTGGCTCCGTGGGTTAAGCATCCGACTTCAGATCAGGTCATGATCTCCTAGTTTGTGAGTTCAAGCCCAGTGTAGGGCTCTGTGCTGACAGCTCAGAGCTGGAGCCTGCTTTGGATTCTGTGTCTCCCTCTCACTCTGCCCCTCCCCAACGTGTGTGTGTGTGTGTGTGTGTGTGTGTGTGTGTATTCTCTCTCTCTCTTTCAAAAATAAACATTAAAAAAAAGTGAACTGCAAAAGAAACAACAAAAACAACAACAACAAAAAACCAAAAAAACAAACAAAACCAACAGCCCAAAAACCAAACAAACAACCAAACACCAAAAGAGGCAGTTTTAATGTGGTGTCTTCCTGAAGGAGAATCCAGTGGGTCCTTCTGATTGAAATCACCCATTTGTACTTGACAATGTCAGCCCGTACTTATTTGTTGGGCTCTTTTCTCCCAAGCCCTGTGGGAATGGGGAGTGAGAAAAACATGATACTTCTGCCCTTCTTCTCTCAGGAAGAGGTGGGGCTCACCTTGCCTCGTGCTCCATCAGTCCTTTCTGGGCCCTTCTTCAAGGGATCTCTCATTTAAGACTCTCTGGCAGAGAGGGCATCACTTCATTGTAGATGGACAACATGGAACTTACCCGGAGACGGGGAGTTCGGCAGTGCTGCAGCTAGTTGAGTGTGGAACTGGATTTGAAGCCACATCAGTGTCACTGCATAGCCTTCTGTCCCCAGTATGTTCTTCCTGAGAGATCCCCCAGCATCTGGGAGATCCTTATTCTTAGTGACTCACAGTTGGTGTGGAGGGTTTGTTGCCCATGCTTCAGAATGAAAAACTTTCTATGGTAGTGGAGGGGGCTGGGGGAACCTTCTCTCAAATCAACATTCTTTGTTGAAAGGGGTTTTGCTTTTTTGGTTTTACTTTCTACGCCACACCCTCCAGCCTTGTGGTCTTTCATGTGTTTCGAGGGAGGGCCATTTAGAAAATGGCATCAGAGTGGTTGCAGAAGAAAGCCTGGCACTGACAGTTGAGATTGGCCCCATTAGGTGTTTATTGCTGGCAACTTGCTGAACGCAAATTCCTAAAGCTCCGAAAGGCTTTTTTTTGGTTAGACTCTGATTCCATTTGTACGTTCAGCAGACAGTTATCAGCCAGCCAGCAGGTGACAGGCAGTATGCTAAGTCTTAGGCCAATGTAAGACGAGTGGACAGGGTGTCTGTCTCCTGAAAACGCCAAGGCTGGTGGGGAGGGGAGACAGTTCAACCAGACCTAGTCACATGGGGCTTAGGGGTTCTGGCAGAGGGAAGGACATTTGTGGGACTACCCAAGGGGACACCAAAGCCAGCTCTTTCATGGACATTGTTCTTTGGGGATGGGAAGCCTTGTATAGCTACCTGCAATAGTAGCTTCCGCCCTGTTTGGGAGGCTCCTAACATGTGGGTCCCGCATCCCACCTGCAGCCATTGTGACATCCACATTAGGATATAGGTGAAGAGATTGCATGGTCTGCCGGGTTTTAAATTCCTTTGTAAGGCATATGAACTGTGGTCAGATACCCAGGTGAAGGATCATGGGCCCCTGCTCCATGAGAATTGACCCTCCTCCCTCTTTGAACATGTCTCAGCCAGTCTTCTGCGTGACCTTAGGACTGGCTCTCTGCAGATGAGTTGTAGGTTATCCGTGTTCCTCTCCATTGTCTGCACATTTTAATTGTTTCCATGCTTTTCTGGATATCTTCTTCTGTATTAAAGGCGGGGGCTGTTAAGGTAGTCCCTGGTGAGTGAGTGTGGGTTATCAACTGTGATCCAGTTGTAGTCCCCTGCAGTTGATGATGTGGCCAGTGCGGTCTCGTCTCCTCTGAGTGTGCCATCAGTCAGCCTCCAGTGCCTTCCTCAGCTCTTCCTATCTGGAACTCAGCAACGGTTCTGCCATCTTGGCCACACCTGCATCAGTCAGCAACTTCATTTGTCTTTCCACAGAGCTCTGTGCACATCTCAGTCTGTCACATTCTTGCTGCAAACTAACCTACACTATAGAATACATGCCTCTGTGTGTGTGTGTGTGTGTGTGTGTGTGCGCACGAGAGAGAGAGAGAGAGAGAGAGAGAGAGAGAGAGAGAGAGAGGCAGAGGCAGAAGGGAGAGATCTCATAGGGTTTTTTGTTTTTGTTTTTTCTTATAGAAAGAGAGAGAACATAAGCTGGGGAGGGGCAGTGGGAGAAAGAGAATCTTAAGCAAGCTCCATGCTCAATGCTCAGCCCGACGTGGGGCTCCATCCCACAACCCTGGGATCATGACCTGAGCCGAAATCAAGAGTCGGACGCTCAACCGACTGAGCCACCCAGGTGTCCTTTGAGATCTCATACTTTTTATCATCCTTTATTCATTTACTTTTTAATTTTTTTTAACGTTTTTATTTATTTTTGAGACAGAGAGAGACAGAGCATGAACGGGGGAGGGGCAGAGAGAGAGGGAGACACAGAATCGGAAACAGGCTCCAGGCTCTGAGCCATCAGCCCAGAGCCCGACGCGGGGCTCGAACTCACGGACCGCGAGATCGTGACCTGAGCGGAAGTCGGACGCTCAACCGACTGAGCCACCCAGGTGTCCCTTGAGATCTCATACTTTTTATCATCCTTTATTCATTTACTTTTTAAAGAGCTGTCTCTGTTCTGATAGACTGCAAGACTGCAGCACTGTGTCTCAGAATAGAAGGTTAGCAGGAGATTGTGGACGAGTCCGATACCTTCACGACCTACAGGGTATTTCTCCTCTGCAATCTGCATCCATTTACAGTGCTAAGAACTCAGCCCTTCCTCTCTGCTCTTCTTTTCAGAAAGTATTATGAGGGAGGCCGAGGACCCCGTGCTCCGGACAGAGAATCGGCGCTGGGATTAGGGGTTGTCACTTCTGAGAGGATGCTGGGAATCTGCAGAGGGAGACGGAAATTCCTGGCTGCCTCGCTGACTGTTCTCTGCATCCCAGCCATCACCTGGCTTTACCTCTTTGCCGGGAGCTTTGAAGGTAAGAAGGAGGCTTCCTCACAGGGAGAGGGGTGGAGAGGGAAGAAAAAGGACACTGGCCGTCCCAGAGTCCTCGGAAGCCCCCTCCGGGTCACCGTGTGGAGCAGGAGAACGTTGGTGCTCAGGCAGAGACTTGCGTGGGGCTTACATGGGTGTTGGAGGGAGTCCGTTGTGAGGAGGAACACAGAGAAACAGAAACGAAGTAAGGTGCACCTGGGTGCAGTGGATGGTGGAGGTTACACAAATGTCAGCTACCAGCTCTGCAGGTCGATCGCTGTGTCAATAGCGGGCGAAAGGTTTGGGCCCTGGAGAGATTTCTCAACCGCATGGAGCCAGCTGTTTCATTCATTCTTCCATTCATTCATTCATTCATTCATTCATTCACACATTTCACATTTTGTTGTGACTCTTGCTGCTGCTGCTGCTGTTGTTGAACATCTGCACCGAACCAGGTGCTGGGAATGCAGTGATCACAGATCTGGACATTCACAATGCGGTGGTGGGGGGGACGACAAGTGAGCACAGGACTGCCGTGCATGGAGCCCAGGGTGCCGCGGGAGGCAGCGGTTGGGGTGTCAGGCCTGGCTGGGTGTGAACGATGATGGTCACACTGGCCAGATGGAGGCGTGCTAGCAGAGGAGCGGCCCTCCCCAAGCCAATCAAAACAAATGACGATGCTCGTCGCTTCTCAGCAATCAGTGGAGAAGACAAGCCTGGCCATTCTCCCAGCCAGCAATTTCAAATGCGGTGCAGTGTTTCGCGTATCAAAGGTGGTTTTCTAAGCTTCAGGGAGGGAAGGGATGGGAGCATCATCGAGGAGGAAGGATACTTTCTTTTTATTTATGCCCATAAGTGAGTTCAAAAAAATCTCTGATGAAAATCTGTCTCAAGGAAGTCACTACTGTGTTTTTAAACATTTCCTTTATGCATAATTTTTTTGACAGCTCAAGGCTACCTTTTAATTAGGAGTTGTGGACTTTAGGTGAGATTTGCCCTGAGTTAGCTCGACTGAGTGTGATCGAGATGGCTGTGTGCCTGTTGAGCAGGAAAGGGCCCGTATGTCCTGCCCTATACATCCCTGGAGTCGAGGAGTTTCCATATGAGCAGCTACATGGAGTAAATTATGCCATGGCAGTGGATGATTAAGTTTTGGCAAAGAGATCAGAGGGAGAAAGGTGAGTTGATGTGGATCCTAGAAGAGACAGAAGGAAACATTGGGCCAGGGATGATGGAAAAGCCCTTGTAAAAGAAGGCTGAGAGCACCCAGTGCCGGTCCAGGGTTAGCACGTGAAAACCTTGACCCTGCCAATATAACGGGACTAGTGATGATACTAATGGTGTAACAATATTAACGGTAACGAGCGTGCCAGTGTTTCAGACATTTCTGTGGGCCAGTTATCGTTGCAGGGGCTTTGCATGCATTGTGTCGCTCTCCCCAGTAATTCCATGTAGTAGGTACACAAGAGGAGGGCGAGGCAGAAATCCTTCAGTGATCTGTCCAAGACCCCAAAGCCCGTCAGGATGGGCCTGTGTTATTGGACTCGAGATCTGAGCTTCGTAACTACAATACCATGTTGTAGATGGGGGCTCCAGTGAGGTATCACACTTTGGCTTAGGGGTTGGACAAGGTGTCACATGACCTTTCTGGGTGCCTCAGAGGGAAGTTGCAGAATGTTCATTTGCACTCGTTGATAAAAACCCAACCCCAAATGATTTTGGCAAGAAGGGAATTTGGGGGCTAACAAAACCAGTAAGTTCAAATGTAGGATGGGCTTCAGGCAGGGGTGGATCCAGGGGCTCAAATGATATTTTTGTAGTGCACTCTCCCTTCTTGCCTTTGCTCTCCATTTCTCCGCCTTGGTTTCTTTCAGGGCAGTTTTATCTCCACAGAGGAAGCTTTAGTTTACATCTTACACTCACCAGTGCCTGTGGAAAGAGGAGTTTGTCCTCCCCCTGCTTCCACAGTATTGCCTGATTGGATTGCCTCTGGTCACTTGTGGTCCAGAGACCAATCACCGTGGCTGGGGGAGGTGCCTATTTTTGGTCTTTGGGTAAAGAGGAGTTCCCTGAAATAAGTGGAGTCAGAATGAGGGACTCAAAATGGCCCCCAAAGGTAAATGGTGCATTTTCCCAAAGAGGAGATTAGGAGTGGATCTGAGATATGGAGAATGTATAATTGGCTGTGCTTAGTGGCAGATTGATGTCAGCTAGAAGTCTCCTTTCCAGCCTCCTGCTGTCTGGGCCAGCCTTGGCTGATGGAGTGACCACTATCTCTGACTTTGAATGGTTATATTAGACTATCAGACATACGACGGGAAACAGAGAGGATTGAGGAAATAATACTCTGAGGTGACCTGTACAGACTGGAAAGAGGTGCCCTATTTACCAACATGTTGCTAATAATAAATTCTCCCCTTGGGACCAAATCACAAACTGCATTAAATAGGGGCTAGATGATGTGAGTATGTTAACAGAAGTATCCCAGCTAGAATGACAGCGGGGATAGATGCCTTTTCTGGGGTATCAGTTAATCCACAGCTGGACCACAGCATTTATTTCTAGATGCCACACTTGGAGGACAATGTAGACAAGTCAGCACATTCAGGAGAGTCTAGGCGAATGCCAGTGCCAATCCAAACCTTGTGACATACAGAATAGTGGAAAGAATTGGGGCTATTTACCTTGGAAAAGCAGAGGTTCCACTCCAGGTGTACATGATCGGCTTCCACAAACAGTCAAGGAGCTGTCGCCCCAAAGAGAGATGGCCCCAGAATCTATGGAGGGACATGGCAGGGAGCCAGCTGTCAAACTCATCCTAGTAAAGGATCATCCTGTCCAGGGCTGGAATGGGCTGCCCCAGGAGGTAGTGAAACACCCAACATGAGAGGTGTGTAAATACAAGTGCCGTGTGGTACGGGGAGCTCAGCATGGGGCAGGGGGTGGGGCATGTAGGGCAGGATGACTCAGAGATCCTGAGGCTCTAGAAAAGGCTGAGTATGTACTGGGAGACAAAGGTACCTCCGTGGAGCCCCTGCCAGTTGTCAGCAGATATCAGTGCATTTGCAAAAGAGCCTGTGGAGACATTCTTTTCTCTGTAGTTAAATATAACAACTTTGGGGCGCCTGGGTGGCTCAGTCGGTTAAGCATCGAACTTCAGCTCAGCTCATGATCTCGTGGTCCGTGAGTTCAAGTCCCGTGTTGGGCTCTGTGCTGACAGCTCAGAGCCTGGAGCCTGCTTTGGATTCTGTGTTGCCGCCCCTCCCCTGCTTGTGCTCTCTCTCTCTCTCTCTCTCTCTCCCTCCCTCAAAAGTAAATAAGTAAATGTTAAAATTAAAAAAAAAAATGTAACAACTTTGCAATCCGTTTATTGACCCCCTTGAGTTTTCTGTTCAAGGCAGGTGGAGCCATAAATAAGGGACAGAGTTGCTGCCTGTATTCATGGGGATGCTATTTATATTTTATGTGAGTTTATTTATTTTTCAACCCCGTTTAATTTCGATGGATCTCTTGAGAGCAGAGCCTAGACTCTCCCAGAGATGCAGATGCCTCCTGCATAAGGTTTTCGAATTAGATGACACACAGCAGGAAGATCTATTGAGAGTATCCTGGATGGCAGCCTCAGGCTCCAAATCAGCTGAGCCAGAGTAGCGGGGTGATTTGGGGTACAGTCACTGCTCTTTCTAGGCCTTTGTCTCCTGCTACACGAAGTGACATAAAACTGAAGGTCACCTGGGGCGCCCGGGTGGCTCAGTTGGTTGAGCGTCTGACACTTAATTTCGGCTCAGGTCATTATTTCCTGATTCATGAGTTCGAGTCCTGCATCAGGCTCTGTGCTGACAGTGCAGAGTCTGTTTGGGATCCTCTCTCTCTCTCTCTCTCTCTGTCTCTCTGCTCCCCCTGCGTTCTCTCACTCTCTCTCAAAATAAATAAACTTAAAGAATATATTTAAAAAAAAAACAACACGAATGCCACCTGTTGGGGCTATTGGGGCACTAACATTCTGGAAGTTTTCTATTCTAAGCATCTGACGTGAATGAATTGGAAATGGCCAGAATCTTCTCCAGTTAATGGCAAATATGTCGGGAAGAGGGAATCGGCTTCCTGTGATTTGCTCCTGAGTGTGGATCCAGGATCAATGCATAAAAGTTATGAGGAAACAGGCATTGACTCAATGTAAGAAAAAAACTATTGTAATCGCAGATTCGACTTGCCAGGTGTTGGAGTCCACATCTTGGAAAGTGATGAGATCCCCATTCGCAGAGCTGTTTGTCAAAGGCCAGGTGCCTGCTGGTTACAGATGCTGGTCAGGGGATGTCTTTGCTGGCACTTCAGCCCCCCAGTTCCTCAACCCTGTTTCCTTCGTCTCCTCCCCCATCCTCCTTTTCTCCTGTAGCATCTCAGTTACCATTCCCAGCTACCCGTCCATCAAGCTCAAAGCGTGGAGTCTTTGCTTCCTTCTTTATTCTCTCCATCGCCGGGTGCCACATCCCGTCGCACCTGACTGTGGCCTCTTCCGGCCACGTCTTTGCTTCCCGCCTTTCACCGCTGCCGTGGCCCTGGCTCAGCCGTTCACCTTCATCCTTTGTGGTCGCAGCTGATGGAACATCCTGCCGTCTCACACGTGTCCTCCACCCTCCAGAGAGCGGCCAGAGCTCAGTCGCGGGGCCATCCTGCTCCTTGTCGGCTGTGCTGCCTCTGTTTCCTTATGTCCCCTCCCGTCTTCCATCACTGGAAGCAAATCCACTGGATTTGCTTCGGGTGCTGTGCGCACCTGCCCTCTGAGACTGCTGGTCTTCTCACATGCTGGCTCCTGGGACACTGCTGCCCTTCGGTCCTTCCCCGCCGCCCACCCCCCCTCCTTCCCTCCTTCTTTGCTGGGCTGACTTAGACCCTCAGGTCTCAGCTGAGCATGATGGGTCCTCCCCCTTAGCTAGGTTGGCTTCTGCCACGTCTACAAACTCCTTTTACTTTCTTTTCTTCATACCCTAATTACTTTTCTTGTGTTTTCTTTTATGTTTTAAAATTTCTTTATTAATTTTTGAGAGAGAGAGAGACAGAGTGTAAGCAGGGGAGGGGCAGAGAGAGAGGAGGAGACACAGAATCCAAAGCGGGCTCCAGGCTCTGAGCTGTCAGCACAGAGCCCGACACGGGGCTCAGACCCACGGACTGCGAGATCATGACCTGAGCCGGTCAGACCACTAACTGGCTGAGCCACCCAGGCGCCCCTTTTCTTGTTTTTTGTTTTTTTTTTTTTTTTCAACGTTTATTTATTTTAGGGACAGAGAGAGACAGAGCATGAACGGGGGAGAGGCAGAGAGAGAGGGAGACACAGAATCGGAAACAGGCTCCAGGCTCTGCGCTGTCAGCACAGAGCCCGACGCGGGGCTCGAACTCACGGACCGCGAGATCGTGACCTGGCTGAAGTCGGACGCTCAACCGACTGCGCCACCCAGGCGCCCCCTCTTGTTTTTTTTTTTAATCACCTGTCTTCACAAGTGAGTACAAGCCTTAGGAGGGAATGGAGTGGTTTTCTTCTATTCATCTTTCTGTCACTAGCACCTACTCCAGCGTCAGGAGAATTGTTTGTTGAATGAATGAATGAGAGAAGAATGCCCTCTTCTGGCTTTGAATGCCGACAGCTCTCAGCTCTCACCGTTGCCCTCTGGGTTCTCTCCATACTCGTGGTCACTGCTTGGGGTCTTTCACAGACCTTTTCCCTTAGCTCATAATTTCCATCTTTACTCAGGTGAGTGCCTCGTTGAACGCCTTGAGAAAACATCTATTTTCCTACTTCTCAATTTTTGCTCTTTGTTCCTTCTGTCCAGTATACAGTTCTCTTTTTTTCCCACTACCCTTCCTCCCAGCCAACATCTTCAATGCCCAAATTCAATGTCATTTTCCCCTAATGTCTGATTCTGTGTGGAAACTTCTATGACAGCACTCATCAAGGGGTGTTTTGCTTGTGTGGTGTCTTTCTGGCCACTCGCTTTTGGGTTTCGTGAGACAAGGGGCTGTTTTATTTATCTTTCCATTCTCAGAGTCTGGGCATCACTCTTAGTTGGGCCTTAGTGAATGCTGACTGGGTGGGAGTCCGGATGTTGACGGAAGCAGGGGTCTCTGGTAGCCAAGGGCTCATCCGGAGCCCTGAGCATCTGTGATTTTGAGACCTCAGAATATGGCTCCAGGAGCCACCCCTTAATTCTGGATGGAATGTGAATTCTTGGACTTGAGTAATTCTGCTTAAACACACCTCTGTTTGAATTTAGATCATGCGTATTATTTTCCACCAGAATCACCTTATCTCATGGGCATGTGAGTTTTATTTACGGGCTGTGGTTCTGTCTCTTCTGCCCATCATGGAGATGGTATTCAGCTGTTACTGAATTACCAGCATGCGGAGAAAGCGTGCCTTTCGGCCATTCAGAAGATTTTTCACACATGCTGCCTTCTGATAATTTATGACCAGCTCTGTGCAGAAGCTCAGGCCGGAAGCTTTCAGTGGTCAGGGAGGCAGGGCAGGGAGGGTGCGGGTGCTTTCAAAAGGAAATGTCTTCAGAGGATGCAAAGTCCTGAGCATTTAAAACTGGTGTCGGGAACAGGCACAGGATATTAATATCTGGACTGGTTTCAGCCCACACCCACATTTTAGTTCCCTGTTCATGCCATTCTTATCAACATAAATTACTCCTAAAATGAATGGTTTGAGAGTTGTCTTGATAAATTTCAGCAGAAAGAAATGAGGGCCTGACATTTGACTGTTTTGAAGAATTGCATTGAGAACCCAGGACTTGTAAGTTAAAGCGTTTTCCTTTTCACTGTGAGGGATCACGGGGCGCATGAACAGTGGAAAAGGGGAGGTGGGGGGACGGTGTCCAAACCTGACCGATTCCCTAGCCTCCTGTCCACTTCCCTCAGCCCAGAGACTGTGCCCCAAGGTTGGTGAGTTTGGAGTGTGCGAGGTGCTAGTGAATGATTTGCTCAAGGTTTTGGTGTCTATCCCCTGGGATGAGTCTCTGTGGCAGCTGTGATGTGAGCCACGCCCTCCTGCCAGTGGCCCAAATGAACCCCATAATGAGGTGATTATGGGGTGCCAAAACACAGGGTGCTGAATGCAGAATGAAATGGAAAGTATACAGATTGTTCTTAATAGGTCAGAAATGAAGGGCTTTCCTGGCCAGTGCATCCTAGTTGTTCATGCCGAGTGGAAGCCTACGAAACAGGATGTGAGGGAGGCAGCCGTGAGCGGAGCCCAAGTCGCGGGCACGGCGGGCCTGCACACAACTGTGCTTCTCACCTGGGGCCCCAAAACATCTCCTTATTTTAGACCCTGAGGGTGGCTGAAATCCATCCCCGTTGTGTTCAGCTCCGAGATGGTTGCTAAGGTGACCTTTACTTTTCTCGCACCAGCTTTTGATCATAAAGCATTCTTGGTGGTCCTGCTGGGGTGGAGGAAATGGCCCTGATTGTCATCAGTTGGCTGTACCTCCTGGCAGAGCTCATGGTTAGAATCTCTGACCAAGTGTTAGGAAACCTGGGGTCTACTAATCCCAGCAGCCACCTTGTGTTAGTTTCCGCTGTAACCAAGTACCCCAAGTTCGGTGCTGAAAGACACACACATTTGTTATCGTATGGTTCTGGAGGTCAGAAATCTAGTCAGGTCTTAGTAGGCTAGAGCCTAGATGTTGTCGGGGCTGGTTCCTTCCAGAGGCCCCAGCGGGGATCCATTTTCGAGGGCAGAAGTGTAGCTCCTTCAGGTTACTCTTCCTTCCTGTCTTTCTTTCTTTCTTTCTTTCTTTCTTTCTTTCTTTCTAAAAACCTTTATTCATTTTTGAGAGCTGGAGAGAAACAGCACTAGTCAGGGAGGGGCAGAGAGAGAGAGAGGGAGACGCAGAATCTGAATCAGGCTCCAGGCTCTGAGATGTCAGCACAGAGTCTGATGCGGGACTCGAACCCACAGACTGTGAGATCATGACCTGAGCCAAAGTTGGATGCTTAACCGACTGAGCCACCTGGGCACCCCTCAGGTCACGCTTTCTAACTCTGAGCCTGCTGCTGTAAATCCTCAGGTCTCCTTCTCTGACTTCCTGTCTTCTTGAAAGGACCCTTGTGATTCCACTGGGCCCACCTGGATAGCTCAGAACAGTCGTTCCATCTCACAAGCCTTGGTTTAGTCACGCTTGCAAAGTCGCTCCTGCCATAGAAGGTGACAGATTCACAGGTTGTGGGGAGTAGGACACGGACATCTCTGGGGGCCATTATTTGGTCCTCCACATGGCCCTAGTCTACCCTCCCCATCCCCTCCATCTTGCTCTTGTATAGGGACAAAAGGATGTGGAACCATCTCTTCTGTCTTATCCTGCTCTAGGAGTTTGGGGTTCTGTAATTCTAATACACATAAATATCCAGCAGGACTTGCCCCTCATGAAAAAGGCATTGCATTCATATCTGTTCAAACAATTGTAAACCATAATATTTTCTATAATAGGTGTTTATTCAATAACCAATGATAGGCTAAGGTTTTCTGAAAAGAAGGGACAGGAACTTCTCTTTGGGGGGGTGCAGGTTTTAAAGTGATCTTCTTTCTTATTTCAAACGCCAATTTAACCAAAGAAGGGGGCATTTCACTCAGAGCCCTGTGATGGTCTATTAATTCTACATAAAATGTTTGTGTAACTACTTTGGAATACGATTTGGTGTTGCCACCTAAACCTGAACATAGCCCATAACCCATCAGTTCTGTCCCTGGTCACATACCAAAGAGAAGCGTATGGATGTTTGCACAAAAGACGTGTGCAAGAATGTTCACGTCAGCATTATTATTAATAGTGCCACATAGGAAAATACTGAAATGTACGTCCACAGTAAAATAAACCTATAAATAGTGGCATATTTATATAGTGAAGTACTACAGAGCAATGAAAATGAATATATTCACAGATAGTGTTGAACAAAAGAGTATGTATAGTAGGATTCAATTATGTAAATACAAAAGCAGACAAAAGTTGATCTAGGAGTAGAGACTGGGGAGGAGCCAAAGGAAGACTTGGTAATCCAGGTGACTAACTTTTTAACCTGTGATTACTACAGGGGTGTTCACTTTGTGACTATTCATTGGCGTTTTTGTTTTCTGCATGCGTTATTTAAAAAAGACGAAACAAAAAACAAAACACTATGCAGAGTCACCTGGGTGGCTCAGTTGGTTAAGCATCCAGCTTCAGCTCAGGTCATGATCTCATGGTTCGTGAGTTTGAGCCCCGCATTGGACTCTGCTGACAGCTCAGAGCCTGGAGCCTGCTTCAGCCTCTCTCTCTGCCCCTCCCCTGCTCATGCTCTGTCTCTCTCAGAAATAAATAAAAATAAAAATAAAATAGTATAAAAAAACACTGCAACTCTATTGATAGTTAACTGAATTTGAAGAGATTTTGTGGGGTTTGCCTTCTTTTCAGATAAGAGGAATTTTATTAACCTTTGGGATTTACGAATCAGTGTCATTGTTTAACTTTGAAATTCAAATACCTTTTAAACACGAAACTTTTCTTTTAGGATATGTATTTAACACTCCTATTTCACCACGTTTCCTTCTTTTTTCCCTCCTGATCCACCTTACCGTTTGGACACACACGCCTCCTGTGAGGGCCTGATCACAGCACTGATTCAAGATCTGAAATTTGCTCATAAAGCCCTAATTCTGAAAGAGTGTTTCCATCACTTTGAAATGAGATCAGTGTTCCTAACCAGAACTCCAGCAATGACAATTTCCAATTAATATTAAAGTGATAGTATTTCTTAATACGGATTCCAAGCCACATTGGATAAAAGTTCCCATCTGCATTAATCAGCCGACCTGCATCTTCATAAAACCCTTGTGCCTGGAAAAGAAAGGAAAAAAAACTTTTTAATGTTTTATTTTTGAGAGAGAGCACAAATGGGGGAGGGGCAGAGAGAGGGGGACAGAGGACCCAAAGTGGGCTCTGTGCTGACAGCAGTGAGCCCGATGTGGGGCTCCAACTCATGAACCATGAGATCATGACCTGAGCTGAAGTTGGATGCTCAACTGACTGAGCCACCCAGGTGCCCCAAGAAAGAAAATTTTTATTAGACATGAAAACCTGGAAGGGATAACACTTACTGTCTCTGGTTAGAAAGTGGCTGCATCTGGCCCGAAGTTGCATTGTGCTTGGCCGGTACACTGCTTTTACTGTTTTTAACTGGATTTTTGACCATTAAAACTTGGGACAGCGCACATAAAAATCATGATTTCTGACCTTGCTTAACAGCGTGGAAAGATCTAGCAAACCAGACCCACTTTTCATCCTAGCAGCCATCGGCTGGAGCTGGGCAGTGGCTGTCCCTTTGCCCAGTGCATGGACATTCCAGTTTGTCACCGAGCCATCCTTCCTGGTTGATCCCTGTGTCACTCTGTGCACTGTTGTTTTACACAGAGCTGGATTGAGAAGAAAGTGCTTCTGGGATTTGCTTAGGTTCCTGGTTGACCCTGGCTGGCTCAGACTTTGCATTTGGACTTCCTGGCTTACTCTCTGCCGTGTGCCGGGGTGGGGATGTGCCCTACGTTCTCTCATTTCTTCCTCCAGACAGCTTCACGCCTTCCTGTTTGACGGATGAGGAACTTGAGGTTCAGGGTGTTGTGTTCCTTTGCTGAGGTCACCCAGCTGGTAACTTGGAGCCAGCACGTGAACTCAGGCCTGCCCTGAAAAGGTCCTGCACGTTGCCCTTTCTCAACTTGAAGATACAGAGACGGCTGGCAGAGGAGATTTTAAAGTCCATGTGCTTAGGGGCACCTGGGTGGCTGGGTCGGTTAAGCGTCCCACTCAACTTCAGCTCAGGTCATAATCTCATGGTTCGTGAGTTCTAGCCCCATGTTGGGCTCTGTGCTGACAGCGCGGAGCCTGCTTGGGATTCTCTCTCTCCCTCTCTCTGTGCCCCTACCCTGCTCATTCTCTCTCTCTCTCTCTCTCAAAATAAAATAAACGTTAAAAAAAAAGTCCATATGCTCAGGTTTTCAGACAAGGACAAGACAAAACCCATCTTGGTTGAGAAGAGGGCAAACCATATTCTGTGGCCAGCAGGATTATTATTAGCCATATATTGGCTTATGTAGCGGAGAATTCGATTAGTCTTATAGTGCAGATTGCATTTTGCTTCTGCTGAAGACTCTCCTACAATTAAGAGCGGGAGTGAATTTAAGGATTTCTTTGGGCAGCCTTACAACCTAAGCAGATAAAACCTCTGAAAACTACTTGACTTCGGGGCAGGGGCTGTTGGAGGGTGGGGGTGGTGAACACGTTCCTGGGAGGCAGGTGACATGATTTAAGTCAGAGGGACAGTAGACCTGGGAGTTCACAGCACTCCCCCGTGGAAGGGGAAGCAGGATTGTAGTTCATGCATTTGTTGTGGAGGCTGAGCAGAGTGTCTTTACAGAGTGACAGTTCTTGAGGACGTTTTCTTCCCCCTCTCCTGTTTTCCTAGAGTGTTAGAAGGCCCTCCTTGGAAAGATGCAAACGATCACCCCCCTGGTCTAAATAAGGCCCACAGAGGCCACTGAAGTCGGCAGAACTGGACAAACTAAGCTTGCGTCTCGGCTGGCAGTGTGGCTGGAACCATCCCTCAGTGCATTTCTGTACATTGGCAGCATTCCCTGTAGGTGTTGGAAAGCAGGGGGAGGAAGTGGGGAGACTGAGACCCGTAACCTGTGGTCGTAAATGCACCCGCAGCTACTTGGGGACCTTGGAGCCGTGCTTGGAGAAGTGAAGCTATTTCACATGGACGGCCTTGTAGTGAGGACATTGAAGGGTAACAGACAGGAGAGGACCATCCTCTGACTCCATGATGAATCACCTCTGTGACCAGATTTGTCTTCTAGGGCTGGAAATGCGTTGGCACACCTGCCTCTAATTCCCAAACCTCCCCGCCAATGCTGTGTGTTGTCCGCTAAGGAACTTAACCCCTCTGTGCCCAGATGGTCCCCTCTAACAGTGGGGTGCTGCTCCCTATTTAACAGGGTTTTTGTGCAGGTGAAAAGGAATCCATTGTGTGTAATTTGGAGTAGATTCGCAGTCATTTTGTGGTTAGCTGTGCTGTATACACTGTGCTCTCTGAAGCAAGAAAATCACTTCAGGAATCACCAGAATTGAATGTTTAAGATTGTGCCATTCAGAAGGATCTTGGCGACTCAGGCCAGGGTCTTACAGTTCTTGGGTCGAGCCCTGCTTTGAGCTCTGTGCGGATAGCGGGGAGCCTACTTAGGATTCTCTCCTCTCTGCCCTTCCCCCGCCCCCCTCATGTTCTTTCTCTTTTTCTCAAAAGAAATCTTTAAAGAGATCCTTTTTTTTTATATATGAAATTTATTGTCAAATTGGTTTCCATACAACACCCAGTGCTCATCCCAAAAGGTGCCCTCCTCAATACCCATCACCCACCCTCCCCTCCCTCCCACCCCCCATCAACCCTCAGTTTGTTCTCAGTTTTTAAGAGTCTCTTATGCTTTGGCTCCCTCCCTCTCTTTTTTTTTTTTTTTCCCTCCCCCTCCCCCATGGTCTTCTGTTAAGTTTCTCAGGATCCACATAAGAGTGAAAACATATGGTATCTGTCTTTCTCTGCCTGACTTATTTCACTTAGCATAACAGTCTCCAGTTCCATCCACGTTGCTACCAAAGGCCATATTTCATTCTTTCTCATTGCCAAGTAGTACTCCATTGTGTATATAAACCACAACTTCTTTATCCATTCATCAGTTGATGGACACAGGCTCTTTCCATCATTTGGCTATTGTTGAAAGTGCTATACACATTGGGGTACAAGTGCCCCTATGCATCAGCACTCCTGTATCCTTTGGGTCAATTCCTAGCGGTGCTATTGCTGGGTCATAGGGTAGATCTAGTTTTAATTTTTTGAGGAACCTCCACACCGTTTTCCAGAGTGGCTTAAAGAGATCCTGATGATGCAAGGCTCCTGGTCTTTCCAGGGTGGGCCCTTTCGATTATGGGTATTTGTCATTTTTGCTCCAGCAGAGGGCAGTCCGTGCCCCATCTTCTGCCTACCCGGGAGTTGTCCTGACCGAGCAGGTGCGGGCTGTTGAAGCTGGTGGTGATGTCCTAGGTGGGAACCCTCTCCACTGCACCAGTAGGTAGCCATGACGATTAGGTAGCATGGTGCTGCCACACAGAAGCTTTCTCCCATACATTTAAATAACCCTCCCCCAACTCCATTAGGGAAGGCAGTATTTTGTCTCGAATGAGGTAATTGAGCTTCAGAGCCGTTGATGGATCATCCGAGGACCTTCATTCATTCAACAAACACAGCCAGGGACTGTTCTGCGACACTGGGGATCGAGCTTGCAATCCCATGAGCATGTCCTCTGGTCTCCCGGAGCTCCCTTTCTGGTGCAGGGGGAGAAATGATTCATGGACAGTTTCCTCTTCTGCTGAGTGGTGGTGGGTGCTACAAAGAAAAATAAAGTTTGGCAAGGTGCTGGTGAAAGCGTCAGGAGAGGGGAAGGTGCTGTTTTAATAGGGTGGTTGGACAGGGCTCTCTGCTGGGTGACATTTAAGCAGAGCCAGGTGGAGATGGGAGGAATAGCATTTCAGGCAGAAGGAACGGTGGGAAGAGGTGAGTGCTCAGTGCCTTTGTAGAAGGGCAAGGAGAAATCAGGTCGCTGGAGAAGGGAGCGTGGTGGGTGAAGTCAGGAAAAGTGGGGGCCACCGCACAGGCCTGGCCGGTGGGTCTTGGAGCTCTGGGCTCTGATTTCTTCATCATCCGGGTCTCCTTCCGAGATATGCTGAGATTCTGCTGCTGAGGTGCCCAGGTGCCTGTGTTTTTAACAAGCGCACCAGGGTGAGCCTTATCTTCTGGCAAGCTGGGGAGGTTTGACGCGAGTCTAGATCTTTCCTTCTGCTAGGTAGGTTCCCTTCTTCCTCTGGGTGTTTGACCTCAGCTCCCTTCCTCAGCTCATGGGCTGTAGGACCTGCATTTGATAACGGTCAGGTTGGTGATGACAGCATGGCTTTAATGCCTGCTGTTTGTATTCTGCAGCAGCCCAGCTCTGTGCTTTATCTCTGACATTTAAATCTCCTCCCACCAGGTTCCCGAGGGAGATATTATTACTTCCAGCCACTATACTGTCTGTGCCTCTGTTCAGCTTCTAGAGTTGAATTGCACCTCCCTTACGTAACTCACTTCTTTTGCAAAGTTGGCGTGTAGGCTAGAATAATGCCGTGCGTCGCTCAGAGAGGGCCTGGCACAGGACAGAGTGCCGGATCAATTGTTTTTGTTGCTAGTGTTCGCCCTCATTTCTACACCCTTCAGATGGTGAGGTCTTGCCTTTCTGTCATCATCTCTGAATCCTTAGTGTGGGGCACCTGGAATATAGTGGGTGTTCGGCAAGTGTTGAAGAGTGCCTGAGATAAAAACACCAGCTCTTATTTACGGAGGATTTAGGTTCTTGTAATAACTCATCAGTGCGTCAGAACAACTAAGGGAAGTACTGACCTTCCCGTTTTACAGATGAGGAAACTGAGGCACAGGAGATTTCAGTAATTGGCTCAAGGTTCCAGAGCTAGCACATGGTGGCTTTGCTCAGGCAGTTGGTGTTCACCAGGATCTCACCAAGGCTCCCTTTACCTCTTAAACTGACACGATTATAGACCTTTCTCTTTACTGTGTGAGTTCCCTTCTTCCTGCGTCGTTCTCCACGGAGGTTGGGAAAAGCAGGTCATTTCCCATGTGAGGGTAACCCTTCAGATATACTTGGAAAGTACTAGACCAAATCTTCCCAGGTGGTGGGGTATCCACTTGTGTTAACCTTTCTTACTTGTCAAGCCGTGGGTTTTCTTTCCTGCCTCCTGGGCTTAGCTGCCAGTTGCCTCTGCCCTGTTGATGGTTGGATCCAGACTTCAGGGACAGATAAGGGGTCAGCCTTTTCTGAGCAATAGAGCTAACTAACCTATGCTTTCTCCTACCCGGAAACCATGCCTGTGATCTGTGCTTCCCAGAATGCAATGCCTGGCTTGCCCTGAAGAGATTGGGGGCACTTGGGTTTCTGAAAGCTGTCAGATCGGTCTAGAAATGAACGTAGGCACTCCCCTGTGGCACACGTGGGAGACTGCTCTGAGGTGGCAGTGAGTGAGACCGGTCTGGAGAGAGAAGCCTCTCACTCACAGCTTAATTTCATGTTTTGGATAAACACTCTGAGGTGAGTGATGTGAAGGGGTGGATAAGTAAGGATCTCGGAGAGTGAGTATTTATGAAATCTTTATATTTCCCTCTCACCACCGCTCTCTTAATACAGAGTTCTGCTCAGGTGGCTGGCTGAGCAGAAAGGAGTCTGCTTTTTCCCTTCAGTCCACCCCTCTGCCCCAAACAATCTCTGCACTGCTTTCCAGATGCCTTGATGACAGGTAGGAATCAGCAAGAGACCTTGAGTTGCAGATTTTCTCCCCTTCTTCCCTTGTTCAGTTAGTTCCCTGGGCTCCTTCAGACGTTGAGACCTGCCTTCCGTCCGCCCTTGCTGCGGGACGAGGGAAGTTTGCGCTGGTGAGTGTCGGCTGTGTGTGCTGTTCCAGGCACACACACTGCCTCTGATAACGCCTCTTCGGGCAGGTCCTGTTCTTGTCATCCTTGCAGGGATCAGGTGCAGGGTAGTTAGGAAACTTGCCCTAGGTTGCAGAGCCAGTGAGCCCAGCCTGTCTGGCTCAGAGCTGGTGCTCTTAACGACCAATACACTGCCTCTTGCCTCCCTCCCTTCCATTATGGTCACACGCACATGGTTCTCCCTCTGTGCAAAGCATGGTGCCCGACACAGGGGAACAGGTGAGTAGGACTTCCAGGGCACAGGGTTGACCCAGAAGTACAGAAGTCCAAATGTGCTGCTGGTGCCATGAGAACACTGTACAAAGCTCAGGGGGCTGTGCAGGGGCCACAGGTCAGAAAAGGGCTTCACGGGGAAGTGATCTGGAGCTAAATGTTGAAAGGGTGGTTAGAGTTTTTCTGGGGATTCATGAGAGCGTTTTTGTCATTTGGGAAGACACGGAGGAAAGAAGCCACCAGGGCAAGAGGGAATCGGAAGACGTCTCCCGTGCCCCCTGCATGGCAGTTGCCTATCGAAGGAGCGTGCACCTGAACGTGAGGACAGCAGGCAGAGCAGAATGGAAGGGACATGAGCTTTGCAGACAGAAAGCTCTGGGTTTGAACTCTTCTGTGCATCCACAGGCACGCCTCTCACCTTTTCTGTGCCTCTGTTTCTCCTGCCTAAATGGGAACGACGCTGTCTTCGTAAAGACTTATTCAGAAGGCTGAGTGTGAGGAGTTATGGAAGCACCTAACACATCCTGGGCTCTCGGTAAATTGCAGTGACGTGTTTTGTTTTGTTTTGATGAGGTCATTTATTGATAAACTTCAGGTAGGTAATTGAAAATAAAACATAGTATAAAAATCCCTCTTTTGGCACATAGCTGTTGCCCAGTAAATATAAAGCAGAGGCTTTGTTTGCACGTGGTTGGGCTGGCCTCATTGCCAGCAGGGCATGATGGGAGAAAGCACAAAATGAGAGAGTGGTTAAGTGGATTGTGCAGGGTCACCGGGCCAGCACACGGGGGCACTCACTTTCTCGTTGGTCTCTGCAGCAGCTCTGAGGGTCCAGCTGTGCTAGTGTTCTTTCTCTCAGAGAAAATGAAGATCCAAGGAAGCTGAATATCCTGTCCAGTCGCTCATGTCATTGGCCCCAAGAATGGACTTCATCACCAAACAGCCATGAAGCCGGTCCAGCACTCTGTTTCCTAACCTGTACAATGGGAGTGATAAATATCTGCCCTGCCCCCACCTCAGGGAGTTGTTAAGGAGATCGGATTGAATAGTCCTTGAAGAAGAAAACCAAGAAAGGTTAGCTGGCTTGACAAAGGGCAGGTGGAATTTCATTCCCGGTTCCTAATTTTCCAGGGTGGCCTGCTTGAGCTCATTCTCTAGAAATACGGAAGATGTTTGGAGACTCTTTTTGGTGCACACAAGGATCTTAGAGTCAAAAAGATGAGATGCCTCCTCCTCTGAATACAGCTGAGGTCTGCAGGGTAGAAGGTGGAGGTATTTGAACACCGACCCTGTTGACCTCACACCTTCTCTCGCCCAGCACCCCTCCCCAGCCTTGCCCCCAGCTTCAAGACCCTGCTGAAAGCCACCCTGCTCTCCCCATACCCTTCTGAAAGCCTTTTGTTCCCAGGCCTTGGTGGTCACTCCTTCCTGTGCAACCCATCTGGCTTGGCTGGCCATTTAGAAGCAGGGTCTGCAGCCTTATTTTGATTTCATACGGCCTCATCCACTTATTAATTCAGGAAAAATTCACTGAGGGCATGCTAGGTCCCAGGCACACTTCTGGGTTCTCTGGAAACCCTATGGTCCTCAGGGGGCTTCAGTTTACCAGGAAATAGTAAGAAAGCAAGTTTACAAATAAGATAATGACACTGCGCGTGCCATTTTGGAGAGGGTGGGTGGGGAAGGACTTTGATGAAGTGACATTTGAACTGGGACCTGAAGCATGATTCTAAGCATGAGAACAGCCACACAGAGACCAGCTGTAACAGCTCAGAGTCTGGAAAGGGGCATGGTGTGTTTGAGGAAAGCTGATGGAGGCCCAGGAGCCAGGGGTGGGATAAGCACGAGGATACGTGGTCTGAGATGCACTTAGGGACTTAGGCAGACACAGTGTGGACAGACCACTGAGGGGAGTTTGGATTCTTTTAAAGACCAGTAGTGTCCTGGAAGCTGGGGGCCAGGCCAGCTTCATGGTGGGTGTATTCACTTCTTCTGCCCTCGTAACAGGTGACCGCACCCATAGTGGTTTTAGACAACTCTGATTTATTCTTACGGTTCTGGAAGTCAGCAGTCCACAGTCTGTGTCATTGGGCTGGAGTCAGGGTGTCGGCGAGGCTGGTTCCTTCTCGAGGCTCCGAGGGGATCTGTTTCCTTGCCTTCTCTAGGCTCGGCTCTAGAGGCTGCCTGGTTCCTTGGCTCTTGGTCCCTTCCTGCATCTTCAGAACCTTCCATCTTGCTTCCACTGTGACGTCTCCTGTCCGACTCTGACCCTTATGTTACACTGTGCCCACCGGGATCATCAGGATAATCTTCTCATCTCGAAGCCCTTCATTTAATCACTTCTGCAAACTCCCTTAAGGCACCATAGTCCCAGGGGCCAAGGATTGGGACGTGGATGTTTTTGGGGATGTTATTCAGCCAGCCATATCAAATTTACGTTCGGAACCGTCACTCGGGGGTCTGCATGGAGAATGCTATAAGGAGACGGGAGTTTAGGCCAGACCTCCAGCCAGGTGGCTAGTGTGGTCGTCCGTGTGAGCAGTGAGGTGACCTGACCTTGGATGGTGGCCGTGAGGTGAGGCAGAAATGGCTGGCCGCTGCTTTCTGCAGAGAACCTTCAGGTCCTGGTGATGTTTGGTTCGTGACGGTGAGAGAAAGGCAGCGAGATCCAGCAGAAGAGCCGATGTGGGGCAACCAGTGGCCGGTTTGTGACCTCTCGGTGACAGACCAAGCATCTGACAGTAAGCGCCCTCAACCTGGTCACACCTGGGTGTTGGGACCGTTGAACCAGCGACACTTAGCAGAGAGGTGATGTAGGCTGCCAACGTCAACAGCCTTTGCTAGGAAAAAGAAATGTTCCGTGGAAAGAAAGATTGGGATGGTTTTTTTTCATTTCCAGTATGAAGTGGTGGACGCTGTACTTTCAATATTCATCATAAAGAAAAGTGTGTTTGAAGTCAAGTAGAAGTGCCAGCAGTGGCTTTATTAGGTGGTGCTGTGGAGGTGTGCCAGGGCAGCCAGTGTGTGGCTCTTGGATCATAAGACCTGGGCTCTGAGTCGGATTCTCCTGCTCACAGATGCATCAGCTTGGAGCGGTCCCATGCTGTATCGGGGCCTCAGCTCCTCATCAAGCTTTAGGAAACGGTTGTGACAGATGAACTAACGCAGGACAGGATCCTTGCAGACATGCTGCCGGGCGTGCAGGGGTTATTCGGCAAGCGTCAGCCCTCTTTGAGGGAAGAGAGATCAGAGGGAACACCGCTAGCATCTATTGAACACTCACACGCTCTCGGCGCTGTTCTCTGTGACTTACCCAGATGAGCTCTTTGATCTGTATGAAACCAGCCTGCCAGGTCGGTCTCTTCATTATCCCCACTTACAGGTGAGGACACTGAGGTGTACCGGGAGGTTAAATTACTTGCCCAAGGTCCCTTTTCTTGGAAATAGAGGAGGTGGCCCTGGGGGCCATGCTGTTAGTTACTGTGCAGTCTCCGCACATGGAGGGGACCTGCGTCATCCCCATCTGACAGATGAGGAAACTGAGGTGGCAGGGGATCAAGTACCTACAGAAACAGCGGGTTTGTGGCAATTAGCACGTTTCTCACTTGTGCATGGTTAAAAGCTGAAGCTGCTTCTGCCAGAACTCCCAGCTAAGGAGGGGGTTTTCATCTCAAACAGGGGCTCCAGCCCTGTTGCTATACTCCTCCCAGCCCCGGGCCTCGGAAAGGTCGGCTCTTTCTCCAGACGGTCTCAGGCCCGGACCGTGGCTCTCCTTCTCCCTTCCAGCTGCAGTTCCAGTGCCCTGGCCATGCGGTCCAGCGTCCCTGTTCCCCTGCGGCCCCTCCCCCTGGGTCCCCCTCTCTGCTCCTGCCTGTAGCTGAGTGAGAAGTTATAGTCACGGGTGTGTGGGGTGTGTGGGGGTGATTTAGCCAGAATCGTGCTGTTCTGAGGACTCTAAGCCCCGTAGGGTTGGGCGTCCTTACCGGCTCCGTGTTTCTATACTTGGTTCAAGCAAGCTTGTGCATTTAGGGAAGTCTCGTTTCCATCAGACGTGTTTGCAGCTTGCCCCAGGTGCCTGACATTTCACCTTGCAGCTGCTGGGTTTTCTAGTATTTATATTGCCTATCAGCCTGTGAGAGCCTTGAAGGTTCAAACTGGCTTTGGGGGCTCTTTAAATCTCCTACTAGGTGCAGCACGTGAGGGTAGTGATCAGTACTTGAGACGGTGGTCCTATATTGGCCACTTCTTAAATTTGTTTTCCTTGGGGGCGCCTGGGTGGCTCCATCAGTTAAGTATCTGACTTTGGCTCAGGTCACGATCTCATGGTCTGCGGGTTCAAGCCCCGCATCTGGCTCTGTGCTGACAGCCTGGAGCCTGCTTCGGATTCTGTGTCTCCCTCTCTCTCTGCCACTCCTCTGCTTGTACTCTTTCTCTCAAAAGTAAATATTAAAAAAAAAAAAAAATTTTAAGTAATTTGATTTTTTTTTAACCTACGTGAGGGAGGCATGTTATTGCATGATACTACTTTTTGTTGTTTTTTTTTAAAATCTAAAAGCTGCTGGAGCAAAGCAGTCTCAGTACTATAATACCGCAGCATTTATTCCATACACGTGTGTGTTTTATATTCCAGTGTGCTGATTAGTATATACACAGAAAATATATGTGTGTGTCACACACCTTTTGATGACTTCCTTTCTTGTGTGAGTTCCAGGCTAGTCCCCTTCATTTGAAGGTTTTTTTCCCCTTTAAAAACTATTTTTTTATTCTTTTTTTTTTTTTTAATGTTTATTTATTTTTGACAGAGAGAGAGAGAGACACAGAATCCAAAGCAGGCTCCAGGCTCTGAGCTGTCAGCACAGAGCCTGACACGGGGCTCGAACTCACAGACCGTGAGATCATGACCTGAGCTGAAGTCAGACGCTCAACTGACTGAGTCACTCAGGCGCCCCTAAAAACTATTTTTTTTAAATGTTTCTTTATTTTGAGAGACAAAGAGATTGCAAATAGGGGAGGGGCAAAGAGAAAGGGAGAGAGAGAATCCCAAGCAGGCTCCATGCTGATAGCACATAGCCCCAAGCGAGGCTTGATCTCCTGAACCATGAGATCATGACCTGAGCCAAGATCGAGTCGGACACTTAACTGACTGAGCTACCCAGGCGCCATGTAAAACATGGGCGTAAATATTGTTCTGCCCAAGGCTTGCCCTGCCCTTCCAGATTCCCCTATCCCAATTCCACTTTTCCCAAGCACTTAAGCCTAATGTCAGATAGTGTGGCATCTGGGGAGTCAAATCCTGAGCTTATTTGAGATGAAAATTCACCCGGAATTTGCGAGTGAGGTTTAGTAGGGAGTGCTACTTTCACTGCTTTTTTAATTCATTTTTAAACATATTTATTTATTTATTTTGAGTGAGAGAATGAATGAGTGGGGGAAGGGCAGAGAGAGCGAGGGGGAGAGAGAATCCCAAGCAGGCTCCACACTGAGTGCAGAGCCTGATGTGGGGCTCTATCTCACAACCCTCAGATCATGACTTGAATCGAAATCAAGAGTTGGGTGCTTAACCAGCTGAGCCACCCAGGCGCCCCTTACTGTGCCTTTTTTAATGACCTCTCCCCCGCCATCCCCCTTGAGAAAATCCTGGTATTTTTGAGCAGGAAAGACCTGCATTATCCCCGTTGTGTTTGCATGTTTCTTTGTGTGTGTTGAGGTTCCCTCTGGATGGCCACCTGATTTTATTGCTTTCATTTCTTACTCCCCTGTTTTCCTATTAGATGATGGAGAAGGTGTTTATTAAGTACTGGGTATATGTTTGATTCTGGACTGGGGTCTTGAGAAAGACACAGAGCAGGTTAAGGTATGGTCCCTGCCCTTAAGATGTTCTGTTGTGGGGCGCCTGGGTGGCGCAGTCGGTTGGGCGTCCGACTTCAGCCAGGTCACGATCTTGCGGTCCGTGGGTTTGAGCCCCGCATCAGGCTCTGGGCTGATGGCTCAGAGCCTGGAGCCTGTTTCCGATTCTGTGTCTCCCTCTCTCTCTGCCCCTCCCCCGTTCATTCTCTGTCTCTCTCTGTCCCAAAAATAAATAAACGTTGAAAGATGTTCTGTTGTTAGTCTTAGGTGATCATGACCTTTTAGTAAATGGTCATTCCCTGAGGACAGTGGATCCTTGGAGGAAACCACATGAGGGGATGGGACCATTGTGTCATGGAGGAGGGAGGTCACAAGTGGTGGAGAGTACTGTGTGGTTGAGGAGGGAGGCTAGAGGATGATCAGAAGTAAGATTAAAGTCTTCAAGAGCAGCAATCTCTTTTGGAGGTGATGGGCCCCCGCCCCCGCCACACAAAGTTACAGTCCAAAGGAGCTACTGTGTTAGAAGTGTGCACACCTGTTTTGGGGAGTCCAGCTGGCTGGGGCCATCAAGGAAAGCTTCATGAGGACCGTGCCTCTTGGGCAGAGTCTCGCCACATGACCAGGAGCAAGCCAAGGAGAGCAGAGTTGGAAGGCCATGGCTGAGCTGTTGTTGCTTGGGGTCAAGAGATTGCGAGGTTGGTCCCTGCCGAGATCATCCAGTGATGACGGATAATGGTCTTTGAGAGTGGTGTGCTTAAGGAATCGGCCCAATGATCTTAGTAAGAAAAGCACAAATGACACCCGGATCTGTGTGGTACCATGCACAGGCTAGCAGGTTTTCAGTATTAACCTCCGAGCCTGGAAGAAATCCTCTCTCCAGACATTCAGGGTGTCCCTTTCTGCCTCTGTATGGTATTTGTGAATCGCTGCCCTCCCGTCCCCCACATCCGTCCACGCCCCCATCTTTGGCCCTCAGTGATTCTGTATTAATAGCGGCGATTAAGCCGCCTCATCTCGTCAGGGAGGAGATATTAATCTTCATCAGGCCCGTGGAGGAGCTGGGGTTTTTTCTGCTCTTCCCTTCCCTCCCCCCAGCTCCCCCCATGGAGCTTAGGGGCTCTTACGTGTCTGCTCAGTAATCTGCTTCTGCACACGCATTTCAGGAGGGTCACTTCTCCGCTTCCCTCTGTTAGCCTCCCTGCATCCAAGCATCACATGCTGTAATTGAAGACCCCTGTCAGGGGATGGAGGGAAGGGAAAATTGCTCCCTCTGATGGGAACTCCCAGCTTCACTGTCCTCACTGCTGGGGAAATTAGAACGGGGCGATACCACAGCTGGAAGCTGTAGGCTTTTTAGTCTATGAAATACCATTCAACGCTTGGAGACAGTACAACAGCACCTGAGTTTCTGTGATCCTGGATGGCTGGGGAAGGAGGCAAAGAGCTTGAGGACCAGACAGGATGGAAGAGGACCTATTTTCCAAAGCTGTTCTCCATCCCAAGCTGTTCCTGCTTCTGTGAACCAACTGCCAGAAATAGGTCACCGTGCACCAAGCTTCTATTATGTGCCAAATGCTGCGTTGGCATAGTCAGTCACAAACGAACTTGCCAGATGTGCATTGTTAGTCCATTTTCCAGATGAGGAAACTGAGCACTGGGAGGTTGTGTGCCTTTGCCAAGGTTGCCCAGCAAGGAGGAACCAAATTCGGTTGTTGGTTTCTTGACTCCTCCTATTGGCGCTCTGCCCACCAAGGATGGCTATACAATTTATTGTCCAAACTGGAACACTTTAAGGAATGAACGGGGATGCTGAAATAGTTAGGCTGGGCCACCAGGCATAAATAAATGGTAACCAAGAAGCACGGTCTCCCGCCTCTGCTACAGCTGGTGGCAGAGGGATGCTTCCATGCCGTTTCTGGAAGCGGAGATGGCAGGACAGACCCCATTGTCTCTTCCTCCTTCCCCTCCCACTAGGACAGAGCCCTGCTGGCTTCCCAGATGCCTGGTGCAGGAGGGCCTGATTAGTTTGCCTCCACAGCAAAGAATCTCAAATAACCACCGTCTCCCCTGCTCAGCACGCAGCCTACGTGCCCAGGCCACCTCGGAGGATCTGTTTAACTCCCTCCACACAGTGGGATTGGCCTTTTTTCGGCCTCTGATCACACCTGGGTTGGAAAAATGGTTCTGTTTCCCCTTAGAATGGTTTCCATTTGCATTCCACCAGCGATGCTCTACCTCAGAGGGATCCCCGGGACATTAAATTAGCAGAAAATGACATTAGCGCTAAGAACCAAACTCGATTACCTGAAATACCAGTATTTATTATTGTAAGGAATAAAACAGCCTCCTTTCTACCCCCGACTCTTAGATCAATCATATCCTCACACTGGATCATATTAATACTGGTTGCTTTTTAGTTGGCAGCCTTTTTCCTTTTCTTTTTTTTTGGCAGATTGTCTGAGAGGCACAAAATATGCATGATTATGACACAGTGTGACTCTTCCCCTGTGTAATGTGCTGGCTGTCCAGGCTGTGGTCTAGGAGTGTGAATTCCCAGGTTCCAGGGGCTGTGCCCTCTCCCTTTGCCTGGCCCCCTCTCCCTGGGGGTATCCCCATCCCTCTGTTCACTTGTCTTATAAATTGACAGGTATTTTGGTGTCTTTATTTTTGCCCCACACTCTGCTTTTTCCCTGAGAAGTTCCATTGTGCAAGGTCAATCCCCGGTCCCTTTGTACTTGAAGCTGTCCCCAACTCCTCACTCTGCCCCTGTAGCACGTATGTGTCCCTTGGTTAGAGTGCTTTGTGCAGAATCGGTGCTTAATGTGTGCTATAAATGGGGCAGTAATATTCTTACTGTGCAAAGTTGCTATGGGGTTAAATAATGTATTTTTGTATCCCCAGGTACAGGGTACACGGTTGGTGTTCCGTGAATTCTGTTGAGTGAATAAAAGTCCACCTGGGAAAGGGAGGTTGTGAGAACGATACTTTACTCCCCTGATACCTGAGGGCCAGTGTGAGGGCTGGGGTCCAGGACCTGAGATTAATTGGAAGGGTTCTAGGACATGTAGGAAGCCTGTTCAGAGCACTGTGGGTCATTTCAGGCTGCTGCAGGGCTGCTGAATCTGAGTGCTTCTATGGGGATGCCATAGCCTTCTGTGAAGAGGCTACCTTCCCAGTGCGCTCAAGGGGAGCCAAAGCCAGCCCACTGTGGACATCAAGGCGGAGAACCTGAATGTGAGTCCAGCTGTGTGGCCGTGGGCAAAGTTACTCCTCCTTTCCAGAATCTGTGAACTCGGGGGCTCAGCACTGGGAGAGTTGAACGTTATGAGGATTGCCATTCTCTCCAAAGGATAAGAACGAAAATCAACTCAATGGATTGTAGAGCTCAAATAAACCTATAAGAGCTAAAGCTGTAAGACTCTTAGTGGGAAACATAGGAGTAAATCTTTGTGACTTTGGATTAGACTGGTTTCTTAGATGTGATATCAGAAGCAAAACCAAAAACAAACAAAGATTGGACTTCATCAGGATTGAAATCTTCTGCATGTCAGAGGATACCATTAAGACTGTGCAGACAGCCTACAACGTAGAAGGTATTTGCAATCTGATAAGGAACTTCCATCCTTCATAAAGAACTCTTCTAGATTCATGAGAAGACAACCCAGTTGAAAAGTGGGCAAACGACTTGAGTTGGACATTTGTCCAGAGAAGCCACACAGATCGCCAATGAGCACACGAAGAGATGTTCAGCATCCTTAGTCATTGGGGGATGTACATCAGAGCCACAGTGGGATGCCATTTCACCCACTAGGGTGGCTGTTATCAAAAAGGTAGAATACCACAAGTGTTGGAGAGGATGTGGAAAAATCAGAACCCTTCTGACAGGGCTGGGAGGGTTGTAAGACATGCAGCCACTTCGGAGAATGGTATCGTCACACGGTGGAGGGTATTCAGACATGACAAGGAATGAAGTATTGATACGTGCTACAACATGAATGAACCTTGAAAACATTACATGAAGGAAGACAGTCATGAAAGACTGTATATGACTCTGCTCAGGTGAACTGTTCGGATTGGCCAGTCCAGAGGGGCAGCGGGTAGATTAGTGGTTTCCAAGGGTTGGGGGAGAGTGGCTGAGAATGATGGGTATGGGGATTATTAGGGGAGGGTTATGAAGTTCTGGAATCCGACAGTGGTGATGGTTGCACAACTCTGAATGTACTAAAAACCACCGATGTACGTGTCCCATAGGAAGGACGGGCGGATGTAGAAGTCAAAAGTCAATCTCGATGTTCTGACTCCAGAAGAAGAAAAAACCACCTCCTTGGTATCAAAGCTCAAGGTTTAAAATGCAAAATTAACATTTGAAAGCTGTGTGTGTCCTCTCTGTGGGAGCCTCTCTTTAGCAACTGTCTTCAGGCACACGTTTCCCAGTGTAAATAACTTTTGGACGTGTTAAAAAAGTTCACCGGTGTCTAAGTTCATTAAATTAATGTTGTCACTTGAGCTGCCGAGTGTGGCACGGGCTGTAAACTGAATTCTGCAGCAGTGATGTCTTCAAGAATGTGGGGTGCGTTAAAAACAGAAGAGTTGCTTTATTCCGAAGAGTCCTAAACCAGGAATTCAGTGACTCGGGCCTGCCGCTTAATGCTGTGTGGATTTTATTTTGTCAGACATTCAGCTAAAATCTGAGTGCCAGCTTTCCACCATGGACTGTGAATATTAGAGGTACAGTGGTCAAAGCAGTAAGCTCCTGCCCTCAAGGGGCTTGTCTAGTCTGGGTGGCGTGCAATGGAGGAATGAGGCAGAATTCGGAGCGTATAATTAGAAGCAGTATGTTGGAAGGTAGCATGGGGTGTAGACTAGGGTACCCAGCCCCCAATAGCGGTGGTCAGGAAAGGCTCATCATGGGAACTTTGCCTGACCACAGGTGGGGGGGCTGGCGTTCTAGACACAGAAAAGCATATGCAAAGGCACTGCGGCCTCTGCCCATCCCTGTGGCAACTCCTAGAGAGAGGGGCCCAGGTGAAAGAGAGCAGTGGCAGCAGTCTGAGTGCGAGAGTGGCCTTGCTTGTGAGCACTTTGGTGGTGACTGCACATGTTGCGTGCAGAGGTTCTAGAATATGGGGTTTTTTTGGTTTGTTTCTTTTTTTTTTAATTTTATGTTTTCAATTTAATGCTTCTTTAAAATTCAATTGCATACATTAACGTCCTCTCATTTGCAGAAGATTTGCTTACTGAGTTGTTCATCGCTGACCTGTTCATCTGTTGACAGAATGTGTCCTGTGCATACATTTTGTGTCCAGGCCTGTGCCAAACACTGGTCAATGTGACAGTGAGCCAGACAAGCCACGCAGCATCTGTCTGCTGAGGAGACCTCCTGTGCCCCCCACCCTCCACCCCCCAGTCCTGTTCACCTTCCTGCAGGAACACTAGCCACTTCCTCCTTGGTTCTCCTTACACGTACTCTTGCCCCAGGACCTTTGCACTGGATATGGGAATTTTTTTTCTGTTGCCCTTCCCTATCTTCTTCCCCTGCTCCATCCTGGTGCCCCTCAGCCTGACTTGTATGGCACATGGGCACAGGCTTCCATGCCCCCAGCGTTCTATTTGGAGGACTCTGGCAGGAGATCAGTGGGAGGGAGAGAGTGAGGCTGGGTTTGCTGCTGTTGCTTTAGGCTTCCTCCCTGAGGGCAGAAGGAATGAAGCAGGGAAATTTACAGCTCCTGCCGGCAGGCTTCCCTGTGCAGTTCTGTCGCGTTCCCAGGACCATGTCGGGCCTGGAGGTGGCCTGGTCCCTACTCTTCCTAACCCTGGACTACTGAAGTGCTGATTATTTCCCTAAACCTTTGAGGACAGGCTCCTCAAACTAGCCAATCTGAGCGTGCCATCTTTTTCCTGCCAGGAGTCCCAATTAGCTGTTCCCTTTCCTGAAATGCTTTTCCCTCAGATGTCCACATGTCCCCCAAACACCACCTTCTCAATAAGCTCCCTCTGACCACTCTAGTTAGAAGTGCAACCTGCTGCCACTTCTTGAGTTTCTACTTAATGTTTCTCCTCTCGCCACTTTTTTTTTTTTAAAGAGAGCATGAATGGATGAGACGCGCCCCCCCCCCCCCGAGAATGAATGAATGAATGAATGAATGAATGAATGAATGAATTTAATTAAGCAGGCTGTAGACTCAGTGCACAGCCCGACGCAGGGCTCAATCCCACAGCCCTGGGATCATGACCTGAGCCAAAATCAAGAGTCAGACGCTCAACTGACTGAGCCACCCAGGGATCCCTGTCCACTTTTTTTTTTTTTTTCAACATTTATTTATTTTTGGGACAGAGAGAGACAGAGCATGAACGGGGGAGGGGCAGAGAGAGAGGGAGACACAGAATCGGAAACAGGCTCCAGGTTCTGAGCCATCAGCCCAGAGCCTGACGCGGGGCTCGAACTCACGGACCGCGAGATCGTGACCTGGCTGAAGTCGGACGCTTAACCGACTGCGCTACCCAGGCGCCCCCCCGTCCACTTTTTAATCTGTTGTAGGATGCGGTTATTTGCTTTGTTTTGCATCTCCCCTGACACGTGTGCATGCAGACAGTACACACAGGCGTGAGCTCATGGGACAGGGGTTGTTCTCATTGCTAGGTACTGCTCTACCCCACAGTCAGAAGTGTCCCTGCACATTCCAGGCTCTCTGTAAGTATGTGTTGAAGGGCCAAGAGGGGCAGGCGTCACAGACCATATCTGTGCAGAGCCTCATGCACACTAACCCCTTCTCCTAATAGCCTTCAGCAGGGAACTGAGAGAATGACTTTTGGCCTGTAGGAGCCAGGCTTAGGGCTGGGGCTGCATCTGTCCTGTGTTCCTGTCTGCTGATCTTCATTGCTGTCCTCGGCATCATCTGTTGAAGGGAGTGAGCCCTGAAGGTACTTTTGGGGCACCCTCGCTGTTTGGGGGGCGACGGTGGCATGTTCAGTTGGGGTGAATGAAAGCGTTCTAGGACGACCACTCTGAAGGAGGCTGAGGTCGCTGGGTGTGGAAGGCCTGTGGGCTGCAGTCTGTTCTGTCCCTCATTAGCACATTCTTCCCCATGGTTCTGAAAACCATATTTGCTTCCTCCTCGTCTGTAACATATTGGTGATCGTGTGTGTCTCCTGAAAGCTGATGCTCAACCCCATGCCCCGTGACATTGATCCTGTCCCCTGAGCAAGACCCCCTCAACTCCTCTCTTTTTCCTTCCTGCCCTGGCTGCCCTTGCTTGCGACAGTTGATTGCAGTCATTGACCTTTGCTGGGACTTGATGTGACCATCTTCTTCCCAGCTCCTTACCCCATCATGTATCTCCTCTTGCCGAATTGGTGCTTTGGTGTTCTGTAAACATATTACAGTTCTCAGCCAGCTCACTGGGGAAAGGAGCAGGAAGTAAGGATCGAAGTGTAAATGGAGAGTTCTCATCACTGTGCCTCGATCGGTTTGTCACCAGTGTATGTTTGTGTTATGATGGCACCACATAAGTTGGTTCTATTTCAGAAATAAACGCTGATTCTCAGGGCCCCTAGTTGGCTCAGTGGGTTAAGCATCCGACTTCGGCTCAGGGTCATGATCTAGCAGTTTGTGAGTTCGAGCCCCACATTGGGGCTGCTTTGAATTCTGTGTATCTCTTTCTCTCTGCCCCTGACTGACACTCTGTCTCTTTCTCTCTCTCTCTCTCTCTCTCTCTCTCTCTCAAAAATAAACATTTAAAAAATTAAAAAGAAATAAAGGCTCATTCCAAAAATTAACTTTTTTTTTCTTAAAATGATTAATACCCCTGAGCTTCTGGACTTTCTATAAAGATTACCAGACGAGCACAGAAAGCCAGATATTACCCCTTTCACAGAATTGAGACAACTGAGGCAGCCGGAGGCCAGAGACTCACTTAAGACTGTATCTGCTCTCTCTTCGTAATATTCTTCTGTTGTCTTGGTGTTTACTGAGGGCCTACAGCCTTGGAACACCTGCAGGTGCTCATATATGGGTCCTACTCTGGGTCCTGCCTCAAGTACCTGGTGGGGAGGCCAGACGGTGTAGGCAGGGCCAGTCTCTTACGTGCTGAGTGGAGCCGTGGCCTCCTGGGGGTGGGAAGACCTGGAGGTCGGTCTGTCCTGTCACTTCCAGCAGACAGGTGTCCCTGGAGTAAGTCCCCTGGGAACGGTTTCGTTTGTGGGATAGAGAGTCTGGAGGCTGGAGGAGCACTCTACATGTGTGTAAGAGGAGAGGTGGATGAAGGCAGGAAGCGGTAAAGGAGGTGGGCTGATGAGGGAGCATCAGACCACATGTGCGGTGTGGCACAGTTGATGGAGAGCCATTTGCTTTGAGCGGGCATTTCTGCATCAGACTGAGAGTTTGATTCCATTGTGTGTGATGGTTGATGTTTGCCATCAGGCCTTGTGAGCACTGGGTCCCATTTGCCGGGCCTCGGAGTGTCCCTTACTTATCCCCCGTTCTTGAGCCTGTTGATGGTTCTGTGCTGGCTGCACTCGTACCCATACTTCAAAGTTTAGCTCAATTTCCACCTCCCCCAGGAAGCCCTCCCTGAACTTCCTGAGCCTCAGGAATTCCTTCTTCACTCCCTTTCCTGGCCTTCTCTCTTTGCCTTTGTTTTCTGTGTTAGTCATTTAGAGAATGGACCCGGGTTGAGGTCCCAGCCTTATTAGTCCATGGATTTGTGATCTTAGGTGCACCATGTCACTTTCTGGGTCTTACTTTCTTTATCTGTAAAATGGACATGATGATAGTTTCTAGACAAAGAAAAGAAACAGACACCTCCGTCTTCTTCCTGAAACAATGAACTCAGGCTTGATCTCATTCCCGTTGGACAGCGTTCATCGTGGGATCTGGAGCCACAGGGCTCTAAGATCGCATTTCTCCTCATGTTCTACTGTCCAGCCCCATTCAGATTACTACAGTATGATGGAAGAACACACATTACACAGTCACATTTGAATGCTGGCTCTTTCTCTTGACTTGGTTTAGCAAAATACTTCTGGGCCCTTGATTGTGGTATATATGGGTTAATATCAATGTGCAGATTGAATCAGGTGGGGAAATGGATCAGCCCTAATTCAGTGCCCAGCCCAGAGTGGATACTAATAAAATGGCTTCATCAAACCAGCCCAAGCTTCGCTGTTTGTGGTGACTCCTTAGAGCAGCCTGAAATCTCTTGATTCTTAGCAACCACATGCACAATGGTTGGCATAAGACATGGAAGACGTCTTTCTCTTTAGGGGTCCGGTTTGGGGGCACTCTTGTTTGTGAAGCCCTCCCTCTTCCTTTCCATCCTTAACCGTCTTCCACCTTGTCATGGCTGCCCTATATCACCTCGACCTTCAAGCCTTGGTTTCGCTGCCAGTGTTTGCCGTCCACGCTTGCCGCGGCAAACTGACTTTCCCTACGTTGCTTTTCCAAATGCACTCACATCTCTCAAAACCTGTCTCTTTCCTTCACTTATATTGCCTTAATTTCTTGTTCCTCTGCCATTAAGTAGGTATTGATTTCTATTAAGATGAACATCAGGATTTATTGAGTGGAGAGGTAAATATTGACGGGCAGGGACGTGGGGAATTCCTCCCCCACGCACTCTCCCTCCTCCTACTTGCTGCTTGGAGGCAGGCAGGCCGGCCGGGTCCCAGTGTGGCAGCCCTGTTTGTTGCAGTAGGAAAATTGCCTACCTTGGGCCTGGGCAGGTAAGGAACGCTTTGCAAATGGACCGGGTAAAGAGGAGGACCCCCCTGCATCTTGTATTCGAATATTCCCAGTCCTGGCACTGTGCTTGACACGGGGTGGATGTCAATAGATATTTTTGGAAGTAAGAAAGCGGGTGGCGGGGGGGGGGGGTGGGGAGGAGTATCTAGTAAATGCATTTGGCACCTCTGCCTTCTCTGGGTAAAGGGGAAGGAATTTAGGATTTGTATGACTAATGTTGCCATGAGTCTGTGAGTGTTTTTACCAAGCTAATGTCTCTGCTGCAGAGGAGAACAACTCCTAATGACATTAAGGCTGGAAGCCAGTGATCCTGTACATGTCCGAAAGTCCTACCGTTGGGGGCACTGGTTTAGCGTGGGGAGTGAGAGTCACAGGGCCATATGCCAGTTCTTGGCAGAGCTTGACTTAGAGGTATTTCCTCCCAGCCCATTCCCTGAACTTGTCTATATTTCTTGATTTTTCCCATTTTGGTGTTAATCTCTCTGCCTATCTGTTATACTCTACCAATCTATATTTAGCTATGAGATAATTAGAAATATGTATTTGGTCTTTGCCCTGGTTCCTGACACAGAGTTTGTAAAACCTTTGGAATTTCCTAAGGGGTGAGAGGAGCATCTGTTGTTATTATAATTAGCCCCTTTTAAAACTACCTGGATTTGGGGTGCCTGGGTGGCTCAGTCGGTTAAGCCTCCGACTTCGGCTCAGGTCACGATCTCGCGGTTTGTGAGTTCGAGCCCTGCATCGGGCTCTGTGCTGACAGCTCAGAGCCTGGAGCCTGCTTCGGTTTCTGTGCCTCCCTCTCTCTCTGCCCCTCCCCTGCTCATGCTTTGTCTCTGTCTCAAAAATAAATAAACATTAAAAGAAATTAAAAAAAAAAAAAAAACAACTACCTGGATTTATGCTAATGAGGTGATACTTGGTGGGGGCCCCAAATAGCTTTGGGATGGGGAGCTGGTTGTCAGAGCAAGGCAATGGGGAGAGGGTATGGGGGGGGTGCGTCTAGAGATTGAGTAAATCATTGGCCATTGATTGGCCAGCTCGGTCATGCCCCGTTAAACCAATAAGGGGTTTACATAGCTTTCTGGTTGGCGCACAGCTCTAGGTTCTGGGAGGGTGGCGCCCCTTGAAACATGGAAGCTCCATGTCTTTTCCCCCACATACCTTACCTTCTGCACCTCTTCCATTTGGCTGTTTTGAGTTGTAGGCTTTCTAATAAAGCAGTGACAGAGGAAAGTGCTTTTCTGAGTTCTGTGAGCCAGTCTAGCAAACTATGAAACCCGAGGAGGGAGTCTTGGAAGCATGCCAACTTTCTAGCCAGTGGGTGGGAAGGGAGGCCCGTGCTTGGACTGGTGTCTGAAGTAGGGCCACCAGTGGGGTCTGCATTAACTCCGGGTGTTTTAGAACGTAGGTGAGGGGGAGACACTATACATTTGGTGTCAAAAGTGCTGAGTAAAAACTGTTCAACTTGTCTTTTGGCCTCTGTTGCTGCCGTTTTGTAGTTTAGAATGTTCCTTACTGTGCTCTCTTGGGTACCATGACTTCCCAGCAGACCAGTTTCCTCAGCTGGAAAAGAGAGTGTCATGGGGATTAAATGAGCAGGGGTGTTAGGGGCCTGAGGGTTCTTTGTTACGGAGCACTGTCTTGTGCATTGTATGATGTTTAACAGTTTTCCTGGCCTCTCTACCGGCTAAATGCCGGTAGCATCTGCCCCTCCCCCACAGTTAGGACATCAAAAATGTCTCCAGGCATTGCCAAATGTCCGTTGGGGGTTGAGATCACCCTAAGCTGAGAACTACTGGCATGAGTAAGAAGATATCATGAGGCATTTTTTTTTTTTTTTAAGTTTGAAAGAGAGCACAAGCAGGGGAGGGGCAGAGAGAGAAAGAGACAGAGAGGGAGAGAGAGAGAACCCCAAACAGGCTCCACATTGTCAGCACAGAGCCTAACGCAGAGCTTGAACCCACGAGCTGTGAGATCATGACCGGAGTGGAAATCAAGAGTCGGACGCTTCTCCGACTGAGCCACCCGGGTGCCCCAAAAGACAGACTGAGGTATTCTTAAAAACCTCATCACTCTTGATGATAATGCAGTTGTGTGATTTATCTGACAGGTATTTGTGTAGCATTTACTGTGCTCACTGCATTGCACCGGGTTCTGAGAGACCATCAAAAAAGGTAATGAGATTATGATGGGCTTCGAGAATCCTACACCTGAGCATATGGGCTTTCGGGATTGCTTCGAACATTTTGTTCTGACCTAAAAATAGCAGAGGGATGTCGACAGTCAGGCCTTCTTCAGGCTTGGCGGCTCTCCTGTCGTGATTCCCAGCGAAGAGGACAGTGGGGAGAACGGTTGATCTCATTGGCTGGTCCTCTGGTTCCTGTGGACCCTGGCCTGGGAGAGGCTGTCCCTTAGAGCAGCTGGCCCTTGGAGATGACAGGCACTGTGACATTGCTGTTGCCTTTCTCCTTTGCATTCACAACCCCACCAGAATCTGGCCGGTGGGTCACTTCCACCTCTTCCCTGTGCTCACCTGTCGCTGAGGCAGAGGAGTCCACGTTGCAAAGCGCCACTGCTCAGAGCTCTCCATCACACTGGACTGTTGACCTTCCGAGGTCTTCCCGAGGTGCCCCCCCTGCACACCCCCAACTTCTACTCCCTCCACAGCTGCTCTCCTTGCTGGGCCCACGGCTCTGGCCCCTCTGGGAATGCTCTCCCTCCCCATCCGTCATAGCTCACTCCTTCACTCCGCGCAGGTCCTTGTCCACACTTCATCTTGTAAGAGAAGCCTTCCCTGGGGCCCTTTATGAAGTGGCTCTCCTCCCTCCCCCCACACCTGATTTTATTGTCTTCACAACTCTGATCACCACCTGACACATCCATTGTATTTTGTTGTTGTTGAGGCTATTATCTGTATTCTCCCACTAGGGTGTTAAAGTCCTTAGGGTGGACCATTTGTAGGTCTTTTCAGTGTCCAGGAGAGTGCCTGGCATGTCCTGAGCACTCAGTAATAATCCATGAATAAGCAGATGGATGGATGGATTCCCTCTTGACAAAGGAGACTTTTTAAGATGACTCTGTGTCACTACAAAGTTGCCAAGAGTGCGCACTGCTCTGGTAGTGTGACCTGGGTGCTGGTAGTCTGTACCTGTGTGAATCTCTGAGTGGTGTTTGGTCTGCCTTATGTCAGCCCTTCTCTCTCTTGCGGGGACTCTCTCCTGGTTATGAGCCCACATGGACATATAGATGAGGTCTCAAGGAGAACCCTTGTAGAACTCTGGCTGGGAGCCCCAGACTCCACGTCTGATCGCCAGCATCATCAAGAAGGGGTGTCGCGGGGCGCCTGGGTGGCTCAGTCGGTTAAGCGTCCGACTTCGGCTCAGGTCATGATCTCGCGGTCCATGAATTCGAGCCCCGCGTCGGGCTCTGTGCTGACTGCTCAGAGCCCGGAGCCTGTTTCCGATTCTGTGTCTCCCTCTCTCTTTGACCCTCCCCCGTTCATGCTCTGTCTCTCTCTGTCTCAAAAATAAATAAATGTTAAAAAAAAAAAAAAAAAAAAAGAAGGGGTGTCGCCTCCGTGCCCTGGGACTCACTGCTTCCTCCGCTCCTCCCTCCCCGCTCACGCTCCCCGTCTCCCCCCATCTCATGCACACAGAATTTTGACATGGGTCATCATTGTTGCTCCCGTATCTGCTGTCTTCCACACAGCCTTGTGCGCCAGTCCGCCTGCCACGTGGGCCACAGAGTGTGCATGAGTGAGGTCCCCAGAGACCCTGCAATGCACGGGGAGTGGGCGAAGAAAGGGGGCTCACAGTGGGTGTAAATGCAGGGTCACATCCTGTATGGATATATGTAAGGATGGCACAGTCCTGGAAGACGGGACTTTTTCTCTCGTCCGGCACAGAGGCCATCTTCCAATGGCTTTTGTTCTTGTCCTCCAAATTCTGTGCCCTCCCCCCTCCTTTTACCGTGATGGCTCCTTTCAGCCTCGTATGCCCTCTACCCAAATATACTTGGTGTCACAGCTGTTTTGGGGTGTTGGATCCTCAGAATCAGCACCTGCCTTTTTCATTCTTGTTTCCACTTTCTTACCTTACGGGACATCACACGTAGCAGGACTCCCTAGAGTGTCTGCAGAAACGAGCTGGCTGGGAGCAGAAGAAAGAGCACGAGGCTCATAGTCCCCAGAATTTCTTTGTGCATTACCCACATCCTGAAGTTCTTGAGATCCAGAGACGGCATATCTCCCCTTCTCCCTGGACCTTCGAGGTTGTGAGTCTTTCGCCATGAACCCAACTTGGGGCTTTCTGTGCAGCCCACCCGGAAATTAACAGTCTCCCCCTGTTACGAGAGCTTCATCAAGTTCTTTTAAATTGAAACTTTTCTCATTTGTAATTGCCCCTAGTGGCCGTCTTGTTTCAAACAGGCTTCGTTAGCTCGGAACGGACCTCTTCTCCCTTGCCTTCTGTCTCCTGTCGTTCGTTGCCCCAGTCCTTCCTAGGGATTCCAGAGGAATCTTCCTCAAAGGCTGTACCACTCCCTGCTGGAAAGCCTTCTGTGGCTCCTTATTGCCAGAACAAGAGTCGTGAGCTTCCTGTTTCTGCTTTCCAGCATCTCGCTCTGACTTCCCTTTCCAGCTCTACCGAAGCGGTTCGCCTCACCCCTCCTTCCATCCCCAGCCGTCAACCTCAACTGCCACTCATGACCCCAGCCCTCAGCAGACCCCTGCAGCAGCCATGGGAGATGTTCCTGGATGTCCTCATCCCTTATCTGTCTGCAGGCCGGTCCTCACGCAGGACCCACCTCCTCTCTCGTAGGCCCACCCTGTCCTTTCCAGAGAGCCCCCCTCCACTGTTTGCTCTCCCAGTACTATTCTCTGCTCCGTCTTGTCAGAAGGTATTTTTCCCTCCTCATTATTGCCATCATAACTCCCTCCATGACGGTAGCCTATTACCGTGTGCCCTCTGCTGGGACTCTCGAATGCTTTTGTCTGTCCATTCAGTTAGTTCCAAGGGCAGGAGTGAATGGTGAATCCCTGTTAATGTCTGGCTCCGTTCCATGCATGCCATAGGTCTCAATACATTTTCATTTAGTTGAAGCACTTTTAACGTTGTCTGTGTTTCATTTGTTGTCTTCATTGTTTTCATCCAACGTGGTTGTCATTACTATCTTTATAGTGACTTCGAAGCGACAGCATAATTTCTTATCCAGGCCCTCTCCGTTGGACTTCTGCTGCTGGGTATAAAACAGCATATGCCGAGAGACAAAGATAAAAATACAAATCGTGTCAGGGCTGCACGCAAGACTTTCATGTTTCCATTTAGCGCCAAAGAAGGTCACGCTCAGACCAGATGACTTATTTCCGCGTGCGAAGTCCAGAGCTTCTGTGAGAAGTTTGTTCTTACGTATCGCTTACAGCTGATGCCATTAACTTGCATTTGACCAATAAGCTTCAAGAGGGCACCATGCAACATTTATTGTGTGGCTGCTTTGGTTCTCTGTCAGATTTCAATGCTGTTCTTAATTTGGGGGCCTCAATTGCACTTAAAAGACATCCCTTGAAGACGCTTCATAGAAACGTTCCCGATTGCATTTCCTTTGTGCTCATGGCTTTGTGTCGTCCTTTGTTGTTCTTTGCCCCAATTCGTCTGGACTTTGAAGAGGGGAGTTTCAGAGTTCTGTGACTCAGCAACAAGCCCCCATAATTGCCAAGTATTGTACATAAAGGACTTACGTGTTCAGATTCTTACACTGTCTTCATAATAAACCCGGAAAACAGAATTTTGTCCACATTCTGGTATTTTTGTGGTATTTTTGTCCACATTCTGTGAATGAGATGATTGCCGTTCAGAAGGAATAGATATTTTGCTATGGTTTGATAACTTGCCCAAGGTTGTCTACAGCAGGATAGCCAACATTTCAATCTAAACCTACTGACTTCAAGTTCGGTTTTTCCCCTGCACAACACCTGACTCTGAAGTCATTTTACTGAATCTTACTTAGTCATATGAGGGTTGTAAATGGTAAAGCCCAGCTATATTGCTGCTGAATCCCACTCCCTTCTGCCTCTGTTTTTTTGTCAAGAAGATTTGATTCACCTTTAATGCTCTGGATTTCTGCTTTCCATTCAGTACCCTAGGAATCCCATGGGCACTAAGGACCCAGGAATTGCCCTCCCTGGGCAGGCACTAATGCTCTGCATGGAGATGGTGTTCTTCCAGGCTGTTCTTCCGGCGGCCCTCCGCCTTCATTGTCCCGGCTTTTGTTAGCAACCATCTTCTTTTTTTTTTTTTTTTTAAATTTTTTTTTTCAACGTTTATTTATTTTTGGGACAGAGAGAGACAGAGCATGAACAGGGGAGGGGAAGAGAGAGAGAGGGAGACACAGAATCGGAAACAGGCTCCAGGCTCTGAGCCATCAGCCCAGAGCCCGACGCGGGGCTCGAACTCACGGACCGTGAGATCGTGACCTGGCTGAAGTCGGGCGCTTAACCGACTGCGCCACCCAGGCACCCCTAGCAACCATCTTCTGTACAGCTGGATCATTCCAGCCAACGATTTCACCCCCTTACTTAAACCCCACACCCCCCCCCCCCCCCAGTGGCTTAGGACAATCTCAACTGCTTGTAGTCACCAAGGATGTGTTCAAGGTGGCCCCTGTTTACCTGGCAGCCCTATCTCTAGCCAGTTCCTTCTCTGACATTCTATATTTCAACCTTATTATAAACACAAATCATCTTCTCCAAGCCTCTGAGCCCTGGGCCTCCGGGTGTGCAGTGGTATACTGACTCTCAGAAAAGAAAGAATTAAAAAAGGCCTGATATGCAATTATTTGCTCATTCATGTGGCATAAATTCTCCCAATGGTAGGAGCCAGCCGGCATACCACTGGCAGCTTTCTCTTTCCTCTTCACCTTGCTGATTCTTGTTGGAACTTAATTCAGATACTACTTCTGCTGGGATGACTTTCTTGACCAGCACCCACCTGTCCCCTGCCTGGCAGAGGCTCTGTGTGCTCACATGCCTCCTTGCTAACATTGGTTATAAATAACACTTATCAGCCTGTATCATAATTGTGTGTGCTGGGAAATCTCCCTTCTGTTTTCTGCACTCTGTGGGTGGGTACCAGCTGTGTTTTGATTCATTCCTCCAAGCCAGTTCTAAGTACAAGGTCAAAGACATAGAAGATGTCCAACAAATCTTTGTTGAAGACACGTTTTGACCTTAAAAGGACCTTTGTGCTTCTCCCAAGGAGAGTGTTTCATGTTGATGAAGTACTAATCCTTCATATTTTAGTTGCAAGACCTGTAGATCTGCTCAAGTTTGGAAAGGGGGATGGTGGTGGTATCTGTGAGACCTAGGTATATGCCTGGAAACCCAGGAGTGTGAAATACAGCTCAATTTTACCTGAAAATCTATGAATCGAGGCTTTTACTTTCAGGATGTAGGAATCCCTAGGATCCATCTAGTCCCCAGTCTCCTCTGTCTGTCCGTCTCTCCATCTTTTCACTCTTTCTTGCTGTCTTTCTCGTTCCCCACCCCATACACTGTCCATCTCTGCCTCTCCTCATTCATTGCCTGTGTTCTTCTCTTTCTCTCGTTCATTCTTTTCTGCTCTCTCTCTTTTTTTTTTTTTTTTTTTTAATACAACCTAGTAGGGTTTTTCCAGCTCCAACTCCTTGTGACCTGTCAGCTTAGGCACCTGCCATCAGTGATAACTTCTCTTTGTATGCCTTATTTAAAATTTCCATGAGAAGAAATATGAGTGGCTCAGCATTGCTGGTTGAAGCCCCAAGCCGCCATCTTGGATCAGAATCTCTGGCTGGTGTAATCAGAACAGGGGAGGACAGAATCAGGCTGGGACACACAGACAATGACAGACCTGTATAAGACATTTGGAGATAAGGTGGTTCCCTCCAAATGGTGCCATCCCAGGCTGAGTAGAAGCTAAAAATGATAGTGAATTAAAGTTGGGGTGGGAGAGCCACTTCACTCTCGTTAAAATAATTGTGGATCGGGATGGAGAGAGCTGAGTCATGTGGCCACATGGCCAGCCAGCTCTTTGTTGGCTCATATTGTTTCCACCCAATAAGAGCCCAGGTCTATTAAAAATAATCATGGCTTCAGCTTCAGTGATTGCCTCTGGGAGTCCAGTCAACATATTAATTAATTATCCTCGGTGTGAACAGATTTCCTCTAAAAAGTCTCCTGTCTGTTTATTTTCTTAGCCTCGTTCTGTGCCTTCCAATTTGTCCAATCCTGTTCCCCCTCATCAATTGGTCACTGTCTTAGATTTCTCCCCAGCATCTGCTTTCGCTCTGAATGGTGTTGTCTTCCAGTGAGCCAGCCGTGGTTCTGATGGACCTCACTTAGCCAAGAGGCTTCAGAGAAGGAAAGCGGGTCTCTGCTTTGGTCTGCCTCTTGAATCAGTACCTCAAGGTATTGATAATCTTGGACATTTGGTCTCTGGGGACAGTCAGTGTGCTAATAAGGAACCATGAGCTGCGGATAAATAAATAGCACACTTGGCTTGGTTGAAGGGCAGGTATAGATAGTGCCTAGAATTGTCAGCAGTGAAACAGAAAAGGTGGTTTGCACTGCAGAATTGTGATTGACAAAGTATTACAGGAACCTAGAGAGCAGAAAGAGAAAAGCTTTAGGGTTGAGATGGGCAGTGAAAGCCGAGGGACTATGTATGAGAAGGATCTCTCAGAGGTGGAAATTAGTGGTGAGTGAAGTGGGAAGGCTGGCATAGGGGGCGGGAATGCGGGTGGACATCTTGGCTCTTGGCGACGACCCTGACTTTGGAGGAATAGGTTTGAAATGAAATTTCAGGACATGGTCAGTCAAGTGGTTCCATGCATGTTTTTAATAATCTTTATCCTTCATGCATTGTTTCCTTTTTCATTTGCTGTACCAGTGAGGGAAGTAAGTGCCAGTTGGTTTCTTAGGTACAGTCCTTCAAGCTTGGATTGCTCACAAAAGAAGGGTCTGTTGGGTCAACAGCTTTCCCAGATAACCTGTGGCTAAGAGCACTCCTGTCCCAGTGCAGATATTGGAGGGTTCTGGAGTGGATTTATTGGCCTTCCATGGCTCCTCTGTTTCTGGATTTCTGTAGGGTTGTACACTGACCCCAAGCAAATATTGAGTAGGTTGAAAGAACTGGGTCCTGAGAAGGTCTGGGCTTTACCAGTGCTAGAAGGAAGAAAGCCTTACTCTGTGGTAGCAGCTGAGAGCAGATTTACAAAATACTGTTCCAAAAGAAGCCCTGGGAGAAAATACTGGTGATTGAATCCTAGTCCACTGGGGTATGTCCCCACAGCTCTAGAGCATAGCACCAGTGGATGTCTTGATACAATAAACGGATAAATGTTACACTGTGAGCAGTGGACGGTTGGGTGGGTGGGTAGGTAAGGAAAGGGAAGGAAGGGAGGAGAGAAGAAACCCACCTACATGACCCTCAAACAGAAACAACATTTGGTCTACTTGGAGAGGCAGAGTATAACATATACAACTGAGAGGAGTATCTTGAGTGTCACTTGGGAATGACTTGGGTACTAGTGATAGAAAAGCCAACTAACAGTGGCTTAAACAAGAGTGTGTTTGTCTTACACCTTGGAGGCATGTGGTTTCTGCCATCAGTTCTGTGGCTCAATCATATTGGTCCTCTGGATGGGCATCTCTGAAGGTCTCCTGATCTTATATTTGCAAGATGGTTGTAGGAATTCCCAAGCATCAACAAACACTAAAAATCATCCCTTCTCCAACGGCCAGTTGGTAAACATTTACAACACACACCTGCCTATATGTCCTTATATTTGTAGTATAATATATGCCTATGTGTCATATATTTGTAGTATTATATTTATATATCTGTTACCATATGTCTATAAGTAACGTATAGTAAAGGCTCAACATATTTTTTTTTTTAATTTTTTTTTCAATGTTTATTTATTTTTGGGACAGAGAGAGACAGAGCATGAATGGGGGAGGGGCAGAGAGAGAGGGAGACACAGAATCGGAAACAGGCCCCAGGCTCCGAGCCATCAGCCCAGAGCCCGACGCGGGGCTCGAACTCACAGACCGCGAGATCGTGACCTGGCTGAAGTCGGACGCTTAACCCGACTGCGCCACCCAGGCGCCCCTCAACGTATTTTTTTGAATGAGTGCACAGGTGCCATATAAAATACAAGACTATTAAAATTTGCACTTCAAATAAACATCTAACAGTTTTTGGTATAAACATCACTCAAACATTGCATGGACACACTCATACTAAAACGTGGTTAGTTCATCTGAACTTCAGATCTAACTGGGTGTACTGTATTTTTATTTCCTGCATCTGGCAACCCTAGGGACATCGGAGTGACTTTATGGAAATACATTTGAAGGTTTGCCTCTGTTTCCCAAAGTGAGGGCTACCTGTTGTGAACCTACTTAAGCATATGGATTGAGGTGGAAAGTTGAATGTAGATTGTGCACAGAGTTGGAACAATTTATCTGGAGGGAAACATGAAATTGGAATTAGTAGTTAGTGATGGAGAATTAACTCAAAATTAAATTGTGAATGGTTTGTAACTCCTCAGAGAGATTTCTTAGTGTTGGTTTCAGAACAGTGGAAAGAAAGCCCCACTGCCAGCTGGAATCCACAGCATGGCAGTGTGGGTCTTTTTCTTCATGACATCTGTCTGTGATCACAAGAGAGATTTGACCCGTGTTGGAGAGAGTAGCAACTTCAGGCTGGCTTGTGCGATGTCCCCCGAGGTACCAGACGGGGGTCTGATTTGTGATCCTTGCCACATGTCATGTTGCTGGATCAGGGAGCTCGGGGGAGAGAATTTCTGAACTGGGCGCTTGTTTGGAATACGATTTCCTGGGTTCCACCCCAGACCTACTGCAGCAGTTGCCCTGAGGTATGGGGCCCAGCACTCTTAGCTTTTAACTAGCCCTCAAGGTGGCTTTGCCCGCTGAAGTTTGAGCACCTCTGTTCTAAGCAGCAGAGGGACTATTGAAGAGTGTTTGCTTTGTGGTTCAGAGAAAGGCTGTTATGAGCCCAGCCGGTCTGGAGAAACCACTTGGAGACTGGTTAACACCCAGATGTTACCCGAACATTACCAACCTGCCCTTAGGAACATCCACGTAAGCAGGATGGCAGGAGTCTGCTGTTGTACCTTCAAGGAGCAGTGGGAGGGCTCAATGGGCTCAGAAGACGGCCTGTTGGTGGTAAGCTATCTCAGGTGTGTTGATACCAAGATGTGGGAAAAGTCTCGTGATAGGTAGGCACCCTGGTTTCTAGTCATGACCTGCCCAGTAAGTGGTCCAGTTAACCTCATACGACTTCTTTCTTTTCTCTGGACCTCAGTTTCTGGTCGTGTCAAGGGAGGATTTAAGAGGAACAGCCTTGATTTGGACTCCTTGTTGCCCAAGCCTCTCACACAAAAGATGAAGAGTTGGAAGCCCAAGAATTTCCCCCAGCAGAGTATGAGCTGGGGTCTCCTGCTTCCCACCCAGGCTCTTTGCTCTCTGTTTTGTTGTGCCCCCCACCCCCCTTCTCTCCACACTTGCACATCAGTCCTTCTGAGGATGAGGGGGGACTGTCTGGGACTTGGATTCCAGAGGACATCCTGGAGGGAGCCAGGAACCCTTGGAGTCCATCAGGCCCAAGTTCGGATCCCTATCCTGGTGGGGGTGGAGGGGTGGGGAGGGAGGAAGGGCGGAGGGAGGGGCAGACAAGGTGATGCAGAATGAGCAGGTTCACCTGCAGGTGTCTCCCTTGCTCAGTCTGCATGAAGGGCTACTGAGCCCAAAGTCAGAGGGGATGGGGATGGAATGAAATGAGGTTCTGAGACTGATTCCCTCCTTCTCTCCCACCACCTCTGTGCATTTTTGGAGGCCTGTGCTCTGTGCACACGAAGTAGTCACTTGTATGCCTCTATAATCTGCAGTGGCTTATGTTGGAATTCAAGAGGTCATGAAGGCCAGAGTGAGCTTGGAATGGGTCAGAGATCTGTGTGTGGTTGGTTGGTTTTCAGAGGATTTCTCAGGGCCAGTGATAGGCCTGTGTGAGAACAAGATGATGTCACCGTCCATTTTGCCTGGATTTTGTTTGGTCCCCCCCCCCCCCCAGTTTCTTTTGTTTTCCCTTTTTTGATTGGTTTGGTAAATGTATATTATAGTTCTTAATCTAGCATTTACACAATCAAAGCAATTGTTTCTTATTTCTAGCTCCAGTTTATTGTATGCTGTCTTCTATCCCAGTTTGATCTTGCTCATTTCATCTCATGAAAGTAGGTATAATTCTTTTCACCAGTTCAGCAATGAGGCCACTGGCAGTGAGGGAATGGGTATGTCCAAAGTTGAACAGGTAAAGGAGCCAAGATCTGAACTGGCTCGTTTGACTCTAGAGTCGGTACTTTAATTTGTCCAGGCAAGGGTGACTTCTTCATTTCTGGTCTGTCTGTTACCACGGTGGTAGGATAGTGGGAACTTTCTGCTGTTGTAGCCAACTTAGTAGAAAGGCAAGCATCCAGTCCCCAGCTGCCTAGACCATTGTGCAAGATAATCCGGTTCAACATTACCAACTGGTGGGGTTCATTTTTAAACCCTGAATATCACAGAGGAAGAATAAACAGATACACAAATTTACCATTTATGACAGGAAATTTGCACCTGGGGCGGGGGGGGGCGGGGGGGGGGGAACGCCTAAAACAAAACCATCACCTAGATAATTAAGGAACTCTCACATTAATACAATGCCAACCTGCTTTACTGGGCCCAGCCATGTGTGCTGGCTGGTGTGTTTAAAAATAAACCACCAACACCACAATATAAATGAACAGTAAGCTGTAACTAATGTGCTTCCAACATCCAGGGGTGGTGCCCTGCGTTCCCATAGTAGAGGCATGGCAGAGGTGGGGCGGCTCTCCGTGAAGGGCTGTTTGGGGATACATTTTAATGTGGTTCCAGAAAGACGTGGAAGAGGCCTCCTCATTTTTTCTTTATCTGATTCAGGGAAGACAGGGAGCTGGAACCTTTTTAAAAACCAACTTCATCCATTTCTTTAATGATCATCTGAACAGCTAAACCTTCTGGGACGATTATATATAATCGTTCTCCAAGCCGTATCCATTTTCCCTGGTCTGTAGATATATCTATCCCTCGCCTGCTTTTTAAATAAAACTGATCCTGATTAATTATAAGAAAATAGATATGAAATGAAGCTTTGAGCTTCTTAGCAAATCTTAGCCCTCAAGTGATGTGGTTTTGCTCTCTACATGAAGAGGTTCATAAAGGGGAGATTTTGAGGACAAACAAAAACAAATTAGCTATGCGGGTAGGCAGTTTGTGGCTGTGAACAAGTGGCTGTCATTGGCACCATAGATATTTAAGATATACCACCTGCGAGTATACCTGTTGTACAAGGCAGATTCCTGAAGGTGGTAGAGTTGGTGCCATAGGAACAGAATTTAAACTTGACTTAGGTAAAGGCTGGTGAGGAATGAGGGGGCCAAGGTAACTGGCTCTTTTTCGCCTTGTTGCTTTTACTTTGTTTTTATAAAGACTGGGTTATGTTAGTAGCTTTTCTCGCTGGCCTCAGTAGGATGCATGATACCCATGTGTGTGTATGCACACTTACTCTCCATCCTTCTCTCTTAACCGCTGTGGCTCTAACCATTCTTGGTTTCCTCTAGTTCTCTACCTGTTCCTTTCTGTGTCTTGACTACACTTGGAGCCAAGTTGATCTCCTGGGAATTTCCTGTTGATGATGGAGTGGAGTGTGTGGCTCATCTAGTTGCCCAGTGGCTAGACCTCTCATTCTGGCGTGCTCATAACTTCTGGGTCTCTGGTCTCAGTGAACACTCCCCTCTTGCGCTCTTCTCCTTGAGGGCCTCCTCCCAAGACCCATCTGATCCTGCCTGCCTCAAGACTGCTCGGATGTTCAGGGAAGAACCATTTCTCCAACTGAGGCAGCATCCTTAGTGGTCCAGAGCCATTCATGTCCAGTGGTAGGCCTGGCATCCAGGTTCTTGGCTTCCCTACCAAGTTGCATCTGCCATCTTGTTCTTCACCCAACATGGTTGACATGGTTGTTGAACAGGGTAGTGGGAGTGGTTAAAGCTCTCTGGAGTCAACCTGCCCTTTGGCAGATGGTACAGCTCCTGGACCTCCAATTTTTGCCACTGTTCTTCTTAGCTTGCTCAATACCTAGACAGTTCTATCCATGGGCATCCATTAGACCCAGAACTAGCCATTTTTTAGGGCCAAGGTCAAGATTTACAGTTTTAGTCTCCCATTTGATGCTTTGATTTACTGTCTCTTTTCTTCTTAGAATCCTTTATTTAAACTCCTAGACTTACACTTGTTACTGGTATTCCTCAAAGACTTAACACATTTTAATACAATTTGTATTGCATTGTTCTGCATTCTCGAATTTTTTTTTATCTCCTTGAATTCTTATAAACGCCTTGCTTCATGAGCTATTGTCTTCTGCTTCTTTGGGAACTGCCCATGGTAATTCTTTGCATATAGGGCTACTCAAACAGACATTGGTTGAATGACAATGGCCTTTTCCAGAAAGGAAACAGAGACAGTACAGTCAGATGGCGATAGTGAAGCTTTCCTTCTTTTTTCCACCTAACAAGTGTCTGGCAAGAGAAGAAAGTACATCAAAGTAGTGTTGGGATTAATTCTAAGGGCAAAGTTTAATTGGTCCTGGGGTTTTCCATCATTCTGTACCTGAACAAAGGCCATTATTTTCAGTGGCAGCTTATCACTGCATTGTTTCCATGGGTGCTGCTGCCCTGATCCACTGGCTGGGTGGGAGGAAGACACACTTTATAGAAGAAAGAAATGGTTTTGGACCTGATGTAATCCTCAACTGTCAAACAGCTGTCCCAGTGTGTTACCTCCTAGAACAGAATCATGAAACTTAATTAAAACTGGGAAGGCTCTTTTGAGGTTACCTTGACCACTCCATCCATTCATACATACGTTCATGCATTAAGCAGAAATATTGATCAGGAAACTAGGTGCAAAGTTTTCCACGAGGTACCATCAAAAGGCTCTGAGGAAGCATGAAATCCAATTTGGAGAGCAGGCATCAATCACATGGGGGCTACTGAGGGTTGTGATCCCACAGTTGAGTGGCTCGTAATGAAGGTTTTTAAAAATTGGTGCACTGCCATGGGGAATGGGTAGCTCTACACAACCATGGTGTCTCGACAATCCTGAGCAGAGGAGAATGAGTCATGACGACAGGCAGTTGCTGGCTCAACAACCACAAAAATGCCAGTTTTAATCCTAGAACAGTCTTGGCATGCTCGATGCGAATGACTCCTTGGGATAAAGTTAGACCTCAGGTACAGGCTCCACTGTCACTCTGTTTAGATCTGTGACCCTCTGGTAAGCTGCTTACCCTTGCTGTGTGTGTCCCGTTCCTCAGTGGTAATGACTGTTATGGGTTGGATTTTGTTCCTTTCAAAATGCATAGGCTTAAGAACTCCTACCCAGGAAGTGACAGTATTTGGAGATAGAGTCTTTAAAGAGTTAATTAAGGTAAAATGAGATCTCATGGGTGGCCCTAATCCAGTGTTACCGGTGTCCTTTTAAGAAGAGGAGATGAGGACACAGACACACAGGAAAGACCATATGGAGACAACAGGGGAAGACAGCCACTCATAAGCCAAGGAGAGAGGCCTGAAAAGAAATCATCCCTGTTGACACCTTGATCTGGGAACTTCCAGCTTCCAGAAATGTGAGAACATACATACATTGCTGTTGTTTAAGCACCCCCAGTCTGCAGTTCTCTGTTACGGCAGCATTAGTAACCTAAGACGGTGACAGTCACCAGAAGAGAGGCACTGTGGCTCAAGAAGGCGTGCGATGTCTAGCTTACATGGTGCGCCACATGGCAGAACCCTGGCTGGACCGAGTAAAAGGGATTCAGCTTTGAGTCCGCATCCGTGTCTCCACCTTCTCGGTAGGTGGACTCAGTGCCTGGTGCACAGTCGTGCTAACTACTTTCTTTCTCAAATAGCAGCCCCATTGGGTGCCGACAACTTCTCTCCAGTCTGTGGAGGCTACTCACACCACAGTGCCAGGCTCAGTCGAAAGTGCTTTTGTCTCCTCCAGACCATGCAGTGTGATTGGTGAGTTTTGAGCCATTCATCCTAGGAAATGGCCCAAGGAGGTTCTCCTGAAGGTCCGGGGGGTGGGGGTGGTATTTGGGGCTGCATTATTCTCAGCACCCAGACTTCTGTCAGCCCGCTCAGGTGTGTCTGCCTCCCTAAGACTGATGTTCAGTCCATTTGCTGGTCTCTGTTTGGTGCTTCTGTGGACATTTCCAGAGCCAGGTATACACATGGTTCCCTTGTTTCTATCTCTGGCTTTCTCAGATGTGCTAACTCTGGTGGATTTTTAGCGGGGGGTGGGGGTGGGGGGGTGTACTAGCCCTAGGGCCCGCACAGTACTACTAAAATCCCAATAGTGACATCAGCCACTTGAGTGTGTGGGTAGCCAGTGGGAGGCAGCTCCATCTGGAAACTAAAAAGGGAAACAACAATCCTCTCCTTTCACTTCTAGAATTTTCTGTGTCTTTGCAGGTAGACAGGGCCAAGTAGGGAATTTACAATTTGACACTTTTTTTCCCAAAGCAGCTTGATTTTTTTTTTTTTAAGTTCCTTTGATTCCAAAGAACTGGGAGCAGAGAGTAAGGCTGGCTGGGAAGCCAGAGCAATTGGAGAAAGGAGGGCGAATGATGGATACGTGCCTGGCGTCCTGCGTGCTTGGAAAACCTTGGCTGTGGACTGAAAATGCAGCCATAAACCCCAGCAAGAGGAGCCCTAGAACCGTTTCCAGCTGTTAGCACCTGGAGACTTCCTAAGTTACAATGAAAAGAGCAACTCTGGCAAGCCGAACTTGACTTGGTGAATTTTGTTATGTGTAGCTTGACTGCTTTCCATTCTCCCCTGGGCATTCTCTGTATTTCACTGATGGATGTGTAATAAAATGGTCAGACTGTTTGTGCCAGAGGACAGGTGTGGTCCTGGGAGGTCTCCCTTTAGCAACGGGCAGGATGACCAGGAAAAAGACACATCCTTCTCGTGTCGGGACAGTGAGGAAGGGAAGCCGGTGTGGGCTTTTCCTTTCCTGCCTCCCGTTTTTGTCCCATTAGTCATAACATTATTCGGCTGGCATTGGTCTCGTGTGTCAGTTCTGGATCTCCTGAGATGATAGCATTCTCACTTGAGGATGGAGGCAATGATTTCTTTTTCAGGCTGCTTTCAACCTGCAATATTACCAAGATGTGAGCTGGCGTGGTATCTGAAAAGAGTCTATGATGGCCACTGCCTTAGGGCAGAGAGGAGCCAGCCCGTAAGTTTCTGTCTGCATTTTTGAGGCAAAGGACTTGTGAGATGGTAGGTTAGCTGTGCAAATGATCTGGGACCCAGGTACCTGGTCTTGATTTGCTGAATCTTTTCCTTTCTTTAAAGCTGTTCAGTCGGTCTTTACCAGAATCCACCCTACCCACCCCCCCCACCCCCCAAGAGGGGAGTCTGAAATTCCATCAAGTTATTTGTCTGATTTATCAGTGTTTGCAAGGTCAAGACTGTCTCGCCCCAGGTCACTCCTGGCAGAGCTGGGACTTGAACCTGCGACTTCTTTCCCATCTTGGACGCTCTTGGCCTTACAGGGAGCTCCTTCTGCTTTCTAGGAACTGTCACCCTTCTGTTCCATCTGCACTGCACAGTAGAGACTGAGAGGAACCTTCATGTTTTCTCGAAGGCTCTCACAAGATGGCCCCTCTTAGCCATTGGAGGGGTCCACTGAAGGCCTCTGTGGGATGTGGGCTGATCCTGTGGTCCTCCTCGTTCGTATAATGGGAAGCAGCCCTCAGGAGAGAAGGATGTGCATTTGTATGCAGCTGGGCGGATGGCGTTGAAATAAACGCCACCCTCATCAAACTACACAGCCGGCACATCGCAGGGAAGATGGACCAAAATGGAATGCTGATTTTTCTCACCACCGTCTTTAGAAACCTCCTTCCTCACCACCCACCTGCTGGTGGTAACGGCTAGGAGCAGTCTAGCCTGCAACAAACTGCTTAGGTTTTGGAGACCGCCCTGTGTTCAGATCCATTTATTGATGGATGGATTTATAATCTGTGGAACTGTTGAGGGAAGTCACTTTCCTGAGCTTTATTCCTTTTATCTATAAACTGGGCATATTAATGCCTAACTCAGGTCTTTAGAGTTAATACGTGAATGTAAAGTACTTTGTACAATGACTTACACACAGGGAGCATTCAGTAGTAGGTGCTATCCTCGCTGGGGTTTTCCTTATTGAGATTGACTCACTGACCTTTGCCTGGGGTGGATGTGCTGGCTTCCATAACAGAGAAGGTACCCAGTCTAGTCCCTGCTCTTGGTTATCGTAGTAAGTGAAAGCTATTGTCGCAGTGTGGGATAATTCAAAGATCTGAATAATTCAGCAGATACAGCAGAACTGGGAGATCCAGGGACTTGACTTTCTTCTCCCAGCCCTGTCTCAAAATAACTTGAAATACTCATAGTGTATTGGGGCAGCTTGCTTTACTTTACATGACCTCAGTGTCCTCATCAACGAAATGGGGCTAACCGAGCGCCGTTCGATCCTGAAGAGAGAGCACGGAAGGGAGGTGCCCATCTCAGTGCTGGGATTAAGTCAGGGCTCAGTCAGCGGCTGTCGGAGCAATACCGACATCGCTCTTTCTGGGGAGTAAACTGCCAGTTCACCATAGGAACTATAAATTGTGCTTTTACCCTTTAACTCAGTGATTCTATTCTTAGGAATGTACTGTCCCCAAATATAGATCCCAAAAGAAAAGGGGGAGCGGGGAAGAGTGGAGCCTGTCAGAGCGGTTCATAGCAGTGCTGTTTAAAATAGCTCCAAATTGAAAACGCTGCACGTGCCCGACGTCGTCAGCCCTTTTTTGGCGTTTTAACGCCACAGAGCCCGCTACGGCCACGGAGTGTGTCAGAAGCGTGGGAAGTGTGCACGGCTTCCGGTCTGTGGGATGTCCCGACGGGGAAGGCAACAGGCTGCTGTTTTCACCGAAGCCCAGAGAGGGCTAGGGTGTTTTTGAAGTCAGTTCTGCGGTCTGCGGAGCACCCTTCTCTGTGGGTCCCCTGCTTTGGTCCCAGCCGAGGCACTCCGTGGCCACCTCTGCAGCGCCTGGCCCGTGGCCTCAGGGGTCTGGTGGCAGTGCCAGAGCAAAGCCAGCTTGTTCAGATCTGGGGCTGCCGAGATGCCGCCTAAGCAGTCCCTTTGGCAACGAGTGACATCCGGCAAAGGGCGCAGCCGACAGAGGCCCTGAAAGGAGGTGCCTGTGGGTGGAGGATGTGATGCACACGGCGGGTGGGGAGGCCACGGAGCCTGGAGGCTGGCTGCACTTTCACATTTCAAGGCCTTTCTGTGTGCAGACAGAGACTTGAAGAGATTTCTGGGGTGTGTGGGCAGACGGATCATCTCCTCTGCTTGGATTTCTCTAGTACTGGGTGCCTGGTGACAACAGTTCTTGGGGGATGGCTCTCAGTCACTGGACACTCAGCCCCCACCCCCCCTCCCGGCACTTAGAGTCCCGCCCAGAAGGGTGGTTATCATTCTTCCTCAGAGGATCGTTGGGGGCCTCGGCAAAGGAAATGTTCACAAAGCTTTTGGCCCCAGTGAGCGCTCAGGACGCGCTGGCTGTCTTTCTGCTTCCTGGAGGTGGGGAGCGGGGATGGATTTGAATGTGGTCTTTCTTTTTATGCACATGGCAGTCATCCATCCAGGAGTTTTGGGGGGGGGCGGGGGGGCTCTCAATCCCTGGTCCTGTCCAGCTGTCCGCCCATGCATACTCCTCCCTGATGACGGTCCTACCAATACAGGTGGGCGTCATCAAAAAACACAAAAAATGGCCTTGGGGTGGGGGGAGGGGGGGGCGGCTGGCACTAGAGTTACATATTCTAGTACGTTATTCCTTCTTTTTCATAATGTCATTATAGACCATGATAAAAGAAATGAGTCAATAAAATGGAGAATTAGACGTGGTAATTCCCGAGATTTAAGATCGAAAAATGTGACGATTCAGTGCTTTAGCATGGGCAATCTTATTATATCATCCCTCTGCTTAATATCGTTTAGCAGCAGCTCCGTGTTGAGGACAAAATGGAAACTCAGCCTCGTGTACAAATCCTTTCACAGTTTGGCCCATGGCTGCCTCCTCGGTTCATTTTTTGGTCCTTTTTCTTGAACGTTCCCGAAGATGTGCATATTAATTTCCTGTTGCTCCTTTGACGAATTAGCACAAACTTAGCGGTTTCCAACAATGCAGACGGATTCTTTCAGACTCCTAGAGGTCAGAAGTCCAACATCCGTCCCTCTGGGCTCAAGTCAGGGAGTCGGCAAGGCTGGTTGCTCGTGGAGGCCCTGAGGGGACAATCCGTTCCTTTGCTTTTTCTCGGCTTCAAGTGGTTGCACATATTCCTTGGCTTGTGACGTGTTCCTCCGTCTGCAAAGTGTTTCGCTCCAGTCTCTGCCTCCGTGTCGCACTGACTTTCCCTCCGATCCCGACAGTTCCCGCATGTGTCTTAAAGACCTTGCGATTGTACTGGGCTCACCCAGATAATTCAGCATCATCTCCCCATCTCGAAATCTTTAATCATACCTGCAAAGTCTCTTTTGCCTTATGATGTAACATTTACAAGGGCCAGGAATTAGGACTTGGGCATCTTTGGGGGACTGTTATGTAGCTTAACCCAGTGTGGTTCCCTGGTCTCTGTGTTGAGTGTTCTTGATGCTTGGGACATCTTTGCCTGCCTCCTTCATGAGGTTCATTCCTGCTCATCCTTCAGAACCCACCCCTGAGGCTTCTCTAGAAGATTTCTTTGGTCCTCTTCCATCTCCTGCCCTGTTGATCTCGTACATGCCTCTCCTTATCTGACACCTTAAAGCCATTACTAGCATTGCCACACTGTATGATAATGTAGGTTTATTTGTCAGCCTGTCCCAGCAGTCCTTGGGGACAGGGACTGCATTGTCACTGTCTTCCTATCTCTACCATGTGGACCAATGGCCACACTTCGTAGGTGCAGGTTGATGGGTGCCCAGGGAAGTGGGAGCCAGGGCAGGAACCACGCCACCCATCATGGAGATACTCAAAGGGGAAGCCCTTTGTCCTGATGTCCACACGACCTCATTGGCCTGGAATCGTTTCCTCCTGGGAACTGTAGCCCCTTGGGCTTCAGCAGGTCAAGGTCCCATGTTTTCCTGTTTCTTCAGCTGTCTAATTCCCTCTTTGTTGGGCTGCAGTAGATTAGCCTCAGTAAAAGCGAATAGACAATTTCCTATTAACATTTATATTGCTTTTCTTTTCTATTTCTTGGCGAGGCTCTGAGGACTGGGATGGCTGCGGAAAATGTTCTTTCATCTAAATAATGTCCCTGTTGGGGGCTGGATGCTGGTTTTTTGCTGGGCTGTGCAGAAGAATGGGTGGGGTGGACTCATGAGCCCAGGAAAAATTAAGGCACCGAAGCCAATCTGGAAAAATCAGTAAATGTATACGGAGTGCCCCCTGTGTGTCTGCTCCCATGCTAGGTCTTGCTACACAGAATGAATGTCTTGCATTTATTAAGTGGTTACTATGTGCCAAGCATTCTCCCAGGTGCTTTAATTTTTATCACTTCCTTGACTTTCTTAGAGCTACCCTATGAAACACAGGTCCTATTATCAGAGTTACAGAGGAAGAAACTGAGGCAGAGAGAGGTTGCTGTCCACGTTCAGGGTCACAGTCTGGTGAATGATGTGGGCTCCGGAGCGTTCTCCTGCCCACCTTGCTGACAGAGAAAGCCCAGCTCAGCCCCTCTCCCCAAAATGCTCATGGTCTGGAGGGGAGGAGACATCTAAGCTGGCAGTGCCCTAAAAAGTGAGTGGGAAATCCACAGGTAGTCTGGGACTGTGAAGGGCAGTCCAGGCAGAGGGAATAAGGAAACCAGAAGCAGGGAAGTGTGAAAGTAATTATTGTGTTCAGGGAAGAGTGAGTAGCAAGCACTTCAGGGCAGTGTAGGTTGCTTTGAAAGCTGCTGTAGGGAAGGCTGGCTGGCAGAGAGTCCCGGAAGGACAGGAGGATGTAGCCGGAGAACGGATCTCCTGCTCTGTGGTCAGGAGGTGAGCAGCTGGAGGTGACTGTGATGAGGTGGACAGTAGTGTCTGTCGAGCTGTAGTAGGCACACAGATTTCCTGGGATGTGGTTGATACAGACTCTGGTCCAGAGGCCTGGGGTGAGCCTGAGAGACTGCTTTCCTCAGTCTCCCAGGTGACACTGATGTGGTCAGTACCTACCTCTCACTGGGCAGGGAGGGTGTTGGGGGGAAGCAGGTCTGGGAGGGTGTGGGGAGGGGATGCAGGTCTTGGG
>NW_024412413.1:13679789-13931891 GCF_014898765.1 Herpailurus yagouaroundi
CTGTGGGTGAAGGTGCTTGGAAATGAGGCCTCCCCTTTGCTGTCAGGCTAGAAGGTCGGATGGCCGTGTGGTCACGTTCTCAAGAAGAAGGGCGTAGATGGAGAGGAAACGCGGGGGCTTGGTGCAAAGGTGTTCAGTGCGGAGGGGGTGCCTGGAGTGGCGACCGAGAGGCGGCTGGTGGACATAGGGGTGAATCAGGGACGGTTAGGCGCCCCAGCATGCGACAACAGCCCCCAGTAACCGCGGCTTAAGCCTGAGGGAAGTTTACTTGTCTCCTGCACCCAGGCAGCCCGCCTGTTGACAGCGGGTTGGTGTGGTAATTTCACGGTGTCATTGCCAGAGCACTGTATTTTGGCTTTGCCAGCCGCCGCTGTGGGCCGAGGCACCTCCGCGTCCAGCATGGCGCCAGAGCCTCCGTGTCCTCGTTGTGGGCTGGCAGCCAAGAAGAGGCAGGAGAGGCTGCCAGCCGCCTGTAGTCCTGGGGTCCTGCTGCCGTGCTTCGCTGCTGCAGAGGCTGTGAGCCGTGGTGTTCTTCTAGCTGCTTTGCTCCCCTGAATGTAAGCAGGGTTCCGTTCCTGAGCAGCAGAGGGAGCGGGGCTGTGGGGTGGCAACATGGCGGTGCTTGCCGCAAGTGGAATCCACGGTGGGGGCTTAAAAGGGGACGGAGGCCTGTGGAAGTCATCAGGTTCTTAGAGCAGGTCTGAGTGATGGCCCCTTATGCTCACAGGGCCGTGGATCTTCTTGTGCCCTTTGCTTGTCCCAGTTCCATAGGGTGAGTGTCCTCGAAAACTCGCCCCAAACCATCTTCCCCTAGAAGATTTAGGCTCCACTGCCACCTCCTCTGGGAAGCCCACCAGGACTTCTGCGTCAGAATTTATCCCCCATCCCCTGAAACAGAGTGTGGTACTTACGGCACCTTCCTCAGCCATCCTTTCGTTCTGTTTTACATTTTGCTTAGTCATTTGCACGTGTACTTCTTTTTGTGAGGCAGCATTCCGCCCCCAGCACCGTGCCTGGTGCACGATGAGTCCCCAGGACATTTTAGTTCAACTTGCATAAGTAGTTAAACTTGAGTGCTCACGCTGATGGCACTGGGTGTTTTTCCTAGAGCAGTGATTTTCAAACCCTGGTATGAATCAGAATCAGCTGGAGGGTGTGTTATAACAACCCCCCACCCTGTTTCTGATTTAGTAGGTCTGGGCGCGGCGGCGGCGGGGGGGGGGAGTGGGGGCTAAGAAAGTGCATTTCTAACAAGTTGCCAGATGACACTGATGCTGCTGGTCCTGAAACAACCCCTCCGAGAACCACTGTCCTTGAGAAACACACAGATTTGCTGCTTTTCCCCAGGGGAACCTTCAGTGTACGTCAGGCCTGACAATACACATGGGGATTAAATACGGAGAAACTAAGTCCGGGGATAAACCAGCAGAGAAATATTTGGGGTCAAGGGTACTTTGGAATCTTGTTTCTTAGTTCTTTTTTTTTTTTCTTTTTTCAAACAAATTCCATTTCATCTAAACCTAGATGCTGCCAATTGTAAGATGCACTGTTGCTTTATATAAAGCCAAGAAAATTTAAAAAGGCTTTTAATTAAACTGCGACACAATGCTTTCTTATCCTGCTGAATCTTTCTTTTGTACTTGTTGAAAGGGCCCTTTTAGACCTAATTAGATGGGTTTTTATTATATTTTACTGCCATGCCTACGTCAAAAGGAAAGTATTGGCAAATATGTTGGTTCTCGCATTCCTAAAGCTTCTTTACATGGAGTCTCGCTCTTCAAAATCCTTTCTCAGCTCTATGTCCTTGCCAGATGTGTTTTGGCTACACTGTGCCCTCTTCCTCACCATTGGGAACGTTAGGTTTCCTGCAAGAATCCCATCAAGAAGACACTTGAGCCCACTTTGCGGCTCTGTGGAGCTGGCCTGCTCCTGGCTTCTCTGATTTCAAGAATGTTGCTAACACATCTGATTCTCCACCTCCTCCTGCCCCTTCCCTTCCCACAACCATCCGGTTCACGGGGTTAAAAGACTGCCCTCCTCCATGGTCTCTAGGATTCCTACTGAAGCCACTGGCCTCCCGATCTGTTCTGCAAGCTCTGTGAATGTGCTGGGGATGACAGTCATGTTTCTGCTGCTGTGTGGTCCTGTTACTGCTGGGGGCTTCTTGGTTTCAAAGATGTTACAATGTGAAAACCACATCTTAAAATTTTTTTTAATGTTCACCACGTGCTAGGCACATGTTCTCACTGTCAGGGATTTTCACATAACCGGTCTGTTAGTATTTATGACAGTTGTCCAAGGTCAGCATTGTGACCTCTTGTATAGGTGAGGAACTTGGGTCCCCATTAAACATGCAAACAGGCATTCACTCCCCTAATAGTTAAATGAGCTCCTACTCTGTGCTAGTTGACAGTATAGGCACTAAGAATACTGAAGTGGAAAATTCTCTGGGTGGAAAAGTCAATGAAAAAATAGATATCTAAGATTGAATCATGTAAATGCTATAAGAAGAAAAGTTGGGGTATGCACGGTGTTAGGGAAGGCTTTTTGAGTAGACACTAGACTGCAGTGAAGGTATACACTATACAGATGTAGATTTGAACCAGAGGGAATGCAAGCGCAAAGGTCCTGTGGCAGGAATGTGTTTGTCTTATTTGAGGGATAGGAAGTCTGCATGGTTCTTTTTCTGCAACACTTCTGACTCCAAATACATGGGGGTGCAGGCGGTTTCCCACCAGTTGTCCATCTCGGGACAACAACTGGATATCCTAAAACTCCATTCTGATGCTAACTATCCAGAGTTAGTACGGACCCCACAGGGGAAGGGCTTCACATCCAACAGACTGTTCCTACTTCATACTCCATTCTCAAGTCCCAGGTTGCCACCTAAGTTTTGACCAACCAGCTGTATATTCAGAGGTTCCCATAACCCCTTCTGGAATTCAGGAAAGTGCTTTACTTAGTATTGCAGTTTTATTATCAAAGGACCGAAGCGGAAGAGATGCATTAGGGCAAGTTATGGAGGGGGCAGGGGTTATGCATGCCGTCTTGCCAGGCCCTTGATGTGTTCATCAGCCTAGACGCTGTCTGAACCCTGTCATGTAGGGGGTTTTATGGAGGCTTCATTATGTAGGCATGATTGATGAAATCATTGGCCACTGGTGTTTAACTCTGTCTGCAGCCCACCCTCTAATTGTGCCTTCCTCTCTGTGGTGACCAGTACCCATCCTGAAGCTGTCTAGGGGTTCCCGGCCACTGGTCGCCTCTCCTTAGCACACACAGGACATTCTGGGATGATAAGAGATTCCAAGGGATTTTAGGCACTGTGTGTGCCAGAACTGGGGACAAAAAGACCAAATACACGTTGATCACAGCAAGGAAGCCAGTTGTGTTGGAGCTCAAAAAGGCTTGATAAATGGCACAAACTGGGATCTAGCCTGAGCTGAAACTTCTAGATCTTTGAGCTCTGAGTCTGGCGTTTGTCTTCATGCAGGTAAATATGAGAAGCTCTGTAGACTACACCTCTGTCTATTTACCGGACTGAATTTAATCTTTTCAGAAACACTGTCTTGATTTGATTCAGTTCCAGTAGCGAGTAGCTGTTCCACATCCCCCCCCCCCCCAAAAAAAATGTGCTCATCATTGTCACCATCGTGCTGCCTGGGAAGTGTTCATGGCTTCTGGTTCCATGAGCAGAGGTCTAACCAGCCCAGGTGGGGATGACTGCACGCGTGGGAAAGTGGGCAAAGGAGGCGATGACAAAGAGATACAAACATTATGTTCCCAGTGCATGTTCTCAAAATAGAATATGGGACTTTCAACTCCTTCTTCTTTGAAGAACACAGTGCCAGAGAGAGACTCTGGCAGCATACTCTAGAAGAAAGGACAGAGAGCAGGGTTTTGATCTCAGCTGTGCCAGTAATTAGCCATGGGACTCCATGTATTAGAGTTCAGTTACAGACAAGAGAATGCATGAGTTTAAACAGAAAAGGATCTATGGCCATGATTGGGTGCAGGGTGCTAGGAGAAGCCAGAGGCACAGGCTCTCCGCTTGAGCTGTGAGGAGCAGTTCTCCAGACCACACAGAAGCAGACCACCAGGGAGACTGTGCTTAAGAAGGCCTGAGACTACTGCCCCATAAGGACCACACCCTGTGTGCTGAGATCTGGGTCAGCAGTACGGGCATCATGTTTTCTTGATTCTCACAAAGTTCAGGACTGGACTCCGGGATCTAACTACAGGTGCCTTGGAAGGAAACCAGCCTCCCTTGCTTAGGCTCATCAGAAAAGACTAGAAGCAACAGCAGAGCTGCCCCACCTCCTGATGTTCATTTGTGGCTTTCCAATCTCCCATGGTTGTATCTGTGTGGTGGAAACTATGTTTCACAGTGGGTGTCCAGGAGTTAGGAGTAAATAGGCTTAAAGGAGCTCAGAAAATGTCTGATGTGGCTCTCAGTGTATGTAGGGGAAATACTGAGACAACCTGTGTGTGTGTGTGTGTGTGTGTGTGTGTGCGCGCGCGCTTAGTGTTTACTTTGAGAGAGCACACGAGCGAGCGGGGCAGATGAGAGAATCCCAGGCAGGCCCAGCTCTGTCAGCACAGAGCCTGATGCAGGGGCTCGATCCCATGAACCATGAGATCATGACCTGAGCCAAGATCAAGAGTTAGACACTTAACTGTCTGAGCCACCCAGTGCCCAAGGTAATCCTATTGTAAATTCGAGAGGGTAAAGGGATTCAGATGGAGTTAGGGTTTCTGCACTTCACTCAAACTTCATGATCTGCTGGCCCCAGGAGACATTGATAAGTTATGCTGGTATAACAATATTTAGAGCAAACCATTCAAAAAGCCATACAAAGAAATACACTAAAGGGGCGCCTGGGTGGCGCAGTCGGTTAAGCGTCCGACTTCAGCCAGGTCACGATCTCGCGGTCCGTGAGTTCGAGCCCCGCGTCAGGCTCTGGGCTGATGGCTTAGAGCTTGGAGCGTGTTTCCGATTCTGTGTCTCCCTCTCTCTCTGCCCCTCCCCCATTCATGCTCTGTCTCTCTCTGTCCCAAAAATGAATAAACGTTGAAAAAAAAATTAAAAAAAAAAAAGAAATACACTAAAGAACAAACAAACAAAAAAAACCCATAAGTGAATCAAAATGGAATTCCAAAACAATGTTTGAGGACCCCACAGAAAGGCCGGATGAATCAGGAGATGCCATCACAAACCCACCAGGATGGCTAAAATTAGAAAGACTGATAATATCAGATGTTGGCAAACATGTGGCACAGTGCAATTCTCCTACATTATTGGTGGGAGTATAGACTGGTTCATCCACTTTGAAAAGAGGTCTGGTAGTTTCTTCTACAGATAAACATGTACCCTCTGAAACCCTTCAGTTTCAGTTGTAATCATTGCCAAAACTGAAAATAACTGAGGTGCTCCTCAATAAGAAAATGAATACTGAACAGATATATCAATACAATTAATACAATGAACTGTCACTCACTGAACAATAGATGGAAACTGAAAACATGCATGAATCACAGAAATGTTATGCTGGGAAAGAAGACTTACCCATAAGAGTATATACTTTGATCCCTAATAAATGAACCTCTTTATAATGGGAATAAATTATAAAAATGGCTGCCTCTGGGGAGTGCAGGCAGAGATTGGGAAGAGGTTTGAGTTAAAGCCTTCATCACTCCAGAATGTTCTGTGTCTCGAAAGGGGTTTGGGTTTTACAGATGTATGCATTTGTCACAATTCGCCCTGTGCATTTCATTATAATAAGGTAACTTTTTCCTCAAAAGAAAAATACATAAACATTACTGATCCTTAGTTAATGCTATCCATACTGTAGTGCCTAGGGTATAATGTGCGGGTGACTAACTTACTGTTTTGAAATGCATTTTTCAAGAGATGAGTTGATGGGTACGTAGGTAGGGATGATAAAGCAAGCATGGTTAGATGTTAGTGTAGGTTGCAGATATGTTCACTGTATACATGTTCACTGTAAAATTCTTTCCCCTTTGTGGTGGGTTTGAAAATTTCCTAAGGAAACGTTAAAACAAAACTGGTAGGATGTGTGGTCCCTTCCTCTCCTGCATCAGGCAGCAGTTTGTTTTGTTGTTAACCGAGTCACTTCAGCTGGCTGGCACCACTCTATGGGGCGAGGCGATTTTTGCCAAACAGGATACACGATGGCACAAAGGACTCCTAACTTGGGTGACTGAAATAAGTGGGATTAGGGACGTAGTCTGTATCCACCCATCCTCAGAAGATGCCTAGAAAGTACTTAATCTATTACTCTGTAGTGATAGCCCAAAGTCCGTGCTAGCAAATACTACAACTAGGCATTTCTGTGATAAGGTTAAGCGCAAACTTTTATAGTTGGAGGAGACCCAAAGTGGGAGGGGAGCGACGTAATCCCATTTTATTTCTTTGTGAATTTCCCTGAATCAGTTTGGTCATTTAAAAATCTTAGCTGATTTTGTAGGGAATGGTAGCAACCAAAACATTTGAGTTGGATGAAGGTTAGCTTCCCGCCGCAACCTTCCTGCATTCATTAGTCAATCTGCACCAAGCGATTGAAGCAAACTTAAAAATATCAGTGATGTCTCTGTCCTCTGTGCTTTCAGATGCTCTGGCTACCATTTTACAGAAAGGATGACAAGAGACAGGCATGGCTGCATTATTACAGGGACCATTGCTGTTCTCATAGTAACTAGTGTCAAGAAGACAGAAGTCTTTCCAAACAGTGGCTGGAAACAAGACTACTTAGGGATCCACCTGTAAGATGCTGTTGCTGAGGATGGCCATTGGGGTGTCTCTAGATTTTCTTTTTTTTTTTTTTTTTTAATTTTTTTTTTCAACGTTTATTTATTTTTGGGACAGAGAGAGACAGAGCATGAACGGGGGAGGGGCAGAGAGAGAGGGAGACACAGAATCGGAAACAGGCTCCAGGCTCTGAGCCATCAGCCCAGAGCCTGACGCGGGGCTCGAACTCCCGGACCGCGAGATCGTGACCTGGCTGAAGTCAGACGCTTAACCGACTGCGCCCCCCAGGCGCCCCTCTAGATTTTCAGTCTGTTTATGGAAAGGTGGGAGAATCTCTAAAACGCTTCAGCCTGCCTACACTTCTTGAGAACATCTCACCAGTCACAGCTCTTTTCTAAATTCCACCAGCCGTTTATTTTAACAAGCCACCAGGTCACCAAGAAAACGCCGTTTGAAAACAAACTAGATCCAGATCCTTTCCACAGGTCTCTGGATCCATACATACTCCATGCTTCTGGGTTGAGTTCCTAGTAGAGTGCATCTTGTCTGTTTATAGTGAAATAAACATGAAATTTACTACTTTAACTACTTTTAAGAGTACACTTCCATGGTATTAAGTACCTTTACAATGTTGTATAACCATCACCACCATCGATTTCCAGTACTGTTTTACCATCTTCTATAGAAGCTCTGGGCTCGTTAACCAGTAACTCCCCATTCCCTGGCCCCCCAGCCCCTAGTTATCTCTATTCTACTTTGTTTCTGTGAATTTGCCTATTCTAAGGACCTCATATATGTGGAATCATACAATATCTGTCATTACGTGACTGGCTTATTTTACTTGGCAGAATATCTTTAAGGTTTGTCTGTGTTTGCGGCATGTGTCACAACTTCCTTCCTTTTTAAATCTGAATAATATTCTATTGTATGTATGTGTATTGTGTTTTGTGTATCTGCTCATCTGTGGATGAACAGTGGGGATTTTCTGTCTTTTGGTGATTATAGATAAAGCTACTGCCTCTATTTTTTTTTTCCTTATGTGCATTCTATGAAGTTTGGGTATATCTCAACCCCACACTTTTGAAGTGATATTTACATAGGGAGAATTTATATTTTCATTGCAAAAACCAATATAATACTTTTAACGAAATAACATATTGTGATAAGCATTAAGTTATAGGGCAGATACAATAGACAGAAAATCAGAGTCCTGTGTAGAGACTTTAGAAGTGCCCAAGCCTCAACAAGATGGGGATGTGGGTCTAGGAAGTTGCTGGAACTAAGAAAGGTCACTCGGCTGCATGCACAGCAACTGTTGGCTGATAGCTGCATGAGTAGTTTTCTGGTCAGGAAGTGACATCTGTAAGTATTTCACATCCTAACGAGAGAATGTGTCACTTCTATCCAGGTATTTAATGTTTATGATGTCTTCATTTCATTTTATAAAACTGAGTGGGAGGAGGGAGTTGGCTTAACGTGTAATGCATTATAAGTTTTAATTATAATTTTAATGTATAATTTCAATTATAACGTTTCCCACTTAAAATCATGGGAAATTGGTTCCGTGGTAGCTTTTTTGGCACAGAGCATTTTACTTTCAGGAATGAATTATTGAAATAACAAGGGAAACGTTTGTTTGCCTTTTGAGGTATATCACGGATGCTATAACACTGCACATTTTGAAGAGCAGAAGAAGTATGGATGCAGAGTGAGAAAGAGACCTGGTCCTCTGGTGTCCGTAGAGCTGCCCAGAGAAGAGTGGGGTCACCTTCCGAGGCCATGGCTCTTTGTGGTTCCTTGGGGGGGGTCTCCCATTGTCTGCATGTCTAAACTTCTGCCAGGACTGGCCTAGAGAGTGGAGCAGTCGTGGCCTTTGCAAATACTTGTTAGGAATCCGCCATGTTGGGCCAGGCATGCTGGGAAACTTGGAGAGATTAACGGGGCTTAGTCAGTTTTTATGTTTGAGTCTGTATGGGGATGTGTGGTTGTGCGTTTTGCTTGCTTGCTGACTTGCCACCTCCTGGCCTGTGAAGAGCCTAGTAGTAAGTGTTTCCAATCTTGGGCTCACAAGCTATCTTAGTGTGCAGTCAATATTTGCTAGTGAGAAGCCAGCCGACCAGTACCACTGCATCTAATGCTCAGCCTCACTGATTCTCTCTGTGATCAATGTCACGCGCGTGGCTAGTGGTGGTAGGGCTTCGACAAATCTTTTAGGAAAGGTAGAAGATACTGACCAGCAACCTCTTCTCCCTCCCTCCCTCTGTCCCTCGCGCCCTCAGAATGACAGTTGGATTAACATCTTGCAGGTGTGGCTGCCTGCCCATCTGCTTATGGTGTGTGGCTGGACTGTGGAAAGCAATCGCACAGAGCCTCTGTGGGGCTTCTGTGTTTCCCTTCGGTATCGCCCGTAGCACATTTACCCTGTTCTCAAGCCAAAGGATGATTCCAGTAACTCAACCTGGGGTCAGTGCTTGTCGAGGGTGTTCCAGGCAGGGTCCCCGTGAGCTCTGTGTTGTGCAGCAGCTGTAGCTTTGCGATACGGGAAGAGTCCAAGGGAGTCTTGGATGCCTGGATATATGCTCTTGGAGAAGAAACCAGACAGGACTGCGGGGAGGTGGCAACATGGGACCCCCTCCCAGCACTGACCCCACTGAGCCACAGGGAGATGGTCCAGAAACTGACCTTGATTTGGTCAAGAAGTTCCCAGGATGTCTTTCCTTTTTTTTCTCTTCTCTGGTCTCTCTTCCTTCTCACCCCTCCTCCCCCGTGATCTGAGGGGGAAAGGGTGCTTCTCCCGCCATTTCCTTTCCTCTTGTCTCTCCCCCGTGGTCTCTAGAAAAAGGAACACGGAGCATGTTAGAATTCTGTGTCCCGTTGAGTGTGTGTCGGACTTGGGCACCAGTGTCTTAGAGGGTTGACTGCAGATACCTACATCCTTGCTGTTTGGGAGATCTGGATAATGACCGCGCTCACTAGAACTTTTATAGCCCTTATGTTTGTATATCACCTACTGGTTCTACATGTGTGCACTCAATCCTCAGGACCATCCACGAGACAGGACTATTGTCTTCAATTCACAGATGAGAAAACCAGGCCTGGGGAGCAGCCAACTTGCTGAAAGTCACAGAGCTATTACATGGGGAAGCCAGTGTCTCCACCCAGCCTGGCTCCATCCTTCACACCATGGCAAGTTTAGCCATGGAAGCATCTGGAACATGGGGAAATGAAGGACTAACATTTATTGGACATCTGTGGATGAAAGCTTTTATTAAGTTTTTATTTTAATTTCAGTTAACTAATAGTGTTACATTAGTTTCAGGTGCACGATAGAGCGAGTGACCAGTTCCACACGTCACCCAGTGCTCATCACAAGTGCACTCCTGAATCCCCATCACTTGTTTCACCCATCCCCCGCCCCATCTCTCCTCTGGTAACCCTCAATTTTCTATAGTTCACAGCCTGTTTCTGGTTTGCCCGTCTCTCTCCTGTTTTCCCCTTTGCTCATTTGTTTAGTTTCTTAAATTCTACATGTGAGTGAAATCCTATGGTATTTGTCTTTCTCTTACTCAGTTATTTCACTTAGCACAGTACTCTTTAGCCACATCCCTGTCATTACAAATGGCAAGATTTCATTCTTTTTTATGTGTGAATAGTATTCCATTGTATATATACACCACATCTTCTTTATCCATTCATCAGTTGATCAGCACTTGGGCTGCTTACGTATCTTGGCCAATGTAAATAATGCTGCTATAAACATAGGGGTGCATGTATCCCTTTGAAGTACTGCTTTTGCATTCTTTGGGTAAATACCCACTAGTGAGATTCCTGGATTATAGGGTGGTTCTACTTTTAGTTTTTTGAGGAACCTGTGTACTGTTTTCCACAGTGGCTACACCAGTTTGCGTTTCTACCAACAGCGCACAAAGGTTCCTTTTTCTCCACATCCTCACCAACACTTGTTCCTCATGTTGTTGATTTTAGCCATTCTGACAGCTGTGAGGTGGTATCTCATTGTGTTTTTTATTTGCATTTCCCTGGTAAGTGATGCTGAGCATCTTTTCATGTGTCTGTTGGCTATTTGGATGTTGTCTTTGGAGAAGTGCCTGTTTGTGTCTTCTCATTTTTTAATTGGACTCTTTGGGGGTGTTGAGTTATATAAGTTTTTTATATATTTTGGATACTAACCCTTTATCAGATTCGTTATTTGCAAATGCCTTCTCCCATTCTATAGATTGCCTTTTAGTTTCGTTGTTTCCTTCACTCTACAGGAACTTTTTATTTTTTTTTTATTTTTTTTTTTTATTTTTTTTTTTTTAACGTTTATTTATCTTTTTTTTGGGACAGAGAGAGACAGAACATGAGCGGGCGAGGGGCAGAGAGAGAGGGAGACACAGAATCGGAAACAGGCTCCAGGCTCTGAGCCATCAGCCCAGAGCCCGACGCGGGGCTCGAACTCACGGACCGCGAGATCGTGACCTGGCTGAAGTCGGACGCTTAACCGACTGCGCCACCCAGGCGCCCCAGGAACTTTTTATTTTGATGTAGTCCTAATAGTTCATTTTGCTTTTATTTCCTTTGCCTCAGGGGACCAATCTAGAAAAAAGTTGCTACGTCTGATGTCAAAGAACTTACTAACTGTGCTGCCTTCTAGGATTTTTATGGTTTCTGGTCTCCTATTTAGGCCTTTACTCCATTTTGAATGTATTTCTTTGTGTATGGTGTAAGAAACTGGTCCAGTTTCTTTCTTTTGCATGCAGCTATCCAGTTTTCCCAGCACCATTGTTAAGGAGACTGTCCTTTTTCCATTATATATTCTTTTTTTTTTTTTTCCACTTTTTGATTGGAAGGGAATATGACGTTTATTCAAGAGGCTGGCCACCTGGGGAGAAGGCAGACTCTTGTCCAAAAGCCAACTCCAAGGTTTCTGTCTGGCCCAAGGATTTTTAAAGGGATTTAGGGCAGTTAATCAGTTAAGGGAGTGCAGTGAACTGTGACAAATCTTGATTATGTGCAGTCTCGATGGTGCCAGCTACAGACGTTACCACAGTGCTTGGAGGCTGTGGAAGAGGGTCTGGTTCCTTGGTGTCCTGGCTGGTACAGAAAAGCCTGGTGACATGTGTAAGTGACCTGTTCTTTCTTGAAAAGAATGCATGACCTGAAACCACAGGCTGGTTCCCTTGGATTGGTCCCATGGTTTGGACTCCTCAGGGCTCATTGGGGCCACGGATGGGGACCCTTTTTTTTTTTTTTTAATTTTTTAATTTTTTAATACAGTTTATTGTCCAATTGGCTTCCATATAACACCCAGTGCTCATCCCAACAAGTGCCCTCCTCAGTGCCCATCACCCATTTTCCCTCTCCCCCATGCCCCCATCCACCCTCAGTTTGTTCTCTGTAGTTAAGAGTCTCTTGTGGTTTGCCTCCCTCCCTCTCTGTTTTTAACTATTTTTTTCCCCTTCTCCTCCCCCATGGTCTTCTGTTAAGTTTCTCAGGATCCACATATGAGTGAAAACATGCTGTCTGTCTTTCTCTGATTTATTTCACTTAGCATAATACCTTCCAGTTCCATCCACATTGCTGCAAATGGCAGGATTGCATTCTTTCTCATTGCCAAGTAGTATTCCATTGTATATATAAACCACATCTTCTTTATCCATTCGTCAGTTGATGGACATTTAGGCTTTTTCCATCATTTGGCTATTGTTGAAAGTGCTGCTATAAACATTGGGGTACAAGTGTCCCTCTGCATCAGCACTCCTATGTCCCTTGGGTAAATTCCCAGCAGTGCTATTGCTGGGTCATAGGGTAGCTCTATCTTCTAATTTTTTGAGGAACCTCCACACTGATTTCCAGAGCAGCTGCACCAGTTTGCATTCCCACCAACGGCGCAAGAGGGTTCCCATTTCTCCACATCCTCTCCAGCATCTGTAGTCTCCTGATTTGTTCATTGAGCCACTCTGACTGGCGTGAGGTGGTATCTCAGTGTGGTTTTGATTTGTTATTTCCCTGGTGAGGAGTGACGTTGAGCATCTTTTCATGTGTCTGTTGGCCATTAGATGGGGACCTTCTTTCAGGAACTGAGGTGGAGGTGGAGGAGGAAGCAGCAGAGGTCAGCCCCTGCGAGTGCCCACACTGCCTGTCAGGAGCTGCGTGGCTGAGTGCCAACTCCACAGACCCTCCCTCTGGCACCACCCGAGGGCCAGTACAGCCGCAGCAGCTGTTGGGTGGACGTGCCACTCTGTGCGCCCCCATTAGATAGTCTTTCGTGCTTTGTCAAAGATTAATTGACCATATAATTGTGGGTTTATTTCTGGGTTTTCTATTCTGTTCCATCGTTTTCGTGCCAGTACCATACTGTTTTGACCACTATAGCTTTGTAATAGAACTTAAAGTCTGGAATTGTGATGCCTCCAGCTTTCCTTTATGTTTTCGAGATTGCTTTGGCTCTTTGGGGTCTTTTGTGGTTCCATACACGTTAGGGTTGTTTGTTCTAGCTCTGTGAAAAATGCTGTCGGTATTATGATAGGGACTGCATTGAATACATAGATTGCTTTGGGTAGTATGGACATTTTAACAGTATTTGTTCTAACAATCCATGAGTGTGGAAGGTCTTTTCACTTTCTTGTGTCGTCTCCAATTTCAGGTGAAAGTTCCTTAACGTGCAATGTGAAAGATGCACAATGTATGTATTGGGCGTATAATTATAAATTATAACTATTTAAAAGATCACTCATTTTTCTATTAATGGTCCTGTTTTTTGTTTTTTTTTTTTCCTTTCTCCTTCTTTTTACACTTCCTACGCCCTTTTTCCTGGGGATTTGGCCCAGCCCCCCTTCCTCTTTAAAGCTTTTGATCTTTTCTCCTCTTTGCACTCCCTAGCATATCCCCCTTCTCCATTTCCTTTTTGTCTCCCTAAGTCTCTCCTCCCACCGTCTGCTTCATGCCTGTCCCTCTCTCCCTTCTCATCTCTCTCTGCTTTTATCTTGATGTTTGCCATACCAAATCCAGCAAGGACAGAAGTCAGCCCCTGTCTCCAGGCACAGTGGGAGCACTGGGGAGTCTGTGCTAGCCTCGGGCCCTCCCATTCCTGGGGGCACAGCACAGGGTGGAGTGTGGCTCCTCAGGCAGTCACCAGGGTGCGCCCTGCCTTTATCATTTATTCCTGCCAGAGGAGATGCTTCTCGGGCAGGGGGAGATCCCTGTGCAGGACTCTGGCTGAGAACTTAATCTCCCCAAAGTCAGCAAAGTTCTGCGACGGAATTTTTGCATTCCTCATAACTTAGCCAGACACACACACACACACATTAAAGGCAGTAAATTTGTCAGCCTGTACAGTAACACACAGTTCTAAATATGGGCATGGTAGGGAGAGAGATGGTTACTGTGGGAACTATAATTTTTAATTTACTGGCTTGGAGCTCTAAACCAGGGCTTGGTGCTTAATGTAGTGTTTTTACATTTGGGTATGTGCTCGGGAAGGTCATAAAACCTTGCAAAGCTAGGGCAGTGTTGGGGGTAGTCACTGAAGGATGCTGTAGTGGGGGGAAGGCTTGAAAAATTAGGTAGGTGGAATGGGGCCATTAGTTTGCCCATAACCTTCAGAAGGGAAGAGGCAGACGAATCCTGGAGAGCCTGGCTCATGAGCATGGGAGGCTTCAGGACCAACAAGGCCACTTCTATCAACTCGCAGCTGAGAGCAGGGTCCAGAGAGAAAAGTGATGTGGCTGGGAAAGGAGGCTGAAAGGAACACAGCTTTTGAAGCCAGAGGTCTGGGCTCAAATCTGTGCAACATACAGGGAATTTAGATGCTTAAAATCTCAGCACAAAGAATGATGAACACTGGGGTAGTGCTTCCTATCTGAGAGGGCTCAGTCATGAATCTTCACGTCTTCGTGAGACGTCTGTAGATGGACGTTGTGGCAAAGGTGGCATCAGGGCTAGGATTCTATCGCGGGCAGTCTGTCTGGCTGTGGTTTCTACGCTCCAGTTGCTACGTTTCCCTGCACGTGAATCCCCACTTTGCTTCTTATTTGCTATGTTGCTTGGGGTAAGTTACTTAACCATTCCTAGCCTTGATTTCCTCCCCCCTCCCCCCAGAAAAATGAGGGCAGTGATACCGTCTGCATGGGGTTGTGGTGAATTGTTGGGAGAGAAGGAACATATGGAAGTTGTCCGCAGGCGTGATGTCTCAGTGTTTACCATCGAGAGAGAAGCTGAGTGCGGGCCTTGTTTGAGGAAGATTAGGACAAGAATTAGTATTGGGGTATTTTTACTTGTTAGGTGGGCAGCACCCATGCTGGCACGGGGCCCACCTGACAGATCCCCTTTCTGCCTCCCACCTCCCCGTCCTCCCTGGGAGAGGGAGCGTCCGCTCCACGTGCCCCCCTGCACCACCCCCCGCCCCCCACGCTTTCCCAGTACAAGATGTGACAGAGCCGTCAACAACACCTGCCGGGGTGTTCAGGCCTGGCATAGCGCCCTCCTTGCGTGGCTCTCTCGAGCGGAGTGGAACACGGTGCTTCCTTGAACATCTATTCATTCAACAAATGCTTATTTCGCACTTACGACCAGCCTCCTATTGCTCTCAGCCCTGGGGATATACTCATGACTGAGACAGATGGTCTTGACCTCGTAGAACTTTCCAGAAAGGGTGGCGGGTACTAAATAAATCCTGTCAGCTAGTAATGAATGTTAGAAAACTTGAGCAAGGAAAGGAGATAGAACCTGGCGGACTGGGTAGATAGAGAGTGTGGTTTTAGTCAGAGAGGACCTCTGAAGAGGCTCTCTTGGAGCAAAGGCCTGAATGGAGTGAGGGATGAAGGCCACACAGATTGGAGGGAATCGTGTCCCAGATGGAGGGAATGACACATGTAGCTATCCTGAGGCTGGACAAGTCTGGTATGTTCCAGGGACAGTAAGGAGGACAACGTGGGAGCAGAGTTAGGCCAGTGCCAATGGTATGGGGCTCACAGATGCTAGAAAGGAGGTTTCGATTTCAATTGCAGGCAGAGGCCATTGATACAGTGTTGCCAGATAAAACATAGCATGGCCAATTAAATTTGAATTGCAGATAAATGATGGGTAATTGTTTAGTTTGGACATCCTGTATTTTTATTTGCTAAACCTGGCAACCCTACATCAGTGGGCTCAGAGCAGAGGCCTGCTGTTTGAAGACTGTTGGCTAGAAGGGGACCGGGAAGGAGGCAGTCATCCCCAAGATAGACGTGGGGCTGGTTTGGGCCCCAGTGGCCCCAGTGGAGGTGTGCTGAGAAGTGTTTGGGTAAATATATTGGATGTTTATGGGACTTGGTAGTGGATTGGACATGCCAGGGAGACAGAGGATGCAGGCAGGGCTGGTCCTAAGCTCTAGTTCATGAGGGGAAGCGTGGAGTCCTACAGGGTCAGCTGTAGACCAAGTCGCCTGCTGTTTACCTAAGGTCTTGTTGAGCTAAAGATTCAGGTGCCCACAGATCGCAGGGCAATTTGCCACATTTTGCTGCATTTGTTTTTTTGTTTGTTTTTTATTTATTTTTTAATGCTGGTTTATTTTTGAGAGAGAGAGAGACAGACAGAGTGTGAGTGGGGGAGAGTCAGAGAGAGGGAGGGAGACACAGAATCTGAAGCAGGCTCCAGGCTCTGAGCTGTCAGCACAGAGCCCGACATGGGGCTCGACCCCATGAACTGCAAATTGAAGCCACAACCTGAGTTGAAGTTGGATGCCCAGCCGACTGAGCCACCCAGGTGCCCCTGCGTTTGTTTTTATATTCACTAAATTTATATGTGCTCTGCCTGGATAGTTAGTTCTGTGGTTACTATGCTAGATGAATACCTCATCCTTTGAGCCCTTAACCTGTGCCAGGCTCTCAGCTAATTGCTCTCTACAACTGTCTCCTCTTATGTGATTGCCCCCCCCCCCCACCAGGTGGGGTCGTGCTGGGATCATCCACAGTTTACAGCCCAGCATATCAAGGGTCTGAGACCATGTGACTTGCCTGCTCCCTGCTGCATTTTGGTGTCTGGGTTATTCCTCTGCTTCCTACTGTGTTGTGGGCATGTGAGTATCAGACCCACATTTGGCCCTCGGCAGCCGGGTTGTTCACATGAGGGACATCTCCTAAAATTGTCCAAAACCTCAGTGTCAGAATTAGAACCCAGTTCCATAACTTTATATAGCAGTGTTCTCAGTCTTGAGTAGGAATACAAGCCACTTAGGAGGTTTGCTAAAAATGCACGCTCCTGAGACCCATGCCTCGGGTTTTGGTTCTGTCAGACTGGAGGGTATGGCCTGGACACGTGTTTTCGGACAAACCCTACAGTCGATTGTGATGTCATTATTCCTCTACTTTCTGTGAGAAATACTCTGTGACTCTGCTTTAATGATGCCAAACAGAACCCAGTGGGACATGCTTGGATTCCGTCACTGGGCATTAGGGATGCGCTTTGAGCGCGGTTTGATCGCATAGGTTACTCAGATTCGTATCTTCAGGGATTTCCACATCGTTTACCAGATGCCTCAGGGAAGATCTGCAGTCAGTGTTTCGGGCAGAATGGCTTTGGGTTTTTCTTTTGCCTGTTGATGTCCCCTCACACTTGCTGAGTACCTTCCCCCAGTCCCAAGGGTTCCAGGACCCCCCAGCCATCAGGCTGTGTTTACCCTTCTCACATCCAGGACCTATGCCGGCTGCTCCCACGTGCTTTCCTCAGCCGGATGTGCTCTCACCCCACCCTGTGTGCACGTTTTGGGGAAGAACGTGGATTGAATATGTTTTGGTTACATGCTCATCCCAAGGGAAAACTCTGCTGGTGGAAATTTGGTGAAGTAAGGTGCTTCTGCCCCAGGCACCTGGGGTGTCCTTGAAATGAGGGTGATGTGGAGCCTCAGAAGATCTCATCCAGCACCTCAGAGAAGTGAAGTGAAAGCTCAGAACCGAGGCCAAGAAAAGTTGGGGGTCGGGGGAGGAGAATATAGGTGTGGGAGGGCAGGGGGCCTGGAGTGGCATCCTGAGGGAGTACAGGATGTGGAAGAGAGGGTAGCCTTATACAAGGAGTTCTCTGCTTCTTAACTACACTTTTGTGGGCTTGGCAACATTTTTCTTCATCCCTGGGTGTACTACTGAGGACCTTGGCATTCATTCCATACACAGTGACCCCCAGTGAGCGAGGTCCTGAAATTCCCAGTTCCTCATGAGGTCTGTGCAGCTGTCCCCTTGCTGACAGGCAATGCTACTTAAGAAACTGATGAAACACCAGGTGAGTCCTCTTTGAGGAAAGAGAGAGCTCCTTGTGGGGTTCTCTCTAGGTTTTTCCCCGGTATCAGTCTTGTTTCCTGAGGGGAGGTCCTACCTGGTGGGTGGCAGGGCCGTGAAGAAAAGAACACATGGGGAGCCCAGGGCCAGTCTCTCAATCTCTCATTGGCCTCGGTAGTTGTATCGTGGTTCCCCTTGCTCCCTGTGAGTTTCTTGTCTCAGGTCGATGGTGGGGAGCTTGCGTGGAGGAGGGATCAGATGCCACAGAGCAGGGATTCCGGGGAGAGGCATCCTAGAACATTCCTCCCCTGAACACATGCCACGTTCGCTGGGTGTCCCCACCCGTGGTGATTTCTGATGCTGCTGACTTACGGGGAAGCGCATTGGGCACTAAATCTTGCTTTGCGTCTTATTAAAGAGCTGCTCACCGTAAAACTGTTACGTTAGCTCAGAATGGTTTGCTCTCTGCGCCTCTCTGCCCCACTGGCCTCCATGCCAACGGACAGCCATCAGCCTAGAGCGGTCTTGCTGTTACCACCACTGTTAGTAACAACGAAGGCGGCATCCGCTTACTAGACTCTGGGCTGGGGGTGGGGCTTTACCTCAGTGAACCGTCCGTTCTGTTCCGGTACCTCTGGGCATGTGCTTGGGCATTTCATCGCAGGTTGCAGGGAGGGTCCCTGCTGTTCTGGTGGCGTTCAGTCACCCTGGGAAGAGAGGGTAGATGGTAGATGTTCAAATACTGTGTCTAACTTCTAGAAGCCGTGCGACTTTGGTATCTTGCCTGATCACTCAGTCTGCTGAGCACTGATCCTCAGTGGCTGTCCTCTGGAGATAATAATAGCCTGTGTCTTACGGTGTTGTAAGTAAAGACAGTATTGTTACATGGGAGGTTATAACACGTTACCTGTTGTTATTTCCATCATCGCTGTCGTGGATTCTCTTACATGGTGGGTTGGAGCCAGGAAACCTGGCATTGAACTTGCACCTCTGCTTCCTGCTGCCGATGTCACTTTGGGCTATAGATTGGCCTCCTGTGTCCCCAGTGAAATCCAAGCACGCGTCTCTGGTTTTCCTGTGGGCTCAGGTGAACACAGCAGCAGGCACACAGCAGAGTGCCTGGCCCACAGTAGGTAACTCGCTCGTGGGCATGTTTTTGCTGAGCACTTGCTGTATGCCAGACTAGGCGTTCATGGTTGGGGATCCAGAGATTCACAAACACATGGTCTCTGGCTTGAAGCAGCCTACTCTTCCATGAGAACACAGATGTGACCAGAGAGGGTTTTGCACAAAGCTGTAATGGCTGAAGTAGAAGCTCGCATTCATAGCAGGAGCGGGACCAGGTCGAAGACAAGCTAACTTCTGCTGTAGGAATCACCAGACTTCCCGTGGATGGGTGTTGGGGGCACTTGAGAGCAGACTAGGACTTTCCCGTCTGGGGGAGATAGTGGAGGCCGGCGACAGGGGATAGAAGTGGGTGCTTTGCTGACGAAGCACAGGGACGGGAGAGGAGCCAGGACCAGCTCGCAGGCCCTCTGTTCCGTGGGTCCGTTAGGGCTGAGTTTCTTCACCTTTAGAACCTTGCCATCCTGTTCTCAAGGAATGCTGTTTCCACAGCCCTCTGTGTTGACATAAATAATTTTCATGATATTATCGACATGTGCAACTTCGTGCAACCTCTATAGAAGTAGCTCGAATGAACTATAGAAGAGCACGACAGATGTATATAGTATTTCCAATACAACTGCAACATTAATAAAAAGTGCAAATGATCAACCTGATTTTAACATTTCAGGGTCGGGGGGGGTTGGTTGTGGTGTTCTTGGCTAAGGGATGCGTCACCGTGGCATAGAACTTGGAATGCCCGTGTGCCACACGATGGCTCACTTTTGGTTGTTACTTTCCTCTGTTCCCACCAGAGAGCTCCCAACCACTTTGCACTAGACTCGTGGGCTTTGTGAGGTGTAACTGCATCATTGACGAATCTGTTCTTTCTCTGCCCTTCTCATTAGCCAGAGGCCGTTAAAGTAGTGAAATTCACATGCTAGCACGTGCTTAAATTGTCCTTAAACTGTATGCCAGGCACTGTTCTGAGGGTTTCTGTATGTTCTCTGATTTCATTCCCACCACACTCCTCCAGTAGTATTTCTACCAGACAGGAAGAAGACGAAGCACATAAAGTTGTGGTCACAGCTTAGGGACACAAACACAGAGTCAGGATTTGAACCCAGGCAGTCTGGCCTGGGACCCTTTGCTCCTAACAGCTGCAGATTTGAATGGACTTTTCAACTCCTCTTATAATACGATCTCCTCCAATAACTAATGACTTGATTCCCACTAGCTTCTGTGTGTGTTTAGGGGTTGACAACTTGCTAAAATTTAATATTCAGAGCAATGTTGCCACAGCTATTTGACAACTTCGGATATAAATCTACCTTAAAGATATACAAGTACAAATTATGCAATCTGACTTTTAAGTGCTTTTCCAGCAATATAAATAATGAAGTGTGTTGGAACTGGCAGGTATAGTACATTAAATTGAGTGCAATTAAAACACTGTGATATTTTTAAATTAACAAGAAAAAAATAAGTGGCAAAATTAAGAAATCTGAATCTGTCCTTGTAGCCTCCGCCAGCTGATAACTGGGTGGGTGATTGCAGAGGATATTAGTAACATTTGTGCCCTGGATCACAAGTGCAGGGACAGTCACATTTAACACAAAGAGCACTTTGATTTTGCTTCTGCGTAACAGGCAGATGACATTTCCAACAACATCATCTTTTCAGTTTTTTTTTTTTTTTTTGAAAGCAGATGACAAGAGGGTATTCTGAGAAGACATCTGAGTTGAAATAATGACTCGCCTTCTGGGTAATGTCTCAATGAGACATCTGAAAGTCAAGATTCTCATTGCTAGACTCGAGTACAAGCTGCGTCTTTCACGCTCGCGGGTGGGCTTTGCCCTTTCCAAAAGCCAAGAGTCTGTTCCTTGGGAAGCAGGAGGATAGGATTGTTCTCAGCCCATGGTTACTGTACAGCCAGATCAGTACAGATTTGTAAAAGCCTCCGTTCTGGAGTTAGAAAGCTCCAGGCAAGACACCCCAGTAAAAATACCTGTACCTGTGAGTTCACCTGAGTGTTTTCCCTGGAGGTCGTCCCCTCGCACACCCGTCCCCTTACTCCTAGTATGGACCACACGGTGGTCAGGGGCTCCACGGAAACCCAGTTTTTGAAGCTGGATGCGTAACCTGCACGCGGTACCTTGTTTTGGGTGGCCCAGATGGTGACCTGGGGCAGCTGTAGAGTGAAGTGTTACATTCCGTAACTTCCTGAATTTGGAATCCCTGCCTATTAGTTTGTCAGGGCTAACGTGAGAAAATACCACACGCCGACTGGCTTAAACAACAGAACTTTTGTCTCAGCATTTCCGGAGGCCAGAAGTCTGACATCATGGTATTGGCCGGGCCATGTTCCCTCTCGGCTTGTGGCAGCGTGACTCCAATCTTTACATATGCCATTCTCCTGGTGTGCTTCCAAGCTTCTCGTTTGATAAGGGCCCCAGGCATATTGCACTTGGGGTCCTCTCTGCTCCTGTATGACCTCATCTGAACTAATTACATCTACAGCTACCCTATTTTCAAATAAGGTCTTCTTCAGAGGAGCTAGGGGGTAATACTTTGACATATAACTTTGGGGAGGGGGCACAGTTCGACCCATACCAGCCTGTACACGAAGATTAGTTCGTATCTATTTTGAGAGAGAGAGAGAGAGAGAGAGAGAGAGAGAGAGAGACTGAGACTGCACACAGTGCAGAGAGAGGGAGACAAAGAATCCCAAGCAGGCTCCATATCATCAGCACGGAGCCCGACACAGGGCTCGAACTCACAAACTGTGAGATCGTGACCTGAGCTGAAATCAAGAGTCGGACGCTTAATGGACTGAGTCACCCAGGTGCCCCCAAAGAGAGAATCTTAAGCAGGCTCCATACTCAGTGCAGAACCCAACACGGGGCTCAATCCCATGACCCTGAGATGAAATCAAGAGTCGGATGCTCAGCCAAGTGAACCACCCAGGTGCCCCAGGAAGCTCATATCTTAATCGGGGGAGATCTTAAATTAAAAAAAAAAAAAAAAAAAAAAGGCAGAGGGGAGCCTGGATGGCTCAATCAGTTGAGCGTCCGACTTTAGCTCAGGTCATGATCTCGCGGTTCGTGAGTTCGAGCCCGCGTCGGGCTCTGTGCTGACAGCTTGGAGCCTGGAGCCTGCTTCGGATTCTGTGTCTCCCTCTCTCTCTATCTGTCTCTCTCTCTCCCCGTCCCTTGCTTGCACTCTGTTTATTTTTGAGAGAGAGAGAGAGAGACAAACATGAAAAAATAAAAATAAAGTAGTGATGTGCTATGAAGAAACACGGGGAGGCAGGTAACCACTGGTGTGTGCCATGGGCAGCTGTTTGAGATGGAGTCAAGGCAGGTGTCTGGGAGCCGGTGGCATTTGAGCCAAAACTTCCCTGTGCCATGAGGAGATCTGGAGACATTGTGGCCTGCACTGTGGTGATTCCCCAGTTGCACATTAAGTATGACGTGTCGCTAGGGTTCGTTGAAGAAGGTATTTGGGGTTGAGGCTTATTTTTAAAACACCCTGGAAGTCCTTGGGAGTGAGTTCTGATATTTGAGAGGAAGGAAGGAAAAACCTTAGGGAAAAGCAGCTGCGTTAAATGCATAGTAGAACTCTTAAAATCTTGTGTCACATTTGATCTGAACATTGGCCTGGAAAGCAATTTCAGAGGCCTCTATCCCTGTTTGAATCTTAGTTTCACGGGGTTTCAAAGAAACTCCAAGTCTGTTCAACCTTCTTCCCATCTGTTTGTAGATGTGAACCTCTTCTTCTAACCTCTCCAGTGGGGCTGTGTATTCAGCTCTCTGCTGAGCCACCCCTTGGATAGATAACTCAGTTGCCCTATTTAAGACCTCCCACTCCATTGCTAGACCAACAGCTACAAACCTGGGTCATTGGCCCATGGAGATCCTTTACTCCTCTGTCTTTTCTCTTTGCCCAAGGCCCTATGTATCCTTTGAGTGTTTCATGCCCTCAGTCAGTGGTTCTGAAGGCTGACTGTATGACAGAACCATCTGGTTCTGTAGAAGGCCGATTCCCAGATCCCAACCCATACCTACTAAATTGGAGTTTTGCAGTAGGTGCTTGGCAAGTATGTTTTTTGTTTTGTTTTTGTTTGTTTGTTTGTTTTTCTAACAGCGCTCCGAAGATATTATTAACAATGCTCTGAAGATAATTCTGCTTTTAAGAATCACTGCCCTGAAGCACTGATACTATTTCCCCAGCGGTCAATTCTTTTCTCAGACCAGCATCAAGAAAAGGGATGTATGGGGATGTCACCTCGCTTGCCACTACAATGACTTGGATGTCATGAGGCAGAGCTGCCTCTAGCATGCCTTGTCCTCGTGGTCATTGTGAAGTGTCCCGTTGTTCCGTGCACTCGGCTCGGATTTGGGAGGATATATCACATAATAACCATGCTGTCCTCAAATCTCAGCACGTCATTACGAGATGCGGAGAGATCTGGGCCAGCTTGGAGAAGCAGAAAAGAGAATGAGCTGGTTCTAGGGCTCGTGCTAAAAACAGAACTTGGGCAGAGATTTATTTTCCTGTTGCTGAAGGACCATTCGGGCAGAGGAATCAGAGACAATGAGCTTCCTGGTAGGGATCTCCATATTGAAATCTGCCATCAAGTGATGAATCTTTTTTTTTTTTTTTTTTTTTTTTTGCAATGCTAGTTCCCCTCCCCCAAATGCCTTGTGTACCTGCTCAGGTGATCATTTCTACTGTGTTTTCAAGGTGATTCAGAAACTTTGCTGCACCCCTTAGCAACTCCTGTTGGAATGTACTGCCGGCTTCTTTAAATCAGACAGGAGGCCCTGGTTTCGATTCTTGTTCCCCCCACTCACGCTGCAGCTCTCCACAGTTGTTGAATAGTATCCCTTTACAGAAAATAAGAGCAGCCACCGCCTTTGAATTTTTGTAGTTTTGCATATTGGATTTTTCATCTAGATGATTATTTTCATCGCTCTCATTTGGTCTGTCTCCAACTCCTGCATATTCTTCCTGAATTGAGTAAACACATCCCACTTCCTTTAAGTAATTTTTTTTTTTTTTTTTTTTATTCCGGCCTGGCTTTGTGCTCCTCCAGTCTGTCTGCTGTTTCTCTCGGATCGTAGGTACCAGTCTTCCCTGTGGCGTCAGACGTGTGGAAGTGTGTGCCCATCTCTCAGAGGACTGGCTTCTGCCTGTGGCTCCGGCATATTCCACAGGCATTTGGGACCCCAGGTCTGCTGCATCTCTGGCCACGGCTAGCCAGAGAACACATGCCGTTGTGAACCGCGCCTGGTGAATCCCCGTGCTCGTGCATGAGGACTGGATGCTCCGTTCTGAGAATTTGGACGGACAGATGCTGAGCATCGGCTGTGGGTCTAGAGCAGAGGGTGGGACCAGGGCAGTGGTACCACTGTGGCAGGTGCACTTGTTCATGGGTCAGCTGGAGATGCGACTGTAGGCAACTGTGAGCCAGCAGGGGACATCAGCTGGTGGAGGGGACATCAGCTGGTAGAGGGGACAGTGTTGCGAACACTCTGAGGAAAGCACAGAGGAGAGTCCCTCAGGCTTCTGGTAAAGATGCAGAGAAATCTGTGGATGGGGAGTAGGGAGGGAGGGGACAATGGAGGGTGGATATGGAGAGATAACTGCCTTGATTTCCAGTGGTTTCAGTCCCCCGAGACTCCGACCCCTTTGTTCCTAGATGGTTCCCATGTGTTTATGGTAAACTGTCTTTTTCCATTTGGACCAGTGTAAGTGAGTTTCTGTCTCTGCCCCTGGAATGTTGCAGACAGAATCCCACTTGGTGCGGTCGCATCTTGAGGACCATTTCTGTATCTTCCCCGATCCTTTTCCCAGCCACATTGTTGCCCCCTCCATAAGCAGTTCGCCCCAGTATGGTGACAAGCACCTGAATGTAAGAGCCCACCACACCTGGATTCTATTCCTGGCCCTGCCATCTGGGTGGCCCTGTGCAAAGTGTTGCAGGTCTCTGAACCTCAGTTCCTTCTTCTGAAAAATGGGGATAAATGGCATTTAGTTCACAGAATAGGGTTTTTTAAAAATTAAATAGAACTCTGGGAAACATTTAATTTTAATTTTCCTCCTTGTGCGATATCCAAGCTCTGTGTTACTACCTTGAAGGATGGGAGAAGACCTATTCTTGGCCTTCAGGGATGGGGATTGGCATATTACGGCCTTCAGGTCAAATCTGCCTCACTCTGTTTCTGTAAATAAAGGTTTATTGGAACACAGCTTCATGTACCGTTTGTGGCCACTTTTGAGCCACAGTGTGGCACAGCTGAGTAGTTGTGACAGAGACCATGTGGCTCAGAAAGCCTAAAGTGTTTACTATCTGTACCTTTATAGGAAAAGTTTTCCAACCCTTGTTCAAGTATCTCAGGGTCTTGATGTGAATACATAAAATAGCTTTCTGTTATTCGTGTTGTGTATTGTAGACTTTGGCTTTTTGATTTTATTATATAGTTCTGGTCTTTGATGTGTGTTTTCGTTTTTACTTGTCTGTTGTATGTAATTCTCTGTTCTCTTTCACCATCTTTCTAAACCACTTCTGGTTAGCTAGCAATTTTTTCCCCCTGCCTTTGATCTGCAGTGATACGACATGCAGGTTTAACCCATGGGACGTACTCTTATATGAAAAGAACGGCATGTGAGCAGTGACCTCTCTCAGGATTCCCCCACCTGTGATGGAGCGGCTCCTGCTTCTCCATTTTCGTCTCCAGGATCTGGCTTCTTTGGGGGAATCTCCGAGCTGTGACCCGAGTTTCCCAGCAAGTATACTGAGCAGTGAATCTGCATAAACCACTTTTTGACGTTTTTATGCAAAAATATCCTTTGTTACCAAAATATCACCCTACAACTTCCACTGCTGGTGTCTGAAATGCATAAAAACATAAAACTGTTCTTTTGGAATAAGAATTTACATAAGTATAAAAAAAAAAAAAAACTGAAAACACCCCCTAAGATTCTAGGCTTCCTAAGAGCCATGGTTTGTTGAAAATCCCATGGGTGTTAGGGACAGATCGTTGTCCAAACTTCAGGCCCTTTCACCAGCTGAATGGCCTTGGGCCAACTGGCTTCACTTTCTTGGTTTCAATTTACTGTCCTTTAAATCAGAGAGAATAACCACTTCAGAGCAGCGTGAGGATTAATTGAGATAATGATATAAGAAGTTAGAGTCCTTGCCCCTTATATAATCCTTGTGTATGTGTGTGGGGGGGGGGGGTGGTCTTGGAGACTTAAAGGCGGGTTCTACTGTAGTGTCAATTTGCTAAATGAACAAGCAAATAAAAGGCCTTTTTGAGACCTTGCTAGGTGCCATCAGGTGTGCTGGGCCCTGCAGATAGGAGGGGGATAAAGGCCATGTGCTAAGTGAAACAAGCCAGTCATAAGGAGACAGTTTTTGTCTGATTCTGCTCAGACAGGGTCCCTAGAGGAGTCACCTTCACAGAGACAGAAAGTAGATGGCAGTCGCCAGGGGCGGAGGGGAGTGGAATACGGGGCTCCTGTGTGTGGACGGTTAGAGTTTTGCAAGCAGAAAAGGGTTCTGGGGATGGATGGTGGAGGTGACTCCACAGCAGCCTGAATGTACTTGACTCTGACCTGCACACTTAGAGATGGCAAAGATGGAAAGTTTCGTGTGTTTATTTCACAATTAAAAGTAACTAAAAACAAAACAAACCACAACAGGAATGGATCCAAGCGGATCAGTGGGAAGAAATTGGGGAAGAAAGTGGGAAGACGCTATTGGGGAGAAAACCCAGTAAGGAGTCTGGCACGTGGGGTTCCTGGGAGGGATGGGAGAGGATGGGATTGGCCTGGAAGGTGACCGTGGAGGTCAAACCGCTGGGGACTGGGAACTGGTTAGCAGCAGCATGATTTGGGGGTGAGAAGGAATGTGGTGAGTGTGGCTCCTGGGGCTTGGGCTTTTGCCCACCCAATGGGGAATAATTTGCCAAGATACAGAACCCTGATAGGATCCATCACAAGACTTTATATTAATCACACTTACAGCTAAATAATTAATCGGCCGTCGGCTGTCCTCCTGGTGAACTAGAAATAGCACCCAAAGACAGACCATGTCTGCTCGCTTCACCCAGTATCTCCAGCACCTAGCCTGAGGCCTTGCACATTCTAGGTGCTCCACATCCTGCTTCTGAAGTGTAGTTTATCAAGTCTACCTTTCCATTTGCTGATTTGGTGCTTTGGCTTATTTCTAGTGTTAAGGTTTCAGGATCAATAAGTAATACCCCTCTGGGGCACCTGGGTGGCTCAGTTGGTTGAGCGACCAACTTCAGCTCAGGTCATGATCTCACGGTTTGTGAGTTGGAGCCCTGCATCGGGCTCTGTGCTGATGGCTCAGAGCCTGGAGCCTGCTTTGGATTCTGTGTCTTCCTCTCTCTGCCCCTCCCCCACTCATGCTCTGTCTGTCTCTCTCTCTCTGTCAAAAATAAATAAACATAAAAAAAATTTTTTTTTAAAGTAATACCCCTCTGTCCTGTGTGTGAGATGAGAACAGGTGGAGGAGCATGGGATTGAGCCCAAAGAGATCAGAACTTCCCTTTTGTTAAAGCCACTTGGAGAACGTATGTGTCTCAAGCAGGCAGACTTAATTCCTCACCCAAATTAGACTGTCTTAGCAAAGCAAACATCAGGTTCTCCCCCTGGGGACATGTGGCACATGCTCTCCACAGGGTGATGGACCCCGAATGAACAGGGAACCCAGGCAAGGCTGAGCACGCACAAGTCATTCGCACAGATGGGCAAACGTAGCCTCCTTTTCCCTAGGAGGAGCGGCAGGTGCTGTGATGGACCAGGATTGCTGCTCTGGCAGAGCTCGCTCCTCCTGGGACCCTGCGCAGTGAGGTCGAAGGGTTAATAAATACAGAACAGTAGCTCTTGCTGCAATTTTCAGAGTGAGTAGGTTTTTCTGGGGTAAGATCTTGGGACTGGCCAAAGCCCCTGGTCCCCTGACCATTCTCTGTCCTCTATAAGAGACTGTGCGTGAGCCGCCAGTGGGGTCCTGTCTACTGTGTGCTCGTTCTAGGACAGCCTTTACACAATTTCTCTTCTTCGTTCGTTGTTCTTTTCTCTAAGACCCAGTGGATATGGTGACTTTTTAATTACTTAATACCCTGCTGTTTTCAGACTTTTGGAACTGCGAGGGAAGTTGGGATGATGTGTCTAGCTTAGCTTTAGGTTGATAAAAGCTTTTCTGTGCCTGGCAAGAAATTTTTCTTCAGCATCACATTTTAAAGGAAAAGTATCTTCGTATGAAATGTTTTGGTAAATTTGTTCCCAATAGTCTTTGTAATTTATTGTACAATGTATCACACCTGTAGATACGAAGAGTCAACATTCTTTAAAATCTTAGCTTTGGAGAAATGACAACATACATTGTTTCAGCATGTCCAGCATATCAAACACGGGAGGTTAAGCAGTTCAGATTTCACCATATATTTCCTTCTCTTTGAATCCAAAAGTTGGTTTAGGGATTAGAGGACTAAGCAAGCCTGAGCTTTGGCAACAATGTAGAAAAAGGAGAGGAGGTGTTAACAGCTGTGAGAGGTCCAGAGAGGACTTAAATTCACTGTGGGTTGACTATTAGAATATGAAGCATACATATAAATGCTACATAATGGTAACTTTTGTTTGTAAGGCATTTTACACTTGACAGTGTGATTTTACTTAGGTTCAGTGGATTAGATGAAATTGCAAGCCTCTCTGCAGAGACTCGATGGCTTTCATTGGAACTGGTCTGGTTCTCAGCGTACCTCACTCCTCAGTGTGGCCTCAGCTGTGTGGTACCCACATGATGGGCTGTGAAGTGCAGATATTCTGAGAACTGGGGAGAGTCCGGGAAAACTCAGGCGGCATTGCATTCAGTGCAACAGGGAAGTTCAAAACTCTTTTGTGGGTCCCACTGGCCTCAGAATGAAGGTCAAGTTCTTGATGGTGCCCCCAAACCCTCTGTAATCTGCCCTACCTGTCTTTCCAGCATCTTTTTCCACCCTTCACCCCTTGCCCTGAGTGCCTTATGTGAAAATCTTTTTTGTCCATTATAAGCTCCAGGCCCTTTGATCTCTAAACCATAGGTTCCCACGTTTTCTCATTTCTTGGGCCCCGTAGTGTCACCTTGCTCATAGGTCAAATGTAATACCAAACTATTCAATTTATTAAGTGTTTATGCCCTAACAATTTAGTAGCTGCTTGAAAATAGGACACACATAAAGTGACACACAGCGTTATTTACTTACGGGATGCATAACTTCTCAAATCTTGGGAGGAGCCTGGACACCTGTTGATTTCTTGTGCAGTCATTGCTTTCTTTCCTAGCAAATTCTGAAAACCCAGCTTTGCCCAAGATACGGAATGTGGTACAACCTCCTATTGAAACTGAACTATCTTGAGCTAGTAGTTCGGGCAATGCCCAACAGGTACTAAAAATTGTTGTGCTTCTGTAGCGATTTTAGAATACCTTGGGGTGCCTATGTGGGTCTGTTGGGTCACCCTGGGGAATCTGGGCACAGTTTGAGAACTGTGGTTCTTAGCTTTTACATATGCTGTTTCCTCTGCTTGAACACTTTTCCTTTCCATCGGGCTTCTTGTGCCCATGCTTTAGCCATCAGCATGAGGACTCCTGGAAGTTTCCCCTGGGCCTTTACGTGCTAAGGGGTGCTGCTGCATGGATGCATCATCCTTGTTAGCATCTCTATCTCTTAATAGAGAGAGAGAGAGAGAGATCCTATGATCCTATCTCTTTGCAGAGATAAACATTATCTCTGTCATTTTAGCTTCACTCATCTTTCTCCCTGGGCTTTAAGCTGCTCAAAGGAAAGGACCTGTGTAGTGACTGTCATATTGTGGATGCTTTGTAAATGTGTACCTTGAGTGAATGAATGAGTAACTTACTGGATCTTATTCAGAATGAGCTTATAGACTGGAGGAAATAAGTGTTCCAAACAGACAAGGTTGACAACTACAGGGCTTTTCTCATTTGTATGAGGATGTCTTTCATAAAAGCCTGACCTTAGCGACACGCAGTGTCTCTTGCCCTCCGTGACCTCATATGCTCCTTCGCTGCATCCTGCAGACCTCCCTGGGTATAAGCACATGGCCTCCTGAATTTCAATATAAACCACAGCGGAGATCATTTTGAGCCTTTTGCATTTATTCATGTTGCGAGACATTGACCCATAGACACATCTTTTTGGTTGGGAAGTTGTAGGTATAACCTGCTTCAAATGTGTTTGTTCTTTCCTTTAGGGGAAAAAAGGTTACATTGCCTGATGGCTCCAACTGCCGGCATACTGTAGCATTACTGGAAATACAGTTGTGCTGTGGTCATTTAATCTCCAGGTGATGGAGGCTTGGGGACGGTGGTCCGGCTCCTGTCAGGGGGTGCAGAACGTGGGTTTACACCAGAGCAGGTGGGAGAGGTCTCTTCGGGCCTCAACTAGCAGACGGTGGTCACCTAAGTGTGCATTGGTCGTCTGTGTTTCTGTTATCTGTTCCTGGAACTGATGAGATGAATATCAAGGAAGAAGGATGGCCACGTCCTCCACCGGGCTAAAAATAACTCAAGTGGCTTTTTTAGAGCTTGGTGGACATTGCTTTTCTTCAGTTTTGTCTTATCCTTAGACTATGGGGACAGTAATGCTATAAGGAACCAGATGGCTGCTTTTACTGCTAAATTAAATAACATGGTACATGGGACATGTTGGTGGCTCTGTCATTCTAGCGTCTGGCTCTTGATTTCCGCTCAGGTCACTATCTCAGGGTGGTGAGATCGAACCCCGTGTCAGGCTCCACGCTGAGTGTGGAGACTGCCTGAGATTCTCTCTCTCTCTCTCTCTCTCTCTCTCTCTCTCTCTCTCTCTCCCTCTGCCCCTCCCTCCCATGGACACATGTACTGTCATGTGCAATCCCTCTCTTTCTCTCTCTCTCAAAAAAAAATAACATGGTTCATGAATAATGTCTAGTAACAGTACTCGTAGTTACTGTGTGTCTTTGCTTAAGAACATCACGTCCCAGGGCGCCTGGGCAGCTCAGTCAGTTAAGCGTCCGACTCTTGATTTCAACTCAGGTCATGATCTCATGGTTCATGAGCTCGAGCCCTGCATCACTCACACACACACACTCTCTCTCAAAACAAATAAACATTACAAAATAATAATAAAAGATCATGTCCCATTCCCATAAGTCTCTCTTCCCTAGGCCTTTCCTATAGGCCCGTTCTTTTTAATGCATTTTCAAATAGCCCTGTAAGGTAGACAGGAAAGTTTGTTCCCTGTCATTTGAGGCTTACAGGTGTTAAATTACTCGCCCAAGGTCAGCACAGCTGATAACCCTTTACTGCTTCCTTTCTGTAAGGGCTCAGTTGTTGCAAGGGGAGACTTTTCTCACTTATGCTGTAACCCTGTGGGCCTTTGAAGATCTTTGACACAGCCTGAGGCTTCAGGACTCCAGATCTGTGGAAATGTTTTATGTGGAAGGACAGGATCGGCTGAGGGGTCTGCATAGAAGCTTCAAGTCTGCTCTCTTGTGACCTTTCTCTATTGCGAGCAAAGATCTGTTTCTGTGCACCTTTTTACTCCAGGAAATGCTTGCTTATGCTGCTTCCAAAGTTACAAAGGTGATAGGAAGCAGCCAATATGCACGAGAAGCAATTTCTGGGAATGTGAACCAACACTTCTGGTCCTGCTCTTGACATTCCCGGGCACGTGCCTCTGCGCCTCCAGACCTCACTTGCCTCATGCAGAGTGGGAACAGCCATAACCCCTTCCCTGCCTGTGTCCGTTCACATGAAAGACCAAGGGGGACCAAAGACCCACAGATGCTCCGAACGTGGTCTCACAGTGCTCTACCGGCATAAAGGAGGAGTATTTTTTGCCAGAAGCATATGGAAGGTGATTTCAAAGCCTGCAGCCATAGTTTACAGAAGCAGTGACTTGACCCCACCTAAGAAAAATGGCAAAAACTTTTCCCAAGTGCTCCTTTCCCACCTACCCTGGGAAGTGAAATGCCCCCTGGGAAATCTGCTATTCTTTCCCGCAGCACCACAAGGGAGACTCAGTGGGAGATTCTTAATGCACCTCCACTGAAGAGGGGCTCCTGGGTGGCTCAGTCAGTTGAGCGTCCGACTCCAGCTCAGGTCATGATCTCGTGGTCCGTGGGTTCGAGCCCCACGTCAGGCTCTGCGCTGACAGCTCAGAGCCTGCAGCCCGCTTCAGACTCTGTGTCTCCCTCTCTCTGTGCCCCTGTCCTACTCTCTCTCTCAAAAATAAACAAACAACAAAAAAGAACCACACCCAATAACCACGCATTCCTCCATTCCCTCTATCAAAATACTGTTCCTAGCCCACTGCATGCAGTCTCTTGGATATTGGGCTGCTTTCTAGAACTGTTTGGCATTTGATCCCACCAGTTGAATTCTGTGCTTAGCAAAAAAACATTTTAATCTATTTTCAAGTCTGTTATAGTGTATCTTTATCATATAATTAAATGATACAGTTATTACGGAAGGCCGTGAAATATGAGCGCAGGAAGAAGCGGGTCTATAGAAAACTAAATTGTGTATTTTGGAACAATGACGTAAAGGCAGATTGCTGTAAAAACAGCTGTCAAATGTAAGCAAGACAGCTAAAAAAACAGGGGGGGGAGATAAAAATATGAAAGGAATTCTGTACTCTGATTACTTCACAAATGTCTTTAAAGTTTCCCCTGTATTTTAAAGATACCCAAGCCAGGGACGCCTGGGTGGCTCAGCCAGTTAAGCATCTGACTTTGGCTCAGGTCATGATCTCGTGGTTCGTGGGTTCGAGCCCCACATTGTCAGCTGTGCTGACAGCTCAGAGCCTGGAGCCTGTTTCAGATTCTGTGTCTCTTTCTCTCTGCCCCTCCCTCCTCATGCTCTGTGTCTCTCTCTCAAAAATAAGCATTAAAAAAAAAAAAAAAAAAAAAAAAAACTCTAGCCAGAAGTGTTTGACAGTTTCTTTCTGGTTTAAGCAACAGAGGTATTGTGCCTTTTCGCACAGTGGGCCTGTTTTTACAGTAAAGGCCTTGGCCCCATATCAAAAGATTGTCAAATGAATGCGTGTTTATAGGTTATCAGTTAAAAAGTTCATAGTAGATACATACCCCAATGATGCTGGGTAAGAGGGTTCCTGCAGAATCTTTACTCCCATTTTGCAGATGAGGGCACTGAGGTGTCGAAAGGATCATGGGCTTGACCAAGGATGAAGAGATCCAGAGTTGACAATTTGTTGTTGTTGCTGTTGTTGTTTTTAATCCTGTTGTCTGTTTCTGTCTTCAGAATGTCATGGGTGTAATTTTAGACACCCTGTAAATTTAGACAGCCCCAGCAGCATCCTTATCACAATCAAGTCGTAGCGCCTAGAAATGGCATTGGTATTTGAAGTCCTTGATTTTTGAAGCCATGCTAAGGGCAGTGTCCTCGCTATACTCCTGGGATTGATGGCTCTTCCCCATATGGCATCCTTTCCTATGGGAGGAGAGACAAGTTCAGTAACTTCTTTCCTCCTGGAAAGCCAAGACAAAGGTCATAACAGAGATAAGCTATCAGATACTTGGAATTTGATGCTCTTTGCATTTCCTTCTTTCTTCTTCGGGGCAGAAGCTTCTTAATCGACAGGTGCAAAGATTGAGAAATGCCAGGAAACCCGAGGAAGATAGAAGCCTTGCTTTGGGAGAAACTAATAACCATTCTGTCCGGCAAAACAACCCAGGTGTGTGTGTACAAGCTCATGTGCACCTGGCTGGGTAATCACATTCCTTACAGACCTGTTTTGTGGTAGGATGCATCCTCAGATCTGGAGAAAAGAGGTCTCTTATTTGAGCTCTGGATTTTGACAAATGGTGTATTTTGGGATGTGGGGTTTATTTCTGCTGAATATCTGGCTTGATTAGCGTGGAGAAGCACATGCAAAGCAGGCTGGAGCCCCACCCCACCCAAACCTCCCAGGGCTGCACAATCAGGAAGTGCATTCTCCTCCCATTGTGGCTTCCGAGGGAAGTGTGCTTTACATATGCAAATGCAAGCCCCAAGTTTCACTTAATAATTATCAGCTGGAGATTCTATTGATGAGCAGCTGAAGCTGCTCCTCAGGAGAGAAACTGTGAGTTAACCATTTCTAGTCCATCCGGATATGCCGCCTCCCCTAGCCTCTGAATACTCCGGTGATTGGAGACAAAGGTTCTGATTTCCCCCTTTTGTCCCCCCTCCTGTCTGGCTGGAGCCTGGCAGCTGAGTCTTCCTGACCCCTCGTATTAGCATGTGTTCATCTTTCCTGTGCCCCCACCTCCTTTCTGTTTTACAGGCTACAGAAGGCAGAATAGACCCATCTCTATTGGCCGTGGCAGGATTGCTTCCAGCCCTAGAAATACTGGCCTCCCTGCAGTAGCTCTCCTGTTCAGAACCAACCAACAGCATCCTTTCCGAAGGACGTAGGGTGACCCAGAGGCACGGTGCCCAGGATCTCTAGCTCACGATATCCAAAACTTTCCTCTGCTTCTCCTGTTCTTCTGTGTGTGCACTTGCCTCTGGGGTGTGTAGAAGTAACACCTGGGCTGCTTCGTCAGACTCCCTTGTTCCGGCTGTGCCTCGGCAGAGTTCTGTTCTGCAGGCTGGCACAGATGGTTTTACTTGGATTCTCCGAGCATTCTTGCCACAGGACACTCTTAACTTTCTCGATGCTTGTCGCAACCGTCTTGTCCTCATCTCTCTTGTGTGTCTTCTCCTTGTCACATCAAAAGGCAACCTTTGTTTTCTGGAAAGAGAGCTGTTTAGAGGTAGAAGATGGAATGAAAACAGACTTTTTCTTTGGAGGTGGGCGTCAGATTCTTTTTCATCCTGGGCGTTTTTACTTTTGCACTAAGCCTTGGCAAGTTGCTTAAGCTCAACGAACCTATCGCCTCCACCTTAACATGGGGACAATCACACCTACCTCGTACAATAAGGTGATACGTGTGACCCACTCAACCAAAGTGGGTGGTCAGTAAGGGAGTTATAATCATTCTCTTTTGAAAATCCGTTCCCACCACTGAACTTTCTAGTCCTTGCCTACCCCCATTAATTTTCATCATTTAAATGATATTTATTGAGTGCCTACTGTGTGCTCTCCATTCTGGGCCCTGGGCACATAATGGTGGATAAGACTGATCTACAAAAGACCTTTCCGACACTGAACTTGTATTCTAGGTGTGTGTAGACAGGCACCCAAGAAAGAAAACAAAGACGTTTATACTTAGGGGAGTTCTAGGATGTGTGCGAAGGGGAAGAATCACCAGGGAAGGAGTGAGAGACAGATTCTGGCTGAAGGGTGGCCAGAGTTTTCTCTGCAGAGTGGTATCTCTGACAGCAGGTGCAGAGGCCCCAAGGTGGAAGAATGCTTGGTACATTCGAGAAGCATCTAAAAGATGGTGGGGGCAACTGGGTGGCTCAGTCGGTTAAGCGTCTGACTTCAGCTCAGGTCATGATCTCGAGGTTCGTAGGTTCAAGCCCCTCATCAGGCTCTGTGCTGACAGCTCAGAGCCTGGAGCCTGCTTCAGATTCTATGTCTCCCTCTCTCTCTGCCCCACCCCTGCTTGCGCTCTGTCTCTCTCAAAAATAAACAAACAAAAAATAAATAAAAGACCAGTGTGGAGGAGTGCGTTAAGGTCGGAAAGATAATTCTGATAAAAGTTTTGTAATCCACTGTAGGGTATTTGGGTTTTAAGTTTGCTGGGAAGCCATAAGAGGGGCAGTTTGAGCAGGATAGTAGTGGGATCCGAGAACCATCTTCACATGTTGTCTAGGTGCTGAGTGGTAAGTAAACCGTCAGAAGTAGGGAGGCTGGTTAGGTGGCTGTTGTGTGAGTCCAGGTGAAAAAAGGTGGGGCCTGGGACTTGGATGGTGGCCTAAGAGTTTGTATCTGGGGTGTATTGAAAGGTAAAACACACATTAAAATATATCGTTAAAGAGGTCTATGGAACAGGAGGGAAGAAGTTCAAGTTCAAGACTGAGCTCTGTGTTTGTGGTCTGTGCGCTGGTAACAACAGTGATGCTATGTGCTGAGAGAGCAGGGGGTTTTGAGGTGGGAACCAGGGGCTCTCATTTGGATATGGAGACACGAGGGGCTCCTGAGTCCGTCTCTGTGGTACTCGGGAACAAAGGGACTCAGCGTGGCATCTGCCTTCACCCACACAGTGTCTGCCCCAAACAGGTGTTGAGGGAATGGATAGTCACGGTGCGAAGCAGGCTACATCAACAGTTGTCACAAATGTAATAAGAGCTGTTGCCTGAGGTCTGTATTGTAGCAGGTTGCAGGAAATCCAGTGACAGAACGGAGGAGTGGCTGACTCACCCTGGAGTGGGTTCCTAGGAATGATCTCTCAGGTAGGGGAGAGTCCATGGTAACTCGCCAGGTGACAAGGCCTGCAGGGGAAATCGCACAGATCCTTAAGGCTCCTTCCAGTTGCCAGTCATGGTGCCCAGGAACTTAGCATAAGGCTTGCACCTGTCAGGGCTTTGGAACTACTCACTGGAGAAGGTCACGGGTTGTCTGAGGTACCCTTCAGGGCCAGAAGGTGGAGTCATAAAGTGCAGGGCTTTTCAACAGCAACACCAGGGTTTCTGTCCCAACCTAGCCTCTGAGGTCAGTCCCATTAGTAAAGCCTCGTCTGGGTCCTGCAAGGGACTCATTTCTTTGGGGCCAGGAAATTGGGGTCTTGTCCTGGAGGCTCCACCATCAGGGCATCTCTTGGGGCCTCTGTGTTTGTTAGCACTCCCCACACCCAAGCCCAGCTTCCTCTCAACTTGCTGAGGCATAGCCTCCCTCTGCTTCACAGCCCAGTTGAGTTGAGGGTCCTTGGTTTTATTATTGTTGCTCGTTTGCTACTGGTGGAAGCGCCTTATAAAAAATCACCGTCATCCCAGGAGTAGGACTTGCAAATAAATAACCATCCATCAGAAGTAGAGATGGCGGGTTTTGCTTAATAGGTATTAGCGCAATATTTTACCCAAACGTCTATCTTGCTCTTGGTAATGTCTTATCTTTGCCAAGTGCCCCTCCTGATAAAGTGCTATTTCTGTGAAGCTGAGCTTCTGATAAAATCTTCTATTTTCCCCTCTCTCCAACCCCACCCCATCTATCCTGATAAAACCTCATACTTCATTTCTGATTTCCTCCCGAGGGATGGTTTGGATTTGTCAGGAATGGGTGAAAAAAGGGATGATAAGGGTTTTCCCTCTTTTTTCCCCCGTTGTTTCAATATAGATAGTCACGAAAATTGGAATATAACTTTAAGTAAGTCGAACTGATAAAGGAGGTTCGGAGACTCTTTAGAAGGGGGGAGAAGACGGCATAAAGGAGGGCGGACATTTATAGGCGAGGGGATGTTCAGGCAGGCTGTTGCTTGTTTTCTCTTGTTTTTAATTTACAATTGAGCTGAAGACGATGGCATTGATTTAGGTGACGTGGCAGTTTGCAGGAAAGGGGCGCTAGTGAAGGAATCAACCACCTTCACAGAAACATTTGCTTCCTCTTCTTGTTGAAACGTGTTAGATTGTTCTTCGCGGCAGCCACTCATGCTGTTGTGGGTTCCACGGCCATTACCCACTTAACCCTGTGCACATGAAGAGCCCTACTAACTGACTTCTCCTACTGACCTGCCTTCTAACCTCTTCCTTTCAGTATGTCATCAGGTTTAACTGTATCATGAGCACCACATGCCAGAGTTGGGTTCCCCTGGGGCTGTGTGCCCTGCACCAGCATGATAGCCACAGGCGGTGGGGTAAGTGTTGTGTGAAGGGCAGTGGCTTTGTCTCTCAAAACCAGTTCACTGCGGAGGAGAGGGGGAACGTCAGAGGGCCCAGAGAACGTGATGCAGACCCAGCCACTCCTCACTGACGCTAGACCACCTGAAACACCAGAAGTCCCAGCAAGGAGTTTTCTCCTATGTTAATCCTCACTTCCACCCAATGCAGAGGAAGAGAACTTCTGCTCAGACTTGGCGTGTGCCTGATTGGAGGTGGGCAAACTGAGTGCTGTCACTGACATAGGGCGTGAAGAACACGCTAGACTTTGAGTCCTGTTTTGCAGTTAGTTTTCCTCTTACCTAGGGCATTTGTGAGACTACTGTCTTCCAAACACAGGGAAGAGTAGTGATGTCTGAGAGTGCTGTTTGGTAGTCCCTGTCCCTCCCTAGGAGAGCAGAGCACTGTTGTTTGAGTCTGAGGCAGTCTAATTACAGTCACACGCGGGGCGCCTGGATGGCTTAGTCAGCTGAGTGTCTGACTCTTGATTTCAGCTCATGTCATGATCCCAGGGTCGTGGGGTCGAGTCCCACATCAGGATCTCTGTGCTGAGCAAGGTACCTGCTTAAGATTCTTTCTCCCCCCACCCCCTGCCCTTGCCCACTCTCTCTCTATAAAATAAATAAAATGAAAAAAATCTTTAAAGACACTCTCTCTTAAAGAATAAGAGACCCTAATTCTTTCCCGTAGATGTGAATTTCACTGTGACACTCCACCCCTGAAAGAAGATGACTTAAACGCCCGGGGGAGGGTAAGGAGCAAGAATGGGATGGGGCCAGAGTTTTGCTGATTTGTCTGGAGACCTGTAACACCGGTACCCGCCAGTGAAATCTTTATCCCTTTGCCATCCAAACCAGATATTGTCAGCATTCCCCATTAAAAAAAAAAAAAAAAAAAAAAAAAATCACAGAATTCCTTTTTGGTAAATACTTAATATGGCTACCAAGAATGACGGTTTGAGTTTTATGGCAAGTGTGGATTCACATAATTAGAAACGGATGGCTTTGAACATCCTTAGTGTGACCAGCGTAAAAAATTTTAAACTTTGCTACAGTGTCCTCCCATGTGGTTCTCTTGATTTGAACAAGATTTTGTTAAAACACACACACACACACACACACACACACACACACACACACAAATCCTTGTTCAAAATTTTTACTGTAAAATATGACTCTCCCCAGCACATATGATTTGCCACTCTTGGAACCTATTAGTAGGATTTTATAAGGGCTATGAATATTTCATATAAAATAACACATTTATTGCTGGGATTTTTTTTTTTTTAAATTAGATCAGTGGAAAAATAACTTAGGAAATCTTTCATCTTGAATACTGCCAAAGAGAAAATAAAAGAAGAAATTTTAGAATATTTCTGGGTCTGATTCTATAGTCGATCACCATATTGATGACTCCGGTGAGGATGGCTAGTTGATGTTTTGCTAAGGATAAAACCATCATGCCTGTTTTCCTTGGAGTGTTGAGGACGGTCCCTGAAGGGGAATGGTGTTCAACTGTTGCACACCTAGGAAATGTGGCTCAGGATACCAAAGGAAGGGGAAACACCACCTTCCAAACTCAACCACTGGAGGCCACTATGAAAACTGGGTGACTTGCGATCTCGCGGTCCGTGAGTTCGAGCCCTGCGTGGGGCTCTGGGCTGATGGCTCAGAGCCTGGAGCCTGTTTCCGATTCTGTGTCTCCCTCTCTCTCTGCCCCTCCCCCGTTCATGCTCTGTCTCTCTCTGTCCCAAAAATAAATAAACATTGAAAAAAAAAAAAACCAAAAAAAAAAAAAACTGGGTGACTTGGAGGCCATGCTAAAAGTGATTGAAGTTAATGAGTTAAGTGGGGACAGAGGGTAATCAAAGATTACTTGGAATGTGAATTTATTATTACCCACTGGTTGTTCTTCCAGATTTGGAGTGACTATCTCCTCACATTTTCTGGGACACACCATGCCCAGTAGTTATTTCCGGGGATCTAAGAGAAGAACTGGACCCCACTGTCAAATTGTTCAAACATATAAAAAATAGAGCACTGCTCACATTATCCTTTGCCTTGTTTGGTGATGGTTTGAATGCTATCAACAAGGTCCTTCTGTCTGTACTTAGACTCCTTGGGAATCAAAGAGAAATAGAATTGGCCAGATCTAAAGCTGGAAAGACTCAGTTACTCTGCTGTGAGAATAGTAATTCAGAGACCAACTGTCTCAAACTTCCAGAACTTAGGATATTCGGCAGAAAACATTTGGAGCTTTGAAGTCCTTGAACCTGAAGTTTCAAGGGGCAAAACATTGACATCATTGCTCATTAAGATATACTTCAAGCACTTGTAGCAAAAACCCAGCTATGGATTATAGCAAATTGGTGCTAAAAATGTCTTCATTTTCTTGACTTAATGAAGCTCTTTAAGGCAAGGTTCTGGAAAATACTTTCTTGGAGGAGAAAAGTCAAATTGCATTTAGCCTATTATGACGAAACAGAACCAGGCTTCTTTCCCTGGCTTTTTAGAAGCTTGTGGGGAACTGTTTTCTTAACTTGTTTAGTCTTTGCCAGAGGATCTCCAAGGTCTTTGCTGGAACTCAAGTTTACTTTGGTTGCCAAGACAACTTCCAGAAAATCACTTTGGGGAGTTTTTGGGTAAAATGTTCCCTGTTTACCCCAACACAAGTAAGCAGCCTTTGCTCATCACCACTGCCATGTTCCTCCCTGCAGCAAGTCTAGTTCCACAATTCTGGAATTAGGAAAGTGTCCAGGCTGAGCCTTGTGTCTTACTCAGCCCAGAATTAGTGCCACATCCAATTCAGCTGTCATATGGACATCCATAGATCAAAATGTTAAAAAAAATATGTTTTTTTAAATTATTATTATTTTTTACATTTTCTTTATTTTTGAGAGAGACAGAGTGTGAGCAGGGGAGGGACAGAGAGAGAGAGAGACACACACACACACACACACAGACTCTGAAGCAGGCTCCAGGATCCAAGCTGTCAGCACAGAGCCCGACGTGGGGCTTGAACCCACAAACCATGAGATCATGACCTGAGCCGAATTTGGATGCTTCACTGACTGAGCCACCCGGGCGCCCCCGAAAATTTTTTAAATGTGAGACTTTAAAGATGAAATTGAGTTCTCTAAATTTTTCTGAAGTGACTCTGGCTGCAATATTTATTTTGCAATTTCAGAATGTATTGAGGTGTGAAATTTTTATGTTAATTAAAGAGGAGGACATTGTGTTTTAAAAAATTACAAAATGCTTACTTAATGAACACAGCTTTATGTGGAAGGTGAGAAATTGGAGAATTCGTTCGGCATGAAGTGACCTGTGGGTCAAGAGAAGGGAGCCTAGAACCAGGGAAGCTGGAAGGTCTGGGAGCAGGTGGGGGGTGGTGGTGGGTAGCTGCTTTGGAAAGGGAGGCATTGACAGGATCAAAACAGCCCCAAGCTTGAATGAACTAGAACACCGGGCAACCTAGCTTCTAGGAATTCAGGAAGGTCCTGCGTTATACAATAGGAGCTGTCCTAAGAATACAGTTGAGACTCGGGCTGGGAAACGGGAGCCCAGTGTCAGAGCAGTAATGGAATTGAGTGTGGCAATGCTAAGACCTCCTTTGCACCTGAGCCATTTCTGAAATTTGCCTTCAGGAGCCAACAGGCACACTTGCAAGTGGGGGGTTATGGTGCCTTAGAAGATTGGGGGGAAATGCCTAAATCAGGGTTTCTCAACCTTGACTGTACAGGAGGACCCCATGAGAGTGGCTGCTTCTAAAAATGCTAACTGGATTCCCACCTCTGAGCTAATTCATTGGAGAGGGGGCGTAAGGACATTGGGATTCCGTAGAAGTTACCCAGGGGATTGTAACGGCAGCCAGAATTGAGAACCACTGGGCAAAGGGACCAGGAAATGAAGCAGAGGCAACACAAAAGTTAGACTGGACTTGTCTGGAGAGAGGACGAGCGGGAGACATTCTGGTTTAGAACATAAAAGGGCCATTGATCAGGAGCCAGTGAATCTGGGTTCAAGACTCTCCCTCTGCCATTTGCTGCTGGGATGACCTTGAACAAGTCAACTCGTGTGTCTTATTTCTTGTTTCCCTCCTGCCCCCCTTTCATAGTCAAGCTGGGAAAGTGAGAATGCCTGCTTCATTAGTGTTGCTAAATCAAATGAGACGGCACACACGGCTTCCACGCACGGGCTTGTGCTCACTAGGAATGGTGACCAAGTGTTTGTTGAAAACGATAGAGGACCTTAAAGTAGATGGAATTGCTTCTGTGCACTGTCACAATGTAGGATGCGGTACCAATAGGGTTGAAGAACGTTATCCCTGGCATCTGTGAGTGAAGCTGGCAGAAATAGGGAGAGATTGGAGGCCAATGTTCTTAGGACAGGGGCTCACAAACTATGGCCCATGGGCCAAATCTGGCCCACTACTTGTTTTTGTAAATAAAGTTTTATTGGTACACAGCCATGCCCATGTGTTACACATTTCTGTGGCTGCTTTTGTGCTGAACTGGCAGAGCTGAGTACTTGCATCAGAGGCTGTATTGCCTGCAGTGTAAAATGTATTTATTTTCTGGATATTTACAGAAAAAGTTTGACCCCTGGTTTAGAATAAGATTAAAAGAATTGGTTTGGGATGGAATGCTTGAAATATAGTGATAGAAGCAAGTACTTTAAACACGGGGAAGGAAGAATCTTCAGGCCCTGGTGACAGATTGTACGTAGGGGGATTTTGCTGCATAAAGGTTAAGGATGCAGTGTCTTTGTCGTGGGTAGAATGATACAGAATGACAGGCTTCCTGAAATCTGGGCATGAGTGTAGAATTTTGGTGTCCTTGACTAGAGAGATCTAGGTCTGTCCCCACTGGAAGGGGCTGGTGGAGTCCCCTACATGGGTGGCCTAAGGGCTGGGAGGCCACCCAGGTCCTGACCCTGCCTCTGTTAAGATCCCCTCCCCACCCGCAGTTCTGGTGGTGGATGTCACACACAATGCACTAGCACTCTGGAGAGATCCAGAGCGATTCAGTGCACACAAATTGATTCAGGTCGTCACTTAGAACATTTTGGATGGCAAGTCCCTAATCTCTGTCACCACACTGCACAGAGGTTGATTTTCAATTTACCTTTTTTGTTCTCAATCTTAGATGTTTTGCTTCTTAATTCAGAGCATTCATCTCAAGTGGATTCAGAAATTCAGATCTGATGATAAATTCACGTTTGTTGAGAATTTGGGAGGGAGGAGGGAGATGCTGTCAACTAAGCTTTTGAATAATGTCTGTTCTGACATTTTAAACTCTCAAGTGGGCTGAACCGTGGATCAACACATATAGGCATTATGTGACAGAGATGTACCATGTGTACAAATAGACTGTGTGTATCTGAATAATAGGACCTGGAAGGGAAGGTAATAGAGAAGCAAAAGTAAAGGAACTCAGAATGAGGGATCTTCTCTTGCTTCCAGGTTTTGTGCGGTAGGGTAGGAGGAAAGAGGAAATTCGTGTGTCTCCTCTGATTAGGCCTGATGCTAAGTAATATACATACACACATACGCCGGCCCCCCCATTTTATAGATGGGGACACTGAGTCACAGAGAAGTTAAGTCCTTCGCCTAAGACTGTTATTTATTAGTAAGTGGAACTGTAACTCAAATTCAGTTCTTTCTTATAAGCGTCTGGGATTCAGAATAACTCTACCTGGTTTCCTTTTCTTGGATATTTCTCCCTCTCCTTAAGCACTTAATATTATCATGAGGCCACGTTTTTCTTTTTTGTATATGATGAGGCCACTTTTTAAGTAACTGGTAGTTTAAGATTTGCTAGATCAATTTTTTATGCCCTTTTTTCTAGATGCCATTCCTTCCCTCTATCCCTTCCTCAAATGTTTGTCAAGTACAGGCAGGGTGCCAGGCCCTGAGGATAGAGAGACCAGGTTTGGGGCCGTGCCACTCAGTGTGGCAGACTGTTCTTGCCAGTTCTGTTCTTGGTCCCTGTTCTTGGTCCCTGCATTAGGGTTCTCCAGAGAAATAGATTACTAGGGTTTGCATGCATTTGTGTGTGTAAAGAGATTTATTATAATTGCCTTTTGCGGTTATGGATTTGGTCAAGTGCCAGGATCTGCAGGGTGATTGGCAAGCTAGAGACCCAGGAAAACTGACGATGTAATACCATTCAAAACGCTAGTAGCCTTCAGACCTAGGAAGAGCCAGTGTTTCCGTTCATAACCAAAGGCGGGAGGGAAAAAACAAAACAAACAAAAAACCCCACAATTTTCCCAGTCTGAAGGCTGTCAAGTAGGAGGAAGTTTCTTACAGAGGAGAGGGTGAGCCCTTTTGTTCTTTTGAGGCCTTCAACTGATTGGACGAGGCCCACCCACATTAGGGAGGGCAACCTGCTTTACTCAGTGTGCTGATTCAAAGGGTTAAGCTCCTCCAGAAACACTCAGAATAATGTTTGACCAAATATCTGGGCACCCTGTGGCCCAGTCAAGTGACACACAAAATGAAACATCACAGTGCCCAAAGTGTTCTACAACAAGGAAGTATGAAAATTATATAAGAAACTTCTAGAGAAATTGGACTTTGTGGCAGCCCAAGCATGTGATCAGTAGACTTGATGAGGAGGGTATAGGCCACTTTGTCAAATTCATGTGCTGTATTGCATGTGGGTCAAGCTGTGTACTGGGTACATGTGTTAGGGCCAAATTTTTATCCAGGATTGGTTGGGAGGAAAATTGATTCTTTTCCACTGATGGTCTGAGAAGTACTGGTGTGGGCACAGCTGTCGACATAGGCCATAAAATCCCACGTGATGGGCCTTGCAGTGACAAGCTGTACCCAGAGCTAGGGGAGCACTCCCGGGAGAGACCAGAACCCATAAGATGTCCCCATCACTGGTGTTTGCAAAGCACTTCTGAAAAGGTGAACTTTCGCTGTCCTAACCCTTCCCCCTCCCCACCCAGAGGGCTAGGACAAGCCAAAACAAAGAGGTCAGGAACCAGAGAGATGAGTAGCCCAGGAACAAAAGCAAGAATCAGGATGAATGAAATTAGAATGAGCCGTGAACTTGGCAGAGCAACAGGTCCCTTTGGTATCAAGCGGCATTGGGATCCATTCGCCAGGGAAGAGACACAGGGTCCCTGTGCACACGAGGCAGGGAAAGTCAGCTGAGAAGGGCCTGAGGCACATCTCCAGTATGCTCCCTTCCAGAAGCTGAACCTGGCCAAGGAAGAGGAAGGGCAGCTCAGGACAGCCTACCTTTAGAACAAACCAGAATTCTGCTCTTGATTGAGCACTTCCTATATGCCAGGTGTAGGGCACAGCATACATGTTGCCTTTCCCAACATTGGTTCGCCTCCTTAAGGCCTGGCATTTATCATTTCGTGTGTCTTCATGGTTGAGAAATCCATAGAGCTTTATTTTTTATTTTATTTTTCAAGTTTATGTAGTTAGAGTGCAAGCAGGGGAGGGGCAGAGAGAGAGAGAGAGAGAGAGAGAGAGAGAGAGAGAGAATCCCAAGCAGGCTCCACACTGTCAGTGCAGAGCCCTATATGGGGCTTGAACTCATGACCTGTGATACCATGACCTGAGCCAAAACAAAGAGTCAGACACTTAACCTACTGAGCCACTCAGGCACCCTGAGAAATCTATAGAGTGAAGAAAACACCTGCAGGCCTTGGAGAGCTAAGTTTGGTTAAAACCATTTGGGGTCCAGGGGCGCCTGGGTGGCTCAGTCACTTAAGCATCTGACTGCGGCTTAGGTCATGATCTCCCAGTTCATGAGTTCGAGCCCCATGTTGGGATCTGTGCTGACAGCTCAGAGTCTGGAGCCTGTTTAAGATTCTGTGTCTTCCTCTCTGTCTGCCCCTCCCCTATTCTTGCTCTCTCTCTCTCAAAAATAAACATAAAACAAAAAAACAAAAAAATACACCATTTGGGGTCTAAAGAATATTGATAGCATTTCCCCCTTGCTACCCTTGGAATTGTAATTGCTTGGGGATTACATAATTATGACTTTATTTATAAGCACATAATCAAAGAATTATAGGCATGCAAAATGTGGGGCTTTTGGGAGGGGAGCCAGAGGAAGTGATGAGGTCCCCCTGGGAGCCTACCCACTCCTCCACTTTGCTTCTGGATGAACTTGGACCTCACTGAGGCTGAAGGGAAGAAGGTTCAGAGATGCCACAGATCAGAATAAGCCAAGGTTTGTTGGCCCTTTTCTCCCATACACTACTCAGAGAACAGCCCCGAGTTCAGAAAATGTACAGCCTTTAACACGCTAATTTATGTCATCAACTCAGCTTACTTATAATACCACTCACTCTCATTGGAAACTACTGGAACTGTTTGCCCAATAAGAAACAAAGCGCCCAGAGCTTTGTATTTCCATACCTTACTTAAGCCTCCCATTGTGCCTGTGAGGTTAGCGTTTCTGTTCCCATTTCAGAGACTGGAAAACTGAAGCTCAGAGCATTTAAGTAATCCCTCCAAAGAACAAATTTCTCATTTTCTTTTGTTGTGAATTTTCCGGAGCTTCTGGGTGCCTTCCTAAATGTTCTGGTGTTTTGTTTTGTTTCCATAAGAAAGAAGACCGCTCAAGCCCCAGAACTCTTACCTCCCAGCACGAAAGCAGGGGCGTGGCCCCATACAGTCATGGAAACTTTATTTCTGCTCAGGCTCCACCCCAACAGGAAGGCTTAAGTGTTTAGAGTCTGACACCTGTTTTTGTTGGAATAACCTAAGACATTATCAGCACGGAACTACCCAGCACTGCACGGATGCATAGCGGGGCCCTGATGCTCATCTCTCCCCACCCCTGCTCGAAGGGTGGATGCCAGTTGAGCAAACACAATTGCCGTCAGTGGCCTATTCGTTTTTATTCTCAGTGGAACTAATTTGGTTTTACCAAAGAGGGAAACAGGTTTCAAAAGCCTGGGTTAGAGTTTGTAATTGGCCAGCTTGGGGACAATACAACCCTAAGCCACTGTGATTCTGTGTACCCACACATTCAGCCTCGGCCTTTGATCTGTGGTCCTGGGCAGTGGGATGCAGTGAGTCCTATATGCCACATTGATAGGAGGGGGCCAGGAGCTCAGGTGTTTAACCCCGAGGTGATTAAGAGGGAGAGATATGAGTCATGTTTGTGAAGGCCCAGAGACACATCAAAAAGCCCTGGGCAGAGGCCGACTCAGTTCAGCAGCACAGGTGAACCCCGCAGGGTGTAATTCATTGCATTCTTTGATCCTCAAGTTTTGTGGGTTGCAGAGACTCTCTGGGATGGTTTGGAAGCTCAGTGGGGTCTGAGCAGGAAGAAGAAAAACTTGAAGTATGGAAAATGAGAAGCTTCTTTTTTGGCGGATGGCTAAGAGAGGGTAATTTTCTAGAGATGTTATTTTTGCTTAGTAGTCCCTAAGGCAGCCGTGTTGTAGCTGGATACTGGGATGTCTGCAGCATAGGAACAGGGAGGACAGACAGCTTTGAGTGTGTCGTGTTCCTGGGGCACCTGTGTACAAGATGTGGTATGCTAAGTACCTTTGGGAGATGGGGATGTTGCATTAATAAAATGTTTTAAAGATCCATAGCTCTCTATAGGGCCTCTTATGAAACTGTATTTAAGTGGAGAGTGTATAGGATGAGACATAAGAGAGACCTGGGGACTAATTCTGACACTCCTGGGAGGTGATACTTCAGAAACAGGGTTTTGAAGGATGAATAGGAGTTCACATAGGAAGACCAAAATAAACTTCTGTCGTTATTAATATTTGTTCTTTTTGCCCTCTTCCACTTTCTCCTTTTCCTCTTTCCCTTCCTCCTGCTATTTCTTCATATTCATGTGTGTTTTATCCAGAAGAAAAACGCCTACCAGGAAATGTGCCAAGGTGGGAAAAGACGACAGGGTATTTAGTTAGGAAAAATTATGATTGTCTTCTCTAAATAGCATGTTACTTTTTATCACCTCCTAAGTCATTCTGTTCTCAACTCTGTCCCCAGGTCAGTCTGGACGCATCTCTTGGTCACTCACTTTGGATCCACCTTCCCTCGTGAGCGGAACAGATGCGTGGGGTGCGGGTCGGGGCTCGCGGTGTGCTTCGTCGCGGTTAACCGTCCCCCGGTCTTTCCGCCTCCCCAGATGGGAAGCCGGTGTCCCTGTCTCCGCTGGAGTCGCAGCCGCACAGCCCCCGGTACGCGGCCGCCGGCCAGCGGGAGCGCGAGAGCCTGGAGGTGCGCGTGCGCGAGGTGGAGGAGGAGAACCGCGCGCTGCGCCGGCAGCTCAGCCTGGCGCAGGGCCGCGCCCCAGCCCACCGCCGCGGCAACCACAACAAGACCTACTCCATGGAGGAGGGGACCGGGGACAGCGAGAACCTCCGCGCAGGCATCGTGGCGGGCAACAGCTCGGAGTGCGGGCAGCAGCCGGTCGTGGAGAAGTGTGAGGTAAAGAGCACCCCGGGGGCGGTGGTCCAGAGGCCAGCGGCCCTCACCCCTCGCAGACGCCACCGGGAAGCACCGCCAGGTGCCCGCGAAGGGCTGGCATTTTTGACTCGGGCCTACGTGGGAACCTTGCACGGCCGCTACCGTTGCCGTGTGGCCTGGCCAGTCGATTAGCCTCTCTGAGCCTCAGCCTTGCCATCTGAAAAGTGGGTACGAGAAGGCCTCCAGCACAGAGAGCTTACGAGGAGCAAAGGGATGGAAACCACCGCTTCCTTCTTTGCGGTTCCTTTTGACCCACTCAGGGTCTGTACGCCTAGTTGTCTTCCTGGGGACACCTGTTAATTTAGACTACAGTGTGAGTGGTGGACCTGGAGTTGTGGCCTTGCTGGGCAACAGTTCCCTTGGCCACCTCCTTCCTGACTTAACGATCAGTTTCTGGAGAACCAGAGACCTGTTGCTTCTCTAAGGCAGTGTCTTGAACTTTTACAACTGAATATCCTGCTCCCCACTTTTAGAGTATGCTTTCTGTGTTAGTAACTCTTTGGGCATTTGGAGAACTTACCCGCCCCTTCTCCCTACCGCCCTCACCCCTCTTGTTTGTGCTTCTGTGTGCCCTGAACGCAATGGCATGCATGTTCATTTCCTGCTTCTCCCGGTTCCCAAGGACAGGAATTAGAGCACCCCTGTTAAGAGCAAGGCCTTTTGTGACCCAGACACGCCCGAGTTCAAATCCCAGCTCTGATGGTTTCTGCCATAGGTGCCGGAGCAAGTTACCTGACCTCTCTGAACTTCAGATGCCTCACCAATAAATTTGAGAAAATAATTTCTGCTTCATGGGGGATTTATGAGAAGTAAAAGGGATGGGCCATATAAAGCCACAGACGGAACCTGGTTCGTAATATGTGTTCAATTGTGGTTAACTTTTGTTAATTTTGGTTAGATATATTACCTGCTGTTGCTTTATTCCATTTCCTGGCCACATTCTCAGAATGCTAGACTTCAACCCCCCTGAAAACACTTGGCAAACAGCAACATGTTGTTCATGTGAGGGGAGTCCTTGGTTCTGTTGCTCATACTGCAGTCAGGGAATGTAGGGCTTGCTGAGCAACATAGACTCAGGTCTGGGGAAGGTCAGTAGTGAAGGAGGAGAGCCCTTGGGCTGGGAGGATTTGTCATGGTCTCTCCAGCCTGGATGAGGGGTGGAGAGGTGGACGCAGGTAGATGGAGGCTGTCCAGTGAGAAGTGTACATGAGAGTATGAAGAATAGGAAGCAAGGTGAGAAAGAATGCAGGACATGGGGGGCTGGTCAGGAAGCACAGACAGCCTGGGCCAGGACATGATCGAACTGTATTTTCATTCATTCTTCCATTCTTTCGTCCAGTAGTTACTGAGCCTCCGTTATGTATCCCATGCTGTTCCCTGTGCTGGGAAATAGCAATGAACCAAACTCCTCTTGTCTCATGTTGAGGTGGGGCGTGGAGGAAGAAATGTTCAAGAAACAGCGAGTTGGGAACATCAGGACTTGTTAAAAGCTGTGGGTTTATTCAGTCCTGCCTGCATGCCTGGTCCCATCCACGTAACCTTCCACTGCCATCGCCAGTGGCCCGTGGTACTGAGTATCTCTCTTTTACATCTTCAAAAATGGGGACTCGGCAGTGTTATCAACTTCCCCCACTTTAGGCTGGTCTGGGAGGGCTGTAGTTTTGAGAACTTGTATTCTTGCCTGGGAGAAGGCTTGCTTGCTCTCTTGCATGTTGTCTGCTCTCAGGTTATGGCCCAGGTAGGAGGGCCCAGAGGGGGGAAGTGTATTTATGCCGTTATGACTGAGACCCACTCAGCTGCCCGAGCATCAAGGAGGTAAAAAGTGGAGAGGGGAAAGGAAAAGAAAAAAGGAGGACACATGTAGAGCAGAGGGAGAAAATAGGGGGCTTTCTCTTCCTACCACGGTCTGTCTGGCCAGCAGCTCCCTTCCCCCCGTTCAGTTTTCAGAGATACACCTCCTATTTCTAACGAGGGCTCTGCCTGGAGTGCCTTGCAAAATCGTGTAGGCAAAACAGCTACTGAGGCTGGTGGTACATTGACCTACATCCTGACCCCATCGCAGCTTCATAGCCATGTGGCAACAAGCAGGTTGTATCATTTTCTGTGTCTCAGTTTCCTCGATTGTAAATTACCGGTAACAAGATAAAAATCAAGCTCCTGCCTCGTACTATGTCAGGGGTGACGATATATATTAGAACTAGAGGCAAGCTCTAAAATGTTGTTATTGGCATTAGATTTCACTTTTAAGTGTCAAAACATCCCAGCTAACCATGGCTTTGAGTCTTCTCTTGAAGCTTAAGAAGGCTGGAGACCTTTTGAGTGGGGATGTCTGTTTTAGGGATACAGGCTTCCTTTATGTTTCGCTCAGCTTGCTTGACTGGCATTCCCAAGGGGGTCTCATTGTCCATAATGACTGTCCCAGCACTGGTCATATCTGTGCATGCCATCCAGCAGGCAGGAAGGAAGCAGCGATAAGGCAGGGCATGTCACCTTCCTTTAATAACATGTGTTAGACATTTCACCATCTGTTCCCCTTGGAGCACGTTGCGGAAAAACATTACTGCAGGGCTGTTGGCAGCTGCCATCTAGCTGCAAGGGAGCCTGGAAAAGTTGGGTTTTTATCCAAGGAAACCATGTTCTCTGCTAACATTTTGGAGCTCTGCCACTCGAGAGAACAGATGTTAGGGTTACAGTGAACATTCCCTATCACATGGGTTGTGCCCAGACTCAGTTGTGACTAGAATTGGGTACCCAAAATGCATCTTCTTGGGACCCACCCTCAGCCTATTACTTGAGGATCTCTGAGTGTAGGCTGCAAGAACATGGGCCTTAAAGAAATCTGTGCAGGTGATTCGAGATAGTGGGGCATGTTTGGAAGCCACTGCTTGAAGGCACAACATAAACAATGGGGTTCTCTATATCCCTTTGCTCTTTGAAAGATAAAGTAGCACCATAGGAATTAAGATCTTGGGATTGTTGATTCTTATCATAACTTCTCTTTTAAAAGTCTTTTGACTTGCACCTGGGAATTAAGATTTCTTCATTTTTCTTTGCTTTCCCTGTGTGTCTTGATAATGTTACTTCTTAGGTCCTTAAGGTTGGTTTTGGTAGAATTATCTGTGATGAAACCCTGGTCCTGTTCAGAGTTTCCGTAGATGAATTTGGAAGTCTTCATCTTGCTGGCATCTTGTCTCAGCGTGGTCTCCTGGGTCCACATTTACCATGAGATGCTGACTTCATACCCATTACAGTATAAACACTTTCTCTGTCTCCATCACTCGGTGTCTTTAAAGATTTCAGTGAAGAAGCCATAGAAGCGAACAAGAAATGTCAGTTAGTGGCGAGTGGCGTCAAAGTAGAAGTCTCCCTTCGTCACGACACTTTGCGATTACAAGCGCCAAAGCTGGTCCTGACACCCTGTCAGAGCACAGCGCCTCATAACCGGGGATGTTGTCATCCTCTCTTGTTGCACTGAAACTTCTCTGGGGTATGACAAGTATTTCTGGAAAGTCTTCTGTAATGATGCCAGGCTGTCAGCCGAGATATCTGGTGATGGAAACAATGGGCCTTCGCCAGTCCCTGTGCCTTCTTATCGTTCCTAATTATGTGGCCTTCAAATAGCTGTCCATTTTATTCTTGCCTTTCTCTGTTGTCAGGGCAATGCTGTTTCAGCAAGGCACTGGTTTCTGTGTGCCATGGAACTTGGAGCAGAATAATCCTCTTTGATTTCCACTCGGGCCAGCGTGCGTATGGATCTGTGTATTTTTCTTGCATTTCTGGTTCTGGTGAATTCTGAGAGTCCGCTCTGGTGCAGCTGAGAAGTCACCGACCTCGGAATCCAAATTCCTGACCAGGAATCTTTGCTTTGTCAGTCACTAGTCATGTGAGCTTGGGTGATTCAGTTACCCTCTTGTAGTCTATTTCATCATTACAAAATGAGAGTTATAATATGTTCTTCCCAGTGCAGTTGTAAGGCAGAAACGAGATAGCGGCTGGGAAACTAATTCTGCAAGAGTGTCACATATACTTACTCTGGGTGGTCCACTTTCCTAATGCTGCCTAACACATACCTAAAATGTAATGGCTTAAAACAATAGTGATCATTTTATTAGCTCTCTGGTTTTTTGGGGTCAAGGATTTGGAAAGGGCTTGGGTGAACAGTTCTGGTTTGGGGGTCCCTCATGTAGTTGCCATTAGTTCGTGGCTGGAGCTGAGCAGCGAGGGCTGGAGCAGCGGGCTCTGACCCAGAATCCTTCTTTCCTGTTGTAGACTCAAGGCCTCTCTGTGTCTGCCCCTATGGCTGGTTTGGGCTTCCTTACAACATGGCGGCCCCAGGGCAGTCGGCTGCCTCTGTAGCAGCTGAAGACTAAGTACAAGTACTCCAGTGACCAAGATACAACAGAAGCACTTTTTATGACTTGGCCTCAGAAGTCACACAGTATCACTTCTGCTGATAGTGTAATCTGTTAGTTGAAACAGTTCACCCAGTTTCGTGGGTAAAAGGATACACATTTCTCATCTTTCAGTGGGAGGAATGTCAAGCATTTGTGGATATACTGTAATATGGCAACAATTAATATTGTTATTATGGGAGATCAAGTGAATCGTACTCTCTGATGTGAGACCACCATTAGGGAAGTATGTCTCACCTTCTGCACTGTGCTTTGAGCTTCATCTCTTAGTATTAATGTAATAGTAATAAAAGTTAACATTTACTCAGCCTTTAAAGTAGATCAGACACTATGCTAAAATTTACATAAAATATCTCATTCGGTCCACACAGCAGCATACTTTGTTTTACCCATTAGAAGGCTGCTAAGAAAGGTTCAATAATTACTTCAAAGTCATACTGCCTGGAAGTGGCAGAGGTCAAATTTAAACCTAAGCAGTTTGCTTCTAGAACCTGTGCTTGGAACCATTGCACTCCCGCTCTGTGAGTTAGAGCGCCCGGGACCCACACTTACAGCCCCAGTCTGGCAGGTGCCCCACCTTGAAGGCTTCAGGGTGACCAGGCATGATGGAGGTCATCTTTCCCTTGGGGGCTATGGTAGCCCTGTGAGGGATACTCATTTCTCACTAGGTTGAGGCAAGGGTATGTCTGTTCTTATAAAAGAAGTTCTGTTTTAAATTGCCTTCCAGATTGTGACTGCATTTGTTAACTTAGTAGAGGTGTACTGTTTTACGTTAGGCATTATGTTTATAAAACTTGACATCTTGCAGCTTCGTTTTCTGGGCCCCTAACTAACTATACGGTATTTCGATCTATTGTTTTTACTTTGAGGATTTTATGGAATAACTCAGCAGTGGAGGGCTTGCCTGCCATCCTCCCATATGCATGTTGCTCTTGGAAGATGCTGTTGCAACATTTGGATTCAGATTTCGTTAGCTTCATAGGCGGTCTTTGGGGCTCCTTCAAGGATGTAAATCTGCTAAAATATCTTCCCTAAATGTCAGGCCTTGGAATTAGGGAATGGGTACAACTGGAAGAAACTTAGTAGGATTTTCTTACGTGTTGATTTTCAGGGAACCCTAGCTCCTACAGTGGTAACTTAGGTTCCCTCCTGTCCCTGAATCTGGTAATTACTGTTTCACACCAACTTATCCCCCAAACCCAATGGCTTCAAGTAACAAGCATCTATTTGTCGTACAGTTTATGAAAGTCAGGAATCTGGGGGCAGCTTAGTCGGACATTGTGTCTGTAGTTTTCTCGTGGGGTTGCAGTTGTCTGTGGGGGCTGTGACCATCTGTCAGCTTGACGGGGACCTGCTTCAGAGACGGCACAGAGGCATGGCTGGGACCTCAGTCCCTTAGGGTTGCTTGAGCGTTTTCACATTGTAGCAGCTGGCTTCCCCCCCGAATAAGTGCAGAACAAGGCAGAAACCACAGTCTTTTTTTTATGATCTAGCATTGGATATCATATACTGTTACTTCTGCCCAGTGCTATTGGTCATACAGACCGACCCTGATACAGCATAAGAGAGATTATTCAAGGGTTACACAAGCTGGCAGGGATCTTTGGAGGCAGTCTTGGAGGTGGCCACCTCACCGTGACAATGGCAAGGGGCCCTGTCTCCTGCAATCTCTTGTCTGTGCTTACCCTGGAGCAGTCCTGCCTTGATCTCTTTTCTATATTGTACTCTCTTACTATATTTTATTTCTAAAATGTACCATTAAGAACAACAAGTAAAGGTACAACCCTCTCGTGTTAAAGATGATGAAGCTGAAGTTGAGCAAAATAAAGGATCTGTCCTAATTTTACACAGTTGCCACCAAGGCCGAAATAACGAATGATTCCAGTGGTTCATTTCCATGTTCCTGTGTCTTCTACCCTCTTGTATGGGAGGAAGGTGAAGGAAGCACCAACATTTGACATAGCAGAGGGAATTGGGCAGCTCTGAAACCCGTCTTTTCAATAGTGGGGGAAAGACTATCCCAATCCTTACTTGAAGGAGAGTTGGTGATAAGGGCAGAAGGAAAGAAACTGATGTCTGACCTTCAAGAATATTTAAGGCTCAATACCGTGAAGGTGGTGGACCCTTCAGCATACTATAAACTCTTACATTAATAGTAACACTACTGATTTCTGATACATCTCTCCTACTTACAGGATGCCAGGCTCCTGTAAGATGATGAATCATCTCAGTTAATCTGTCCAGATTTCTGTGAGTTGAGAAATTTTTACCCCTTCTTTATAGATGGAGAAACTGAGGTTCCATTAGGTGCTAGTGTATCTTGAAAGATGGGGAGGAGTTTGTTAAGTGAGGTGAAGGACTAGGGCATATTAAATCAAGGGCACATTACGGAAGCAAAGAAACCCAGCAAGCCATCCAGCTTGACCGGGGCACGAACACCACGAAAAGAAGCGGGCAGGGCTTTTGGTGAGAATGATGCTAACCATGTCTGCTTTCACTTTGTGAGCAAGTGTTTGCTATGTGTGTGAGCTCCTGGACTCTTAATCATCCTAAATTTATAGCTGTGGAAGCTTGGGCTTGGTGAGGCTACATGGCTAAAAAGTGCAGGTCTACATTGTAAATCTTTTTTGTTTTTTGTTTTTTGTTTTTTTAATTTTTTTTTCAACGTTTATTTTTATTTTTGGGACAGAGAGAGACAGAGCATGAACGGGGGAGGGGCAGAGAGAGAGAGGGAGACACAGAATCGGAAACAGGCTCCAGGCTCCGAGCCATCAGCCCAGAGCCTGACGCGGGGCTCGAACTCACGGACCGCAAGATCGTGCCCTGGCTGAAGTGGGACGCTTAACCGACTGCGCCACCCAGGCGCCCCTCTTTTTTGTTTTTAATTGTGGTACAGCAAAGCCACTTAACATGAAATGTACTCTCTTAAAAAAGAGATGTGTGTTTCAGTAGTGATAAGTATATTCACACGGTTGTTCAACACATCTCTAGAACTTTTTCATCTTGCACAATAAACTATGTCTGTTAAACAGCAACTCTCCCATTTTTCCCTCCCCCTCCCTCCAGACCCTGACAACCACCATTCTGCTTCCTGTAAATGTGTCTACTTTAAATACTTCATATATGGGGCGCCTGGGTGGCGCAGTCGGTTAAGCGTCCGACTTCAGCCAGGTCACGATCTCGCGGTCCGGGAGTTCGAGCCCCGCGTCGGGCTCTGGGCTGATGGCTCAGAGCCTGGAGCCTGTTTCTGATTCTGTGTCTCCCTCTGCCCCTCCCCCGTTCATGCTCTGTCTCTCTCTGTCCCAAAAATAAATAAACGTTGAAAAAAAAATTTAAAAAAAAAAAAAATAAATAAATACTTCATATAAATGGGGCCAGACAGTACTTGTCTTTTTTTCTTTTAATGTTTTGTTACTTATTTTTGAGAGAGAGAGAGAGTGTGAGCAGGGGAGGGGCAGAGAGAGAGGGAGGCACGGAATCCGAAGTGGCTCCAGGCTCCGAGCTGTCGGCACCAGAGCCCAATGCGGGGCTCAAACTCACGAACCGTGAGATCATGACCTGAGCCGAAGTCAGATGCTTAACCGACTGAGCCACCCAGGCGCCCCCAGCCATCTGTCTTTAACAAGTCTTCCAGGGAATCCTGATGAGAACCTTGAGTTAGAAGGCGGCCAGGGTAAGGACCCTTCTTCCAGTAGCCAAATTTGGTTCTGGCTCCAATGTATTATGAGTTTGTAGTATTCTCTTTGGACAGAGTGTTTCTTGCCACAGGCTTTCTTTGACCAGCTAAGGGCCAGAGCCCAGGTGAGCTTTTCTAGAAAGCTTCAGGAAAATGTGGCTAACTTTGAAGGTCAGACTTTTTTTAAATTTTATTTTTATTTTAAGATGTTTATTTATTTTTTGGGGCGCCTGGGTGGCGCAGTCGGTTGAGCGTCCGACTTCAGCCAGGTCACGATCTCGCGGTCCGTGAGTTCGAGCCCCGCGTCAGGCTCTGGGCTGATGGCTCGGAGCCTGGAGCCTGTTTCCGATTCTGTGTCTCCCTCTCTCTCTCTGCCCCTCCCCCGTTCATGCTCTGTCTCTCTCTGTCCCCAAAATAAATAAACGTTGAAAAAAAAAATTTTAAAAAAAAGATGTTTATTTATTTTTGACAGAGAGAGAGAGAGGGAGAGAGAGAGACAGAGCATGAGCAGGGAAGGGGCAGAGAGAGGGGGAGACACGAAATTGGAAGCAGGCTCCAGGCTCCAAGCTGTCGGCACAGGGCCTGACGTGGGGCTTGAACTCACAGACCGCGAGATGATGACCTGAGCTGAAGTCGGACACTTAACCAGCTGAGCCACCCAGGTGCCCTGATGTGCATCTTTTTCAAAAAAATAATTTTACTTCTTGTTTGTTTTTAAATATCTTGGAGTAACTAATATCCATATTAATTAATATCCATATTAATCCATATCCATATTAATTAAGCAATTGATATCCAACATCAGTATATATAGCTCTACTCTACCTTTGATTTTTTTAATGTTAATTTATTATTTAAAAAATTATTTTGAGTTTATGTATTTATTTTGAGAGAAAGAGAGAGAGCACAAGTAGGGTAGGGGCTGAGAGAGAGGGAGAGAGAATCCCAAGCAGGCTCCGCACTGTCAGTGCAGAGCCCAACATGGGGCTCGAACTCGCAAGCTGTGAGATGATGACTGAGATCAAGAGTTGGATGCTTAACTGAATGAGGCACCCCATTAATTTATTTATTTTTAATGTTTCTTTATTTTTGAGAGAGAGAGAGAGAGAGAGAGAGAGAGAGAGAGAGGCAGAGAGAGAGGGAGACACAGAATCTGAAGCAGGCTCCAGGCTCTGAGCTGTCAGCACAGGGAACGAACGACACGGGGCTCAAACTCACGAACTGCGAGATCATGACCTGAGCCGAAGTCGGACGTTCAACCGACTGAGCCACCCAGGTGCCCCAGTACTTGTGTTTGAGATTAGCTCGTTTCACTTACCATGACGTCCTCAAAGTTCAGTTATAGTATGAGACAGGATCCCCTTCCTTTTTAAGGCTGAATAATATTTCACTGAATGTATAGCCCACATTTTGTTCATCCGTTCATCTGACACTGCACACTCGGGTTTGCTCCCACCTCTGGGTATTGTAAATAATGCTGCAGTGAACGTGGGTGTGCAAATATCTCTTTGAGACCCTGCTTCCAGTTCTTCCGGCTATATACCTAGAGGTGGGATTGCTGGATCATATGGTAATTCTATGTTTAATTATTCCAGAGAACACCATATTCTTTTCCACAGCAGCTGTACCATTTTATCCTCCCAGCAATGGTGCACGAGGGTCTAGTTTCTCCACATCCTTGCCACAGATTGTAAATCTTTATGTATCTGATAGTCTGCTTCCTCTGCTGGGGAAGTTGACTGCAAAGTGATCACCAAGGACTTTGCAAGAATACATCGTGTGGCTGTTTCTCCCCCCGCCCCCACCTCTGCCTCCCTGTGCTGTAGCACCTCTGGCTTAGTGCAATGGTAAGACACACCTGAGACGGAGTTTCATGTGCGGTCTATGAAGGTGTGCCCTTGGGACCGGCGCCTGAAGGCTCTGTGGGGTTTGTTAGAGGTAGCTGCCCCAGCAAACAATTCTCTGCAGGGAAGGTAGTTCCTGGCAATACATACCTCATTGAAGGGGCATTTGGGCAGCATATCATGGCGTGTCCACCATGCTTAGGTGATTGCAGTAGCTTCCTGACCTTTCTGCTTCCAGCTTGCTCCTTCTGCCGCCCTCCCCGTGCACCTGCACACAGACATGCTCTGTTCTCAACGGGCAGCTTGAGTGATTCTTTAAAATAGAAGTAGGATTGCTTCACATTCTGTGTCTCCCTCTCTCTCTACCCCTTGCCTGCTCATGCTCTCTCTCTGTCTCAAAAATAAATAAACATTAAAAAAACAAAAATAAAAATAAAAATAAAATAAAAACTAAAAATAAAATAGAAGTAGGATCATGCCATTTCTTAGCTCTGAACCCTCAAGTGGCTTCTCTTTTCACACACAGGAAAAGCCAAGTTCTTCCAAATGGCTGTGAACTCTAGAAGGTCTCCCTCACCTCCTGGCTTTCTTCTTGTGGACTGGTTGCCATGCAGCCTGGCTCCCTCTTTTGCTCCAGGCTATTTCCCCAGCACCTACAGTTGAGTCTGGCACGTAGTAGGTGCTCAAGTCTACATTTGCAGAATGGTTGCAGGTTTGGCGAATGTGGGTAGGCTTTTGGCTCAGGCAGGTCAACCTTAGGTAGGGATGTAACACACACCATGTGTGGCAGGTTCGTTTGGGGCTGTATTCAGACAGTGCACCTGCTCCAAATCCTGGTTAGACTTCTGTTGACTCACCCTAAAAATCAGTCTGCCCCTTTAATATGTCTTCCACATAACATTTGGATTTCTGATCGGGTGAGGGTACTCTGTTCTTTGTAACACAGGAAAATCCTAAAGTGGACCAGAAATATGCAGGATGGAGAATGCCTGGTGGTTCATTCGTTTGTTGTGCATTTATTAGGCCTTGGCTATGGAGAAGGTGCTCGAAGTCCCCAGTGCAGGGGTGGCCCTTCCTGTCCTCATCCTTGGCCCTGTAGCCCCCGTGGTTCCACCTGCCCTTCCTTGCTGAGCCCCTGACAGCTTGGGTCCCATTACAGTCAGGAGATGTCTACTTTTATTTTTAAATGATTTTTAATTTTTTGAATGTTGACATACCTTAGGAGGTGTTCTACCTTTATTTTCTACAGGATGCAGATAATTTTGTCTTTTGAGTCCATGGGTTTTTGTATTTAGAGAAAACAGAGTTCGATCACTGGCTTCCCAGAAGAGTAGGGATGTCCTGGAGGTTTGTAAGATGATTTTAGATGGCTCGTTAGCAATACATTGCTTTCATTTTAATAGTCACGTATGTCACAGGGTGGTATGGGTTTCACAGCAGGACTGTGAATTCAACCCCTCGGTTTGCCACTGACTGGCTGAGCCAAAGACACTTAGCCACCCTGTGTCGCTCACTCGTCATCTTGAGATTTGGAAAACGCTGGATGTTAGGAAGACTGCAGAAATCCCCCCGATCCATGCTTTCACTTTCCACGGTTACAGTTAGCCGTGGTCAGGCTGTGGTCTGGAAGCAGATGGTCCTCCTCCTGATGATTCGTCAAGTCAGTGGTAGCCTAATGCTGCGTCAGAATGCGCACGTCATTCACTCATTTCATCTCCGCATGTAGCGATTTCATCTTCCTTCATCACAGGAAGAGTGAGTACAGGACAATATGAGACTTAGGCCACATTTATATAACTTATTATAGTATGTTGCTATAATTATTTTGTGATTAGTTACTGTTGTTAATCTCTTACTGTGCCTGATTGATAACTTCCACTTTATGGTGGGTATGTATCTGTAGGAAAATACATAGTATATTATAGGGTTCAGTACTATCCAGTTTCAGGCGTCCACTGGGGGTGTCTTGGAAAGTATCCCCTGTGCACTATTGTATATAGAAATTCTACACTGCTCTTAGACAGGATTCACCAAGGATCAGAGAGGTTACGTTACTTGCACAAGGTCACTCAGCTGGCCAGAGGCTGAGCTGCAGCCACCACCCAGCTCTCCCGAGGGGGTTAAAGCACAACGATGCTGAACAGCTTTTCTTTATGCTGTTGAGGCATTTGGTGAACAGCATTACTTCACGAGGTGCACCTTCTTGCCCTCCCTTGTCTGCGTACAACAAGCCAGTGGGGCGCCCATTTTTATGTCCATTTTACAGACAAGCCAGTGAGGCTCAGGGACATTGAATGAATGCTCCTCAGTCACAAAACAGTAGCTTAGCCTTGATGTCGCGGCTCAGACCAGATCTCCCCATGAACCTTCTTCCACCTCTGTTTCTAGCTGTGTGCTTCTCCCCAGCTGCCTGTCCTCCTGGAGTCCTGCCTCCCTGCCCCTTGCTCCCCCACCACACAATCAGAACGTGGGCTCAGCCTGACTCCTCACAGCACATTGTTGAAATGGGGTTCCGCCCTCTCTCCCATCGCACAGTCTCTCGCAGTGTTGCTGGGGGGAAGCACAGCTGGGCACAGTATTAATTACTTCTTCTGGGGCCATACCTTGTCTGCCGTCCCTTAATTTTTTCCTACGTTTCTTTCGGGATAGCAGGAACTTTTTCCCTGCGTCCATATTTGAGAAGACAACCCTGTGGAGATTTTTCTTGTGTGTGTTGGGGTTGGGGGAGGGGAGGCCAGAACACAGAGAATGTTCTTTTTCAGGTTCTCTTGAAGGCTAACACACAGAGAGTTACAAATCCCAGGTGGCCCTGAATGTCAGAAGTGACAGTTGCTCTGGTCCAATCACTGGAAGGCCCTCTCCTCCCTGAAGCCTGCGGGTACCCTTTTGGCCTAGATGGTGCAGGTTGCTCTAGGCTGCGAGGACTCTGATCTCGTCAACATAGGATCCTTCCCAGTGTTTGATGGGGTTGTCTGGTGAGCTTTCTCCCTCTTCTCTTCATCCCGGGGAACTGCTTCACCTTTCCATCCAGCTCAACATAGTGCTTGGCATATCAGGGACGCCAGGAATGCCCATGTCATGCCTGAATCCTTCTTATAAGTCCTAAAAGTCGATGTCTCTCACTCGAACCTAGTTCAGCTACATCATGTCTTCAGGGGCAGCTTGTGGATGTGCTGAGTGCCAGATTCAGGACTAAAGGGAGTGAGCACGAAGCTTCGTGGGCTTCCTCAGAAAGAACTTTTCGTCCATGTGTCTGAGAACTTTGTCAAGCTACTTAAAGTTTATACATACAGCTTCTACATTCTCAAGTTTGTTACATTGGTGCTCTCCTGCCTTTTTTTTTTTTTTTTTTTTTTTTTTTCAGCTTAGGGATGGACAGTTTATTTATGAATGCTTCAGAGTCCTCTGTGCTTCCCTTCCAGCCACCGGAACCAATGTGAGGCTAGGAAGGGTCACTGGAATTGGTCAGGCCCTGGCAGGAAATCAATGGCACTCTTGAAGGAGGCAGGAAGGGTTTAAGGCAGCGCAGACATGCGAACTGGTGAGGGTGGTGAAGCCACTAGAACCCCTGGGCCTGAGGGATAGGAGACAGGTGGCCTAATGGAGCCCAGCAGAATCAGAACTCAGGGGGAGGGTTTCTGACAGGTACAGGGGATCTGATCTCTCCTGCTTGCCCTCAGGCCTCCCAGTGACCAAACTCCACCAGAAACCAGAGGCAGTGGGAGCCCAATTATTCAGTCTGTAAATGTCAGGCACTTAGGCACAGAGCAAATTGAAAGAGGGTAAGAGTGAGTTTGGAGGCACAAATTAAGATCATCACCCCAGCCCAGTCTGAGCTTTGTGACCAGTAAAGGTAAGTATGACATCTATATAAAATGTAAGCAAGTCTTGATGACTGGCCTGTGGTCACCCAATCTGATATTTTAGATGCTTCACTTTGATGGGATGAATGTCCAAGTAGTTTGGCCACTGGCCATCTTTTTTTTTTTTTTTTTTAGTTTAGTTAATTTATTGAGAGAGAGAGAGCACGCACAGGAGGGACAGAGAGAGAGAGAATCCTAAGCAGGCTTTGCACTGCCAGTGCTGAGCCCGATGTGAGGCTCAAACTCATGAACTGTGAGATCATGACCTGAGCTGAAACCAAGAGTCAGATGCTTAACCGGTCGAGCCACCCAGGTGACCCTGGCTATTGGCCATCTTTAAGTCACCACAAAGAGACGCTTGAAACCTGGGCTTTGTAGCTTCAAAACCAAGTTATCATGGTGAGACCATATTTGTGGCTCTGCTCTTTGAAGGGACATTCATCCCTGTCCCCCTACTCTCTCTGCTCTGAAGCCTAACCGCTGACCCATTCTTGGCATTCACTCCTACACCTACAAAAGCTGGGACCACCCAGAACTCTTCCAAGAGCATGTTCACAGTGCTCCAATTTTCTGCCTTTCTTGGTAGCAGGGCCTTGCTGCTGCGGCTCCAGATGATGAATTTATTCATGGTGGCAGGTGTATTGGATGAAACTAAAGAGATTGGAAAATTATGTAAAATGTTTGAGAATGTGCACGCTCGTGCTTTCATTTAATGGGCCCATTTTAAAAAGCCCCTGAACCCTGAAGCCAAGACAAAGTTTGATATCTCAGAGGCCGCATGTTTAAATATTTGCAATTGCAAAGAGCTTGATTCAGCGTGCTTTTATCCATTCTTGTCCCCTTCCTGGTTATGTCTCCTGCGTGCAGGCATTTTCCTATTCATTTCCTTGGTGATTTAAACGGTGATGGTTGCATCCGCATAACAGTCTTTCATCCCAAGTCTTTTGGAGATATTATCCAGAGATAAGTGATGGTGTCTTCTCTTCATTTTACAGGTGGAGAAATTAAACTATGCATAAATTAGACTGAGTCAAGGTCGGGTTGGTAGCTTGTGGGTCTGAGTTTCCCTGTACCCTCTCTTTTTCTTTCTAAAAGCAGGGTTTCCTCACAACAGCCCTGTGACCTTTTGGACAGGGTAATGCCATGTTGGGGGCTGCCCTGAGCCTTGTAGGGGGGTCAAGCAGCATCCCTGGCCTCTGCCCACTCAATGCCGGTAGGCCTGCACACACCAGGAATGACAGCCAAAAATGACTCCAGACACTGTCAGATGTTCTGGGTAAGGCAGAGGGGGATGAATTTTGCCTCCTGTGGAGAACCATTGCCTTCCAGCAGAGTAATTTAAGATCCTGGACACCAGAGATTGTGAGTTCATTGGTCTGAGGTGGGGCTGGGGCACAGGGTGTATTTTATAAACCTTTCAAGTGTTTCTGATGTACTATCATGGTTAAGAATGTCTGCTCCAGAATTCGAATCCCATCTAAGCCTGAGTAAACTTCCCCTGGTGATGTTGCGGGGGGTGGGGGTCCGGGGGGGTGGGGAGTGTGGTAAAGTAGGCCTGGGAACCAGAGGTCATTATCCTGAAAGCCTGTAGGGGAGCAACCAGGATATCAGAACTGCTTTTTTATTTTTATTATTGTTTTTTAACTTTGTACTTTGAAGTAATTATAGACTTCTAGGAAGCTGCAAAGGTAGTACGTAGGGTCAACAGAACTGTGTTTTGAACTGGCTGATGAGAATAATGGGGAGTCCAGAAGCCATGCCATGGGGAGAGGGCACCTCTGGAGGCCCCTCTCTCTTTTTTTTTTTCTTTTTAATTTTTTTTTTTTTGAGAGCAATTTATTGCTCTTCTTTTTTTTTTAATTTTTTTTTTTTTAACGTTTATTTATTTTTGAGACAGAGAGACAGAGCATGAACGGGGGAGGGTCAGAGAGAGAGAGGGAGACACAGAATCTGAAACAGGCTTCAGGCTCTGAGCTGTCAGCACAGAGCCCGACGCGGGGCTTGAACTCACGAACCACGAGATCATGACCTGAGCCGAAGTCAGATGCTTAACCGACTGAGCCACCCAGGCGCCCCATGGAGGCCCCTCTCTTAATTAAGTATTGGGTGCTAGAGGGAACGTGCTCGTTCTGCAATACTCCCAGGACAGAGCAAGCCTGGGGTGGCTGTTAGGAGGCCGGTTTCAGTACAAGGTGGACTGTGCTTTGGCGAAAGGTACAACGTTGAGAGGCGTGACCCCTCTATTCTTTGAGCTGTTGTGAGAGGCTGGATGGCTTTCTGTAGGGGCTGCCCTAGAACAGGGTTTCCCAGTCTTTGTCAGTTGCTACAGCACACAGGGTAGTCGTGCCTGAGGGGCCAGCCCTGCCTGGTAAGCCTTAAGACCTCGCTTCAGGACATGAGTGACTTTGTCCCCTGTAAGTCACTGACAGCACACCAGGGTGCCAAGGGGACCCCATTTGGGAAGCCCAGCTCCAGAGAACATCATCACTATGATCGGAAGGCTGTGTGCCAAGCGCCATATTTATTCCACTCTTGGTATTGTTCCCTTATGTGCTCCATGACCTCCTGCAGGACATGTGTCATGGCCCTGTGTGACTGTGAGATGCCACACCTTTCCCAGGGTCACCCTGGGCTAAAGGAGGAAGCCAGGATTCCTTTCCGGAGCCCGAGCTCTTAACTGCTCAGATGAGATGCCCCATAAAGTCCCCTTCACTTCTCCTGTCTTGAGTTCTTGGAACGATGTCCCAGCTGGCGCCCTTATAGGTGTTCATTGGTGTCTTTGCCTGGTCGGGCTCCTCTAACCTGAGTCATCTTGCGAGAACATTTCCCAGCTCTGAGCCATCACTTCTCAGTCTGAGATCCCTGATTGTCACTGCTTCCTTTCAGGGTGTATTTCTTTCTTCTCTCATGTGACCAGTTGTCGTTGTCCCCCAGCTTGGGGGCAGGGGACGCACTGTTTGCCTATGTGAGCCGATTGCCCTTTCTCTCGTCCCCAAAATGTAATTGAAAAGAGCCTTAATGGTTTCCAAATGATGATAGCTCCATAAACCGATTAAAAAGGCCTTAATAAAACTCCCTCAAGTTATTTTCCACAGCTGCAGACTATGCCCTTTGTTTTCTAATGATCCCAACAAGAAATGAGGGTGGTTTTTATTTTTCATGTGGTCTGGAACACCAGGAAGGCCCTCTTCCATCTGTTTAACTGCTCGCCCGGTTTTCTTTGCTTCCCAGACAATCCACGTTGCTATTGTCTGTGCCGGATATAACGCCAGCCGCGATGTCGTCACCTTGGTCAAGTCTGTCCTGTTTCACAGGTAAGCGCGGCCACTGTTCTCTGTGGGCTTGTGCGTGGGGCCGGGGCGCGTGGCTCGTGCGTGTGATCCTTCCGTGTCACTGCCTGCCTGCACACTTCCTCTGGAGAGAGTCAAAGAAGGGCATCACTGAAGCGGCTGTGAAAATACGCTTTTTGTCTGAAACCCTGGGGACATTATTGTGTCAATAATGTTTAACGGGAGCAGTTAGGTGCTGTCCCACAACGTTTAGGATTATAGCTCTTAGACCTAAAGGGACCTTCAAGGACACTTCAGATTTGAGGCTTCCATTTCTTCATTGGCTTCCTCTCCTGACAGTCACCAGACCTCTCTGTTTACACATCCCTGTTGACAGGTTGTGTTGTGGACTGAATTGTGTCCCCCTAAAACTTATCTGCTGGAGCCCTAGCCCCTACTCCCTCAGAACGTGAGCTGTATTTGGAGATTGGCCTCGAAAGAGGTAATTCAGTTAAATTGAGGCAATATGAATGGACCCTAATCCAGTATGACTGGTGTCCTACTAAGAGGAGATTGGGAGACAGACTTATGCAGAGGGAAGACCCTGTGAGGACACATGGAGAAGACCCCCCCATGTACAAACCCAGGAGAGGGGCCTCAGGAGAAACCAGCCTTGCCAGCACCTTGATCTTGGACTTCCGGCTTCCAGAACCATAGAAAATAAGTTTCTTTTGTTTAAGCACTCCCAGTCTGTGGTATTTTGTTATGCAGCCCTAGTTAGCTCATAGAGGTTGCTTGCTGTATTCCAGTTGTAGCCTGTCCCATATCTGGGCATTTCTAACAATTGGAAAGTCCTGCCTTATATTAAACTGAAATTTTCCAACCCGTAGATAATGTGTGTGGGTCCTCGTGGATCCCCGTGGAACTAGCCACATAAAGGACAGGTTTCTCCTCCACCTGGAAGTGATTCTGCTTCTCCTAAGTCCTCTCTTATCCAAGTTAAACGCCTGCCATTTGCTTCTACTTTTTTACAGGACTTTTCTTGTTTTTTTTTTTTTTTTTCACTATTTTGATTGATTGATAGATTGATAGACCTATTCAAGGTGTATCCAGAATTGAGTTTGTAGTTCTAGCCAGTATCCTTGGCTGTGTTCTAACATTCTTACCAAGGGTTTAAATAAAGCTTATTCATGGCTGTGGCCAAGATGCAGAAGGTTCTGGGCAGTATGAATAATCACGAGAAGCTCTTAGATCTCAACTGAACAGAGATCAATGTCACGTTAATGCCCGACTCTAGCTGTCAGTGCTGAGGTCTGCATAATCTCCCTCCTGCACTTGGCCTCCCAGTCCCCACAGATCTAGCCTCTCCAATGCCAGGTGATACTTTAAAAGGCAAATCTGGGGCGCCTGGGTGGCGCAGTCGGTTAAGCGTCCGACTTCAGCCAGGTCACGATCTCGTGGTCCGTGAGTTCGAGTCCCGCGTCGGGCTCTGGGCTGATGGCTCAGAGCCTGGAGCCTGTTTCCGATTCTGTGTCTCCCTCTCTCTCTGCCCCTCCCCCGTTCATGCTCTGTCTCTCTCTGTCCCAAAAATAAATAAACGTTGAAAAAAAAATTTTTAAAAAGGCAAATCTGATTTCTTCAAACCTTTTCTTGGCTCCTCCTTGTGGACGGGAGAGAATTAAACCTCTTCACCGTGGTCTATCTAGACCATCAGGACCTGATGTGATTCTCTCTCCTCCCCTTGCTGATACTTCACTCTCCAGAAACATTGACCTGCTTGAATTCCCACCCTCTCCCTGCCTGTTGTCTATTTGTCCATTTCTCACCTCCTCCAGCCTCTTCCTCCTCCCAGCCTGGCAAACTTCTTATCCTTCTTTTTCTTTTTCTTTTTAAAAAAAATTTTTTTTTTAACATTTACTTAATTTTGAGAGAGAGACAGAGAGAGAGAGAGATCAGGGGAGGAGGAGAGAGAGGGAGACACAGAATCCGAAGAAGGCTCCAGGCTCTGAGCTGTCGGCACAGAGCTCAATGCGGGGCCCGAACTCATGAACCATGAGATCGTGACCTGAGCTGAAGTCGGCCACTTAACCAACCTAGCCACCCAGGTGCCCCTCCTTATCCTTTTAACAAGAGGCCCACCTGTACCTGTTAGTCTGGGCTGGGGCTCCCCTTCTCCCAGCCCACAATACCCTGTGCATCTTTCTGTTACTGGACTTAGTACATTGTATTTTATTTCTGTATTCATGTTGTCTTTTGTAGTCGAATATGGGACTTCTGGGGACAGCAACCATGCCTTATATTTCTGTATTCTCAGTATCTTAGCAAAGGACTTCACATGTATTAGGTGCTCCATGAATGTTTACTTGTTTAACAAGTGAATCTGGGGAACTTCATTAATAAATAACCTGAAGATAAATTTATTCAACCAGTTAACTAATAGATCTAGCTCAGACCTGGTTCAGCTACACATTCATGCCACTCTACAGCTGAGTGATTTTCAGCAGGTCATTTTAACCCTTTAGACTTTCATGCTTAGGTTACTTACCTCTTGCTGTGAATCAGTTCACCCCGATATTTATTAGATTGAAGACAAAATTTATTAGCTCAACTGTTTAAACTGAACTCACCTGGGCGGGTCTTTTGGTGGGTGCCCTGATGTGCCTGTAGTCAGGTAGCAGGCCCACAAAATGTCAGATTCCCTGATCTGCACCCGGGAGCAGGAGATTCCCTGCCTTCCTCCCTGCTCAGTCCCTGCCCTGAAGTGGGGAAGGGGGAGCACTGAGTAACCAACAAGTAGAGAATGCGGTCGGCTGATGGGAGGGGCTCTCCGTTCCCTCCTCTTACCTCTGCCAGGTTGGTATTGGGATTTCAGTTGCTCCTCTCAGGAGGAAATGGGAATACCAAATAAAGATACCAATAAAGCCCCAAGTGGGGCTCCACCTCATGTCTTCTGACTTAAAGTGAGATACCGTTTCTACACCACCATCACTCCTGTGTGTTGTTTGAGACTCCTTGTGGTTCGTCAGCCTTCACCTGCTTGAAACCGGGCATTTTGTCCCATAAGCACTGAATTAGATGAGTGGTTCTCAGCCTTTTTGTGTTTGTTTCTTGTCACCAGTAAAAAACTTGGGTCCCTCCCTGATTGGGGGGAAAAGCCCCCCTGTTAAGAGAAGAGTATTCGCATGATTACAGACAGTCAAATGTGCTGCCTCTCAATTATGGCTCATGTTAAAGCCATAAAAATGTTTTGTGTTGCTGGGTGTAAATATTATCGCTGTTGCTTCGCTACAAATCAAATAATTCCAGTAGTTGCCGACCAGCTTCGCTACAAATCAAATAATTCCAGTAGTTGCCGAAACCCTAAGGAATCCCATTGAGTGTAAACTTTTACTCCTACAGTAACTGCGCAGCACAAAGATGTTACATTTAAAAATAGCAATAGATTTATAATTGGCTGCCAATGGCATGCTGTGTTTTGGTGGCGGCCTGGGGATTTGAGAAGAAAGCAAATTCTTAGTATGCGTTAGGAAAATTCTACACCCCACATCAGTGAGGACTTGATCTTCACCCAGATGACCACTTAAATCCCTCCCATCCTTGGAATTCTACAATGAGAATGTCTGTGGATTGATGTGCTGGTGATAATGACTGGAGATATCAAGACAAAAGGACTTTTGAAAGACTTTCAGCTCAGAAAATCCAGCTATAAATAGCTTCACTGCTTCAAAGCACGTTATGGGGATTAACCAATACATGGTTATAAAATACTTTGGCAAATGAAGTACCTTTCTAGTGTTAATAATAATGTAATAATAGTGGTGTAGGATGCTTCTTTTGGCTTTCTCTGTTAATTACAGCAATTAGATTTATTTTCCAGACAAGACTTTCAGCAAATTTTCATTTAAGGCTTGCTTTGTTACATCAAATCAATTTTACTTCTGCAGTATGCCTGGTGACAGTTGACATAGTAGATTTTAAAAGAGAGTAAAAGAGTGATATAGGCACTCCGTATACTCCTACCAGAACCAGAAATTGCTATAACCTTTTTGGAAAGAAATTTTATGGTGTTATGCCCAAGACCTTGACCCTATATGACGACTTCAGAGACTCTGTCTTAAGAGGATAATCCTGGGCGGCCTGGATGACTCAATTGGTTAAGCATCCAACTCTTGATCTCAGCTCAAGTCATGATCTTGCAGTTCATGAGTTTGAGCCCTGCATCGGGCTCTGCTCTGACAGCACAGAGCTTGCTTGGGATTCTCTCTCCCTCTCTTTCCCTCCTTCCCTCCCTCTCAAAAATAAATATTTAAGGGGCACCTGGGTGTCTCAGTCAGTTGAGCGTCTGACTTCGGCTTAGGTCATGATCTCACAGTTTGTGAGTTTGAGCCCCGCATCAGGCTCTGTGCTGACAGCTCAGAGCTTGGAACCTGCTTTGGATTCTGTCTCTGTCTCTGTCTCTGTCTCTGTCTCTGTCTCTGTTTCTCTCTCTCTCTCTCTCTGCCCTTCCCCTGCTCGCTTGCTCTCTCTCTCTCTCTTTTTCAAAAATAAACATTAAAAAAAATCAAAATATTTTTAAAAATCTTTAAAAAAAAAAGGATAATCCTGATTGTAGAAAACACTTTTATGACATACTGCTTATAATGATAAAAATTTGAATCATACTCAGATGCTTGGGTGGCTTAGTTAAGCATGCAACCTCGGCTCAGGTCATGATCTCACAATTTGTGAGTTTGAGCCTTGCGTTGGGCTCTGTGCTGACAGCTCAGAGCCTGGAGCCTGCTTCAGATTCTGTGCTCCTCTCTCTGCTCCTCCCCCACTCATGCTCTGTCTCTGTCTCTGTCTCAAAAATAACTAAACACTAAATTTTTTTTTTAATTTGAATCATTCTTAAAAACAATAAGACTAAATAGTGGATCACTCTTTTATATAGTAACCCATGTTCTCAGTTGGTGGACAAATTGTATTTTGTGATATAAAATAAGTGATAACACAGTTCAAAACATGTGCATAATATTCTGTATAAATACAAGCACATATGTGTCACATGTGTGCAGATGTGCACAAATATTCTCAAAACACTGGTAGGAGAAAGACTAGCAGAGACTTTGTTTAAAAAACGGAATTTTTCATGTGTTTGGAGAGGTAGAAATAAAGGTGATACTGTTTTTGTTTTCTCTTTACGTGTATTTTGGGTCATCTCATTGTGCAAAGAAAAAAGGTGGATGAGAAAGAATGAATACAAAATACATGTGAACAAGGGTTTATCTCATAGAGAATAGCACGATATGTGTCCATGGAAGGGCTTTTAAAAGGAAATTGGGGGACGACCTGTAACTCCAATCCCATTTGCAAATAAACTGGGAAGTGTAGCTGTTCTTCAAGGAGGCGAAGCTTTTAGTGAGCAGAGCGAAAAAAAAATTACTTAGTTACTTAGTAGCTAAGTGTTTACCTCCTGGGCAGGAAGGTGGGCCAGCTTGTAAAAATTTAATATTTGTTTGCTGGAATGATCTACTGATTCTTACACTGTATAGTCCCGTTGGCAGGAAGAAGCTGGGTGATTTCCCTTACTTTGCATATCAAGCAGCTGGTTTTTTGTTTTTGTTTTGTTTTTTGTTTTTTGTTTTTTTTTTTTAACTTCACTCGTGCCCCTGAAGAAGATGGAGGGTAAAACAGCCTATTTGTGCCAAGTATCCGTCTCTAATTGTGTTATTGCTTATTCAGGCTTAAGCTTATTATACAAGTAGAGTCTAGCTTGTGAAGGGAAGGACCTAGGATTTGAATAAAACAAACAAACAGAAGTAGGTTCTGATTTTGGTCTTGCCATCTATGAGCCAGGTCTCTGTACTTCTTAGAGCTTTGGCTTGTTCTATAACCTTTCTTACAGCCCTGCTTGACTGTCAACAGAGATAATCTATGTGAAACATTTCTGTATTTTTTTTTTTTTTTTGAGAGACAGAGAGAGAGAGAGAGAGAGAGAGCATGGGAGCTGGGGAGAGGGATAGAACGGGAGAGAGGGAGAACCCTAAGCTCAGATGGAGCCCGGCATGGGGCTCGATCCCACGACACTGGGATCATGACTTGAGCTGAAATCAAGAGATGGGCACTTAACCACTGAGCCACTCAGGCACCCCTGTATTCTGTTTATTGAACAAATATAAATGTAGCTGTCACTCTATATCAGGCTCTGCTCTAAGTGTTTTTCAGATATTAATGCATTTAATGCTCCTGTGACTCCAGGAGGTGGGTACTATTATCACCCCCTTTTAGAGATGAGGAAGCTGAGAATTCATGTTAAGTCCTAGCTCAGAGTCGCAGGATGCTCAGATATGGGTTGGTACCCAGTCAGTCTAGCTTCAGAGTCTGAGCCCTCAACTGGGGGTGGCAGGGGGGTGGGGTGGGGTGGGGGTTACTATTTTGAATATCATTATTCTTTCTGTTTTTAATCATCATTTTGGGTGACCTTGTGGACATTGTTATTGCTACTATGATCTCTGTAATCACACCTTCATCCCTCCACTGAAGTATGTATTTTTGAGGTGCTGAGCATAAAATAAATAGTGGTTTTAAAGGCTTGGACATTAGTGTTCTTGTAAAACTTAAGAAAAAAGCACTGAGGAAAGGAAGTGGTAACTGTGAGGTGATAGTTAATTAGCTTGATTGTGGTGATTATTTCACATCCCACACATATGTAAAAACATCACCTTAAACGTTCGTAATATATTTAATGTATACCTTAAATGTATACAGTTTTTGTCAACTCGACCTCAGTAAACCTAGGGAAAAGAGAAAGTGCTATGGTCATGTGATATCTTCGAACAGGTAGGATACCTATGCTATTTGGTCATGCACGTACATGTAAAGCCAAAGAAAAGTGATATGTGTAGTTCAGATACCAGGCATCACGTAGGCCATTGTATTTGACCTTCATCCCAACCCAGTACGGTAGATGCCACTGCCCCCACAAATGGATGAGGAAACTGGGGCTCACAGAGGTTAAATAGCTTGTTCAAGGTCACAGGTGAGTAGATGATGCTCCTGGGATTCTAACCTTGGTTGTGCCAAAGCCTGGAATCCATGAGGCCTTTTTGTTTGTTTGTTTTTGGAAAGTTGCTCTGTATTTCTCCCACGGAGAGCTCTTCTGATGTGATGCTGACTTGCCCTTGAACCCTCCCACACGATCAGTGCTACCTCTCTTCCTTCTAACTGGGAACGCACACCGAGAAACCCTCATTCTGGTGGCTGTGTTTTTCTGCAATAAGTTGTATTAAATCTCCAAGTGTAACAGATTCACTGAGCATTGGAGCCGCTGTCACAGGCTCTTTCTTTTTCTAAAAATTGCCATTCCATTGTAAACTTAATAATTAAGGATTATTTCAGCTCAGATGTCCCTGTGTATTTTAATAAAAGCAGACCCTAGATTGCCTTGTAGGGGCTGTGGCACATTCCTGACAAGATAAGAAAGGAAAGGCAGGGAGAAAGCTGGAGTTTAATCATCTTTGCTCTTTGTATTACCATATTTACGGCATCCCAACCTGGACCAGGGGAGCAGTTAAGGAAATCAGAGGCGGCAGGAGCATTGCTCATTATAAGCGAAGTCTGCAGGCTCTGCTGAAGATAAAACATGCACTTGCTTCTTTCTTTGTTGTCAAAGCGTGATCTGGTCTGAATATAGACCAGACTTAACGTCTGTGTCGTTCAGGCCCCGGCAAGCTACATGGGACCCGTTCTATATTAAGATATTCTGGCCTGTTCACATAGAAGCCTTTTCTCATGGGCTCAAAGCAATGCTCCCCAAATGCATATATAATTGGCAGCTGGTATAAAAGGCTGTTTTTGATGTTGTACAGAAATAAAATTAAATAACAATGAATCATCTATCGAGGAAATTATCTTTGTGTGTGTGTGTGTGTGCGCGCGTGTGAATAGTAAGAAATTCTGGATAAGTGCTTATCCTTCCCTTGGTAAAGTTCTGTTGGTGTGAATGTGTCGTTAACATCTGTCTAACTCTTGCTAATCTCCCACTGAAAAAGAGAGTAGGTGGCAGGCTCTCAGCCTTTGGCTGATTTTGGAATTTGAAGGCGCCGTATCGTTAAAACTATTCCTTGGGGCACCCGGGTGGCTCAGTCGGTTAAGTGTCCCACTTGGGCTCAGATCATGATCTCCTGGTTCATGGGTTCGAGCCCCGCGTCGGGCTCTGTGCTGACAGCTCGGAGCCTGGAGCCTGCTTCAGATTCTGTGTGTGTCTCTCTCTGCCCCTCCCCCGCATGTGCTCCGTCTCTGTGTCTCTCAAAAATAAACATTAAACACACACACATACACACAACGAATTCACGCCTTCCTGAGCTAGGAGCTGAAAGTAAAGTAAGACTCAGAAGTCACACCTGGAGATTGAAATGCCACCTTTATTGCAGTTTGCTGTGGGCTGTGGGATGTTCTTTCAAATGTGGGCACAATTGGGCTCTTTTTTGTCCCGACCAGTTGAGTTTCCCTCCCAGTCAGAGGCTGGCCTTCCCCATGTGGCGGACCGTTTATTGTACAACACAGCTCCCTGAGGAAGGAAGCCAGAGACCACCGAGCGGACCGGGTCTACTTTCCTCCCCCAAACCCACAGGTCACATCCCATCACAAGCAAATGAATAAGTATTGGGATTTGATTCACATACTGTAGCGTTCACTCCTTAAATGTGTACAGCGTGCTTGTTGGTTTTTAATATTCAGAGTTGTCCATCCATCACTGCTTCCTAATATTAGACCATTTCTATACCCTCAGAAGCCCTTGTACCCATGCAGAGTCTTGCCCTGTTTCCCCTTCTTCCATCCCCCAGTGGCCACTTGTCTTTCTGTTCCCGTGGATGTGTTTGTTCTGGACATTTTGTAGAAATGGGACCTTCTACTATTTAGTCTTTCGTGAGTGGCTTGTTTCCCTTGGCATCATGTTTCCATCCGTGTTGTGGCCCGTGTCTGTGCTTTATTGCACTTCATTGCCAGTAACATTCCACTGCGTGGCTCAAGCACGTTTTGTTTGTCCGTTCATCACTTGGTAGCCATCAAGGTTGTTTCTGCTTCGTGACTGTTACGGATAATGCTACTACAAAGGTTTGTGTGCAAGCTTTTGTGTGAACACGGGTTTTGTGTATAACTAGGAGTAGGACTGCTGTGGAGCTCAGCGGCGGTAACTTTTTATGCTTAATTTTTAGAGAAACTCCAAGAACCTGTGTCCAAAGCAGCTACACCATCTCTCACTAACACCATCTCTCTACTAACAAATAAGGGTTCCAGTCTCCCCACATCCTCACCGACGCTTGTTATTGTCCTTTTTTTTTTTTCATTATTATTGTTTGAGCCATGTTAGTGGCTGTGAACTGGTATTTTGTGGTTTTGATTGCCATCTCCTGGTGGACTGACGATGTGGAGTATCTTTCCTTGTGCTCGTTGGCCATCATATCTCCTCTGTGAGAAATAGCTGTTCAGATCCTTCACTCAGTTTTTGATCAGCTTGCTTAGTGTTTGAGTTGTAAAAGATCTTTATATATTATGGCTACAGGTCCTTTATGAAAAGCTTTGCAAATTTTTACTCCCATTCTGAGATTATCTTTTCTAGTTTCTTGATGGTGTCCTTTGAAACACAGATGTTTTAAATTCTGACGAAAACCAGTTCATTTTTTCTTTTGTTGATTGTGCTTTGGATGTTGTGTCAAAGAAACCATTCCCTGGAATGCCTCGGTGGCTCAGTCTGTTAAGCATCCAGCTCTTGATTTTGGCTCAGGTCAAGATCTTGTGATTTGTGAGATTGAGCCCCAATCCAATCCTGCTTGGGATTCTCTCTCTCTCTCTCTCTCTCTCTCCCTCTCTCACTGCCCCTCCCCTGCTTGTGCTCTGTCTCTGTCTCTCAAAATAAATAAATAACATGACGGGTGCCTGGGTGGCTCAGTCGAGGGGGCATCCAACTTCGGCTCAGGTCATGATCTCACAGTTTGTGAGTTCGAGCCCCGCATTGGGCTCTGTGCTGAGAGTTCAGAGCCTGGAGCCTGCTTCAGATTCTGTGTCTCCCTCTCTCTCTGCTCCTCTCCTGCTCATGCTCTGTCTCTCTCTGTCTCAAAAATAAATAAAAACATAAAAAAATTTTCAAAATAAATAAATAAACATGAAAACAAAATTAAAAAAAGAAAAAGAAACCATTCTATAACCCAATGCTAAAAGATTTGCTCCATCATTTTCTTGTAAGTGCCTCTACTTGTAGCATCCAGGTAACTGTGTCAAACTGTGAGAACATTTGGATCTCTTTGGTAATTATTGTCTATTTATTCTTTCAATAAACAGGTACTGGATGTTACATCTACAAGGGGCTATTGAAACTCTGAGGATAAGATTATTCACAAAATACAATCCCAATGCCTAGACTCCACCTAGCAGGAAACAGAGAAGTGAGTGTCAGTAGATTATTGGGGTCACATGTGTTTTGAGCCCCGGCGTCCATGAGAAGCACAAAGAAGGGCATCTGGTCTAGCGGAATAGCTTCCCCGGAGCAGTGGTGCTGAAACTTGACCACAGAAGGCTAGAAGCGCAGGTAGGGAGGGAACATGAACGCGGTTAAGGAAGAGAGACAGCAAGCACACAAGTCTGCAGGAAAATGGGATTAATCTGTACCCACAACTAGGCACTTGCTTAGCACTGGGTTTGTAGAGAGAGAAAATGAGGGTGGTGTGTTGTGAAATAGCGAAACTCCACCCTACATAGCTCACATTCTAGTGGGTGGGCAGGAGGTAGACCTGAAGATGAATGTAGAGATTTCCAGTGCTAAGCAGTGCTAGGAAGATGGGGCGCTTGGGTGGCTCAGTCGGTTAGGCATCCTACTTCAGTTCAGGCTGTGATCTCACAGTTTGTGAGTTCAAGCCCCGCGTCGGGCTCTGTGCTGACAGCTCAGAGCCTGGAACATGCTTGGGATTCTGTGTCACCCTCTCTCCCTGCCCCTCTCCTGCTCATACTTTGTCTCTCTGTCTCTCAAAAATAAAACATTAAAAAAAGTTTTTAAACAATAAAAATAAAAGGAAGTGCTAGGAAGAAGCAAGGTGGTGGAGAGCCATAGGGGAGGGAGGGGGCACTTTGGAGGGAATGGCCATGAAGGGCCTCCCTGAGCAGGTCACTCTTTATTCCTGAAGAGGGAGAGGAATTGGTCACATGCAGGTCTGGGCAAGAGAATGATTGGAATGCAAGTTTGAGGAGGGAGTAGGAAGACGTGAGCTTGGAGAGGTGGACAGGGTGAGATTATCAAAGGTCCTGCCAGCTCCAAGCAGGAGGCTGGACGCGACTCATTGTACAGTGAGCAGGGGGTTGTGTGATCATTTTGGAGGGAGTTGAGGGCTTACAGGACAGAGGATCTTTTGGAGGGAACCAGCACAGAGACCCTATGAGAGAAGGGGTGAATATATTGATGAGATCTCACCAAAGAGCAGACAGGCTAATAAATGCTAATGCGTGTTAAGTCCTTACTCTTTGTGGGTCACTATTCTAAGTGCTTCATATATTTTAAGTCAATCTGATAATAACAACCTAAGGAGCTGAGACTCTAAGACTAAGTGGCTTGCTCAACTTCATATCATTACTTTGTGACAAACCATGATAAGAAGCAGCCAGGCAATTTGGCTGTAGAGATCTGGCTCCTGACCACTGGGCTGAGCTGCCTCTCAGGGCATGGAATTGATAGGGGGTGTGGGAGATGGGCCGGGAAGGAGCCCAAGCAGTACTCCCATGTTAAATGATGTGCCTTAGCCCCGGCAGGGAATCCCAGAAGACAGACATGTATAAGAGGCCCCTATTTAATATGCCCGGTGTCGTTCTGAGAGCTAGGCTGCACCATGAGTCACAGCCAAATGTCTGTCCTCATGGAGCTTACATTCTTGAGGGAAGACGGGTACTAAACAGTCTGCAAAACTCGTAGTAACCTGGTATTAGGAGGGTTGTAATTAGGCCATCTTGATTCTGAGTGGTCTGTGGGCATGCAGGTGGGACCATCTAGTTGATGGTTGGATTTATAGATTAAAGCTCAAGGGAAACATTCTGGTTTACACAGAAACTTGAAACAAAGTGGTCTGGGCAGTGTTTTCACATGCTTGTCCTGTGGCTGCCGAGAGGTGTGGTTGACAGGACCCTCATTCTCACGGTGGTGTGGAAGGCGGAGCTCAGTAGAGCCTTTCCAGGCATTCTGCCTCCAGGGAGTGAGACCAGGCTGCTGGTGAGCTGTGTTGGATTGCGGAGATCGTCAGCAAAATGCCAGGTCCCCCATGGTCCCCTGGACTGGGGACCCTGGTGTGCCCTCTGATTAAACATTTTCATAGTCTTCTAATGAGGCACATGGACCCCTTTGGCCAAGCAAACAGCTAGTTTTGCCCTAAAGATGAGCTAAGTGTCTCTCTGCATTGATTCTTCATTCTGGGGAGATACTTGCAATAGACCAGAGTGAGAGCTTGTAAGGGGAAGGCCTCACACAAGCGCTCTCCGTGCCCTCTGTGGGCCTATTGCTCTTTCCATGCTGGCGCATCCTCTGCTCTGTTGCCAGATTAATGTCCCGAATTACAGCTTTGATCTCCTTCCTGCTCGGCACCCAAGTCTTGTCTGGGTCTCCTTCTCTTACAGAATGAAAGTCATGGATCTTAAGAGGTCACACACGCTGGCTCAGCCTTCCGTTAGGACTTTCATTTTTTCTTTTTATCCTCCCTATTCCTGGCATGCGGGAGGTGTCCACCAAATGCAGCAGTGTGGTCAACCCAGGTAAAACTGTTGTTCCGTCATAGACATGCTGTGTACTTCCTTGCCTCTGTCCCTTTCCTGATTCTGTCACCCCTGCAGAACGCCTTCATCCTCCCACCTTTTCTTACCTGAATGTCTGGTTTAACAGCCACGCAGTCCACGCAAACATCCTAGATTCTCCACCGTGGAGAAGTAGCCTCTTCCACTCCTGTAGCTTTTCTGTGTCTCCTTGCAGAGCCATCCCGTACAGTTGCACAGTTGCTCACCACCCAACTCTAAGGGTACCCTTCACTTACTGTCCGTTCAAATGTCTCCCCGGGAGGTGTGCAGTTCCCAAACTTAGCAGTTGTGTGAGGTAGCCCCGTGTTCCGGCCCACCCGCGTTCCAATGTTTATTTAGTTATCTGTGTCCTCTCTGTCTCTGTTTCTGCCAGCCTGATAGCTTCCCGAAGAGAGGAGAGTTCCAGTTCCTGAGTCACCTAAATCCCCGTTATGCCTTACTTGTACTTACTGCTTGACAGCTCTTTGTTGCATGTTTATTCATTCAACTCATTTTGGATTTATGGATGGAGGAACTAATTGAAATTACTTCATTTGAAAAGTGATGTAAAGCAGTAGAGAAAATAAGTTCCCCGAGTTAACACTGGTAACGGTGGCCCCATCCACTCAGGGTGTTATAACAAAATACCACGGACGGGGTAGGGCTCATAGACAACAGATGTTGATTCCTCTCAGTCCTGGAGGCTGGGAATCCAGACCAGCGTGGTCTGGCTCTGGGGGGAGCCTGCCTTCCTGCTTTTCGGTTACAGGTTGCTGACTTCTGTCTGCATCCTATGATGGAAGGAGAGGGGGAGCTCTCTGGGGCCTCTTTTCTAAGGGCGCCAATCCCTTTCAGTGGGGCTCTACCCTCACCTGCTTTGGGAGTAGGGCCCAAAGGCCCCACATCTTGACACCTTCACCTTAGGGGCTAGGGTTTGACATAGGAATTTGAGCAGGCAGGGCACCAACATTCAGACCATACCAGGGGTTAACATACGTTGAAATCTTACACACCAGACACCTTATATATACATTATGCTGGGTCACGTGGTTGACTCAGTCAGTTAACTATCTGACTTCAGCTCAGGTCACGATCTTGTGGTTCATGAGTTTGAACCCCGTGTCAGGCTCTGTGCTGACAGCTCAGAGCCTGGAGCTTGCTGCGGATTCTTCGTTTCCCTCTCTCTGCCCCTCCCCCACTCATTCTCTCTCTCTCTCTCTCTCTCTCTCTCTCTCTCTCTGTCTCAAAAATAAATAAACATTAAAAAAATTATATACATTATGTCACTTAGTCTGCACAGTGAGGTATTGTTTACTTACCATTACCATTCTTGATTTGGAGATGAATAGATTGATGCCTAGAAAGATGAAGTGATGTGCTTCTGGGCCTTCAGTTAGCAGTTCGTGAAGCCAGGGCTCCACTCCAGACATTCTGGAGCAGAGCCCCCAGCTCTGAAGCATTGATGTAGACTGCCATTGACTATTGTTACCATTCTTACGGTAAAGTTAATGGTGGCCTAGAAGGAGGGACATTGGCTTTCTTTTCCTGTTGCACAAGTGTTTGTTGAGCCCCTGTTATGTGCCAGGCTTTCTGCAGGGCACTGGAGATGGAGGTGAAAACATGGTTTCTGTCCTTGGGGGCCTCGTAGTAGAGAAAAGGAGCCACATGTTTGAATAAGTATCGTAGTGCCGTGCTAGGAATGGTAGTCATGTTTTTCGTAGGAGATGCCAGGTTAGCAGGAAAAAGGACGAGAGAGGGCTTATAGGAGGTGTCCTGGAGGAAATGACTTAAAAAGGGAAGTTTGAAGGAGGAACAGGAATTCGTGGGACCTCTAAGTAGGGGCGAGTATTCCCTGGAGAGCAAGCTGCACATGGAGATACAGACGTGTGGACAGCGTGATCGTGTTGGAACGAATATACGTAGGTTGGTCTGTTTGGTATTGCCATTCGGTGTCGAAAATTATGCCGTTCCTCTATTGTGGATACAAATGTAAACTGACAGTTACAAAGGCTTACCTTTATCCATTCTGGATGCATAAGTCTCCATTGTGGCTCCTGTGGGTGGGGGGGGTGGCGGTGCCAACACTGAGGGCTAAATGGACCCATGTGTCTTCCCAGTGACTCTGATGAGCTGCCTCTCACTTAGCCTTCAGGCAAGTCACTGGCTGATAAACATGCCCCCGCCACTGGCACCAGTCCTCCCTCGTCCACCTGGTAGCTTCTTATGGGGAAGCTTCTTAGGACTTCCAGGGAATGTTGTAGGGCAGGTGTGCCCCTTCCCCTTGACTATAGGTAGTTTATGGGCACATTTGCACTTTTCAGGCAATGGGTCCCTGTGGAGAAATTCTGCAGTGCTGATTGGGTCTTGTATTCATTTATTCAGTTTGTCACCCTTGAGCACCTGTTATGTAGATGGTGGGTTTGCCTTGGATAATAATTGCCTTTGGGTCCAAACTCATCCATTCAGCTCCATCTGGCTTTACCCCCCTCATCTTAAACTTGGTGCCTCCAATCCCAAACCCATCATCTTCCTCCAATATACCTTTCTTCTCCTATCCCCTGTCCTGGAGATACCACCACCAACCCAGGAACCTCAGTGTCCCCTTCTGCTTCTTTTTCTCCATTTCCCCCCATATCTAAGATCTCTTTTCCTAAAATCCCTCTAGATTCAGCTCCCTTATTGTTCTTCCCCAGACTCAGTCCTACTCAGATCCTCATTTCACATTCACCTAGTCCTGTCTTCCAAATGATGTGTCCACCTTGGTTCCCCTTATCTGTCCACTTTCCATCACCCATCCCTCCATTCAGTTCATTTATTGAACTCTTTCTGCATTCCATGCACAGAGCTACATCGTAAGGTGATCCACTTGAACGTGACTGGCCCAATCCTTGACCTCCCTAAGCTCACAGTCATGTGAGGATCTAGACAGGTAAACAGGTGAGCAAAACCTAAGGGTGGGTACATGGCACTAAGATGGCTTTTCGTTGGGAAGGCCCCTGACCCAGTCATGGGTAGTCAGGGAAGGACTCTAGGAGAAAATGGTGGTAGACCTCAGAACTGAAGACTGGATAAGAGACAGATGCTGACTGGGCAGCGTGAATGGTGGGAGAGGAGAGGGCCAGACCATGAGATTTCCAACAGCAGCGATGGTGTGTGTTACCTTGTCCCCAGCATCCTGCTCATCTCCCGCTAAGTAGTAGGTGCTCAATAAGTAGTTATCAAAGGACCAAATGCAAGAAGGTTTCTTACAGAGCAAACCAAATATGCAAAGGCCTAGGTGAAGACAGCGTGGGAGCATGGGAACCTGAGGGAGGGTCTAGAGCAGGGCTGGGGAGAGGCCTGAGCTGAAATCAGTCATGTTGCTACCACGCCTCACTGATGAAGTCTGGACTCTTTAACTGGGCGTTCACTGCACTGCTTCCTGCACTTTGTCTTCCTTTGCTCTGACCCTTGGGTCCCAGCTAACTGCTTGTCCCCACATACTCCTGGCATGCCCCTCGGCTCTGGCCATAGTCTCCTGTTACTCTCCTTGGATTGTGTCCCCCTCTCCCTTTGCTTCCTTTCAAACCCCTTTATCTTTCGAGGTATTGCTCCCCCAACTCTTCCTTGTACTCCTGAGCCAGTCAGAATTAGCCCTTCTTTTTCTTTACTCCCATAGAACATTGTGTTCTATTGTGGTTATTACCAACATTATGTTCCACCTTGTGTTTGTATTTAATTGTGGATCCCCCGTCCCTCTAAAGACTATGAGCTCCTTGAAGTCACGGGGACCAGGTCATTCTCCTTTAGATTTCCCAAAGGTGCTCATGCATGGTGTTACAATTTATGCTGCTGTTTTTACTAGCTCGATAGTATTTATGAGAGTAGCCCTCCTGGATTGAACTATGGCTTTGTGCCTGGTGCTTTCTCAAGAGAACATATCTGCTATTTATTGTCCTATCTGTGTTTATTATTGATATGCATCATATATTATACTTATCGACACAGTAGCCCGATAAGGAGATGTTTCTCAACGTTTTACAGAATGAAGCAGCAGCAGTGAAGAAATAGAAGTGACATGCTCAGAATCCCCACTAATAAATACCACAGTTGGGACTTGAACCCATTTCTGGTTGACTCCGGAAGCTTTTCCCATATGTAATGCTAGTTTGTATTTTGGGTACTGCCTCAGTAATGGCTGGTTGATGGAGGTGGAACAAAGAAAAGCTGTAGGAATGTTAAGTGAGGGTAAGCTGACATTCAGTGATGGGAGCCCCCGGTGATGCCATCTTGGATGCCTAGGTTCCTTTTAGAGAGGAGCAAGCAGAAAACAGAACTCAGAATCTTCCCAGTTGCATTCAGCCAGTCCAGAGACCCTTCTCTGTCCATGTGCTTCTGAAACTAATGCAGATACCGTTTGACCAAATTGTTACATATGCTTAAGATTTCTGGAAACACAAATATGCTAGTAACAGGTATGGTGGTTGGCTTGGATGGAGCGTTACCAATGATTTTACCCTCTCTGAAATCCTGAGGTTGCGTGAGATGCCTTCTCTCCTTTTTAGCGCTGGGTTGGTAACGTGCCTGACTGACTTTCACAGCTGCTGTGAAATTGGTAAGCATGTGATTCTATGGCTGGAACTCTCCCTGCTGACCCGTCTTCTCCCTGCTTCCTACAGACGGAACCCTCTCCACTTCCACCTCATCGCCGACTCCATCGCAGAGCAGATCCTGGCGACGCTCTTCCAGACGTGGATGGTGCCCGCCGTACGTGTAGACTTCTACAATGCGGACGAGCTCAAGGTACAGGCGGGAGGGGAGAGGTGGCCCCCTCAGCTCCTCATGCTGGAAGCTTTTCCTGGTTGTGGTTCGGCAGACTGGCAGTGGAGGAAATCTCAGCTTTCAACTGGAAACATCCAGAATATAATTAATGTTGTTTGCCACCTGCATCAGATTTGACTGCGGAAAGTATTAGAGCAACCACGTCCTCAGCACAGAATCCATGTTGGTCTGTGCGGTTCTGGCCACCAGGGCTTTCCTTAGAGGTGGAGGCCATTGGCCTGGTATACATCTGAAAGAAGTCCGTGGTGGCCGTTCTAGAGAATTCTGCTCCCCAGTGAGGTCAGTGCTGAACTCAGAGTCAGATGGGCCCGGGTTGTAATTCGTATGTTGTCATTTACTGGTCATAAGATAGAAAGCAAATAACTTAGACCTTTGCTTTGTCTGTTTCTCATCAGTGAAAAGGTGATTATAATATCAACCTCAATTGGATAATTAATAGGCAAAAATGAGAGAATATGTGTCAGTGTGCTTTAAAAGATCATGCTGAATAAATAGCACAGACTGTGTTGGACTGGAGGGTTTCACCAGACGAGACTCATTTGGTCATGCCATTTCCTTGTTTAGAATCCATGTTGTGCCACGTTGTTGCATCAGGACTGAGATTCACGGTCTCATTAAGAAGTCCTGCTTCTGGCTCTTGACTCTTCTTCCAGTCCCATACTCCGCTCTAAGAAACCACCTCTGGTCCCTGCTGGCTCTCCTGTGTTGGAGCCTTTGCTGATGGTGTTCCTTCTATCTGGCCTGCCCTTGCACCTGCCTTTTCACAACTCCTCCTCACCCTGCAGGACGCTGCGGCATTGGCACCTCCTCCGAGAGCCTTCCCTGACCTCTCCAGAAAAGAGGAAGATGTTCTCTATTCACGTGTCTGTCTACCGCTTTAGTTTAGAACCTTCTTAATGGGGGAGGGGGCGGGAGCACGTCTTACTCCTTTCTAATTTCTAGTGCACAGTTGGTACCCTGTAATGCTTGTGGATTTAACAAATTGCTGTTGTTAGAGGAACATGTAACTTTGCAGAAATATGTTGATGTTCTATCTCCAGTCACCTTGGGAAGGACTAAACACCTAGGCATGAGGCAGATTCGAGCAAATTGCTTGTTCCAAACCTCATAAAACCATTATCTTTTCATTTCGGAGCCATAACATTTTAAATAGATCACAGAGATGCCGGCCGGAGTTTCTGATTTTCCCATATTTCAGGCTCTGAGGTTGATCGAGATGTTCAGAATTTAGCATTTGGGGATTGTCGTGGTAATTTGTGTGCCATTCCAATCTATTCTGAGCTAAAATTGATTAACACTCTTAAAAGGGAAAAACAGAATTTAGCAAATTGCTGCACTAATTAAGGTGAAAGCAAGCCTCTCTGTCTCCCAGGGTCTAAGCGCCAACACAGTGGGGAAAAGCAGCGGGAGGGGAGGCACAGTGCCTGGCTCTCACGGATGCTCCTGCCTCCTTCTTCGTTCTCCTTTTTGGGACTATCCTGTGCCATGTCCCATGTAAGCCTGTACACCCTACTCTTTAAGAAAACACAAAAGTAGATGAACAGAACCCCAGGTTCATATCCTCACTTGCCATTGAAGAACCATCTGATTTGGGTCCTGAGCCCTGGCTCCATCAGGGCCGGCCACCAAGTCAGACCCTGAACAAGATAATTCCTATGAAGGCCCAGCAGTGCCTGAAATGCAAGTTCTTGAAAATGCCCCATACACTCCCCTTTGCAGCCAAGGCAACATAGGATTAAAATACTCTGGAGTATATGGCCTGTTAGGAAACCTGTGGACCATTGGGAAACTGAAGGAGTAAGGCAAGGAGTATAGCAAGGGCTATAATCTCCTGGGGATGCAGGGCTTCCCTGAGGTCTTGAACGAGATGGGGGAAGGAGGGTTGGTGCTCTGACTCTCCCATGACCACTTTAATCCAGGTGGACCTGCTGTTTATTACTTTATATACTGGATTTTTATCCATTTGAATTGGTGATTCCATGGCTTAAAAAATAGGAATAAAAACAACAAACAACAACAATCTGATGTGTTCCAAAGGATGCTGCCTTCAGTGTCCTGTCCTCTAGTGTGACCTTTGCTCCCAGCTACACTGTGCAAGGTCTTGAACACCTGCATTTTATCTCCCTACCAGTTAGCACCCATCTCCCACCATCCTGTATCCCATGAGACTCTTGTCCGAATCCTGTAAGGACAATGGGTGTGAAACCATTTTGTACACATAATTTGGCCATAATTGATGATCACAGTAATACTGATTTATGCATAATCCAGCTCTGCAAACTCTAAACCATGATCTGCCTACTCCCTGCAGCCTGAGCATCTCTTGGCTGTAGCACCATTATCTGTCTGCTTAGCTGCACCCCCAGAACCAAGAGTTTGTCTTTGACAGCCCCTCTTCCTCACCGTGTGTCTGTCCACTCCACATCCTAGCTGGTCTCCCGTCTCCCCTGCCACCATCCCACTCTGAGCTCTTGTGACCTCTCCCTAACACAACCGCAGTCTCTGTCCAGAGTAGTCTTTTCCCCTCTGCTCTGCTCACTCCACCTCCCCCAAATGTATTCTCCATCAGTAGCGTGAGTTGGATTTCCCAACGGCATGCCCAACCATGCCATCCCCTTTGCTGTGGCTAAAACCTTCCATGGTTTCCCCATGCTCCTAAGATCAAGACCACAGTCCTGAGTGGCATCTCCTTGGGCTTTCTGGCTCCTGCCTCCCTCCATTAGATCATCACGTCGGCTCTGCTCGTTCCCTCCCACCAGGGGCCGCTGCACTGGTTATTTTTCTGTCTGTTAACCTCTGTCCCCCAGCCTGCCTCCTCTTTCCAATTGCTGGTTAATTTCGTGTTCTTTTGCTTAAGCTACATTTACGTTGAGAAATCTTCCCTGCCTTCATAATCTCATAGGGGTTCCTTTGTTATAGGTTCTCATAGGGTCTCCTACATGTCTTCAGTAAACTCATCCCTGTGTGCTCTTTCCTGCCTTTGTGTAGTAAGCTGGTAAATGTCCTCTTCCCCAGATAGTTGGCTCCAAAGCGCCGAGATCACGTCTGCTTCTCATCACCCTGCTGTCTTCAGTGCCTAGTGTGATGCCTGGCCTATGAAAATATTTGCAAAATGATGATATACAATAAGCTCAGTGCTGGTTCCCAAGAGTAATAAAGCCATTAGAAAGGGGTTTCTTTATCACTGTCAGGGCTCACCACATTCGTGAGGCCCGTTGTGCCTTGGGCCACGGGCGGGCCGCCAGAAATTTGTCTACCAGTGACCCTGCAGTGGCATAAATAAGGCAGCTCCATCTGTGCAACCCCGTGTAAAGTCCCAAGAGCATCCCTGGGGACAGGTGAGTGTCTTTCCATGAATGCATTAAAACACCATCTATTACCTGATGTTAGCAAAGGGGGAAGAATAGGAAGGGAAGGGACGTGTGCTGTGTTCTGTAGTTGCGTTCAGGAAGCGTGTCAGATGGCACCCTCAGCAGACACACACGATGGCCTCTCCGATCTGGTGCCGAGAAATCGCTTTGTACAGCTGTTGGAAATGGCATTTCTCAGAAATACTCCTGTGGGCCCCTTATTATATCCGTTAGTGCCGGAGAATGGACTAAGAGGGAAGAGGAAATTTATGAGGGATTGGTGCATGATTAAAAATGAACTGTGGGAAATTCGCAGTGGACTGGTATGCTTCTCTCAGTAATGACCAATTAGTGTAGATTTGCAAATAGTGATCACTCAGCTTGCTTGTCTCTGTGGCCTGTGAAATGCTCATTGGTCTTCCTGATGTTTACAGGGCCCATTCATTTCCAGCCTCCAAGTCCCCATGTCAACAGGCTACCAGGACTGAGTGCGTCTTTGTGCCCCGATCTCCACTCAAGACATGCAGCTCCTTTCAACAGAGGAGAGAGGAGCAGGAGGCGGGGGGTTGGGGGGGGGGGCTTATTTTTGTGTAGAGCTTTGTAGATGGCGGCATGCCGTCACTCACTCCTCGCAACAGCCCTGTGGGGTGGACTGAGAAGTTTTATTACCTCCATCTCACAGATAATTTATAAATTGAAGCACGGAGTTGAGGAGTATTTGCCTAAGATCAGGCATCTAATGAATGCCAAGGCTGCTGTTTAACTTTTCCCTTTCCAAATGAAATGAGATGAGATATGGGATTGTATAATTCAGTAGACTCGGAGGTGGAGCAGATCTGAAAAGGAGGAGAGAGGCATGGGCTGCAGCCGCTGCGGAATGAAATTGCCACTGTTGGGTTGCACTTGAACACAGAATTCTTGCTTTTGGTGCCTCTGGACCCCATAGCCTGCAGTATGACAGGTGTTATTGATGGGACACTTTGTTTCTTGTGTTTTGTGTGGTTCTTTCATAGAATGCTCAGAACTCTGTGGAACAGGTGCTATTATTACCCCCACTATGCAGACTAGGAACCTGAGGCTTAGGGAGGTTAACCCCAAGTCATGTATGCACCTCATACATGGCAGAGCCAGAATTAAAACTCAGAACTACCTGATTCCAAAACCTGTGCTCCCCGGTGTTGAATTTCCTTCTCTGTAGCCAACTTTTAAGCTGGGACCCTGTTATTGTGTCTGCACAGGGGTCCTCTAAGCTGTCAGTGGAGGTTTTTTTTTCTGGTTGTTCCTGAAGAACAAATGTTAAGCATGACCCCTCTGTTAAAGACCTACTGGGGTGGGTGGGGGGGGGGCACCCGGGTGGCTCAGTCGGTTGAGCATCCGACTCTGGCTCAAGTCATGATCTCGCAGTTTGTGTGTTCAAGCCCCGCATCGGACTCTGTGCTGACAGCTCAGAGCCTGGAGCCTGCTTCAGATTCTGTGTCTCCCTCTCTCTTTGCCCCTCCCCTGCTCATGCTCTGTGTCTCTCTCAAAAGTAAATAAAACCTTTAAAAAAATTCAAAAAAAAAAAAAAAAGGCCTATCGGGACTGGAGCTTCCTGCTGAGGATAAAAAGACACCCCACCAACGATGCTGCTGAGGTTCGGGGAGGCCCTATCACTTGCACCCAAGGATTATTTTCTAAACGAAGTAGTCACTACCTTGGACGGTTTGCCTTAAATCAGCAATATATATCTTGTCAGTTTTCAGAGAAGACCTTACCTACATACCAGCTTTGATCTTGCCCCACTTGGCTCAGAAAGTCACCCCCATGCCATCAACTGGGGTGAGGATGATCCCGAGCTAGCAACGAGAAGCTTCTGGGGTAGGGGCTGTTTCATGATTCACCTGTCCAGTCAAGGGTCATGATTTATCTCCTTTTCTCTTAGGCCTGATGCCTGCTTGTTACCAACATCAGAAAGATTATGAAGTGGGATTCAGGATGATGGTTACAGAAAATATTGATGGCTGACTCTTAACAATCAGCTTCCTACATAGGAGATCTGCCAGTCTCCAAACAGCTGGTTGACTTGCTCTGTCACCCCAAAGCATGGAATCCATGCTTTTCTTGGAGCCACTTTTGACCAGGTTTTGTCCGAAAAGCTGGGCACAGAGATAAAAGTTACAGACCTTACCCTCTTGGTTCTCACAGTCTAGTGGGGCAGGCACATGAGTTAACAGACAATGATATACACACTTGCATTTGGTCTTTATTAATGCTCAGGACCAATGAGGGAATCAAAAAGATAAAAGATTTCAGTACAGCACAAGGCGAATATTTCTAATAGAGTTTCTAAATATGGAACAAGGTCCTTTGGGAGGTAATGGTCTCTTATCTCTGGAAGTATTCAAAAGCAGAAGATTAATGACCATTTATATAGAATATTACAGAAGAAAGTGGAAGGTTATGCCCGATGAATGCCAAGTTCCTTCCTAATTAAGATTCTATGATTCTCAGAAGGGGACAGGCCCCGCTCATTAGGACACCCCATTATTTAAAGAAATATTTGGGGGCGCCTGGGTGGCGCAGTCGGTTAAGCGTCCGACTTCAGCCAGGTCATGATCTCGCGGTCCGTGAGTTCGAGCCCCGCATCAGGCTCTGGTCTGATGGCTCAGAGCCTGGAGCCTGCTTCCGATTCTGTGTCTCCCTCTCTCTCTGCCCCTCCCCCGTTCATGCTCTGTCTCTCTCTCTGTCTCAGAAATAAATAAATGTTAAAAAAAAAAAATTTAAAGAAATATTTGCCTGTGTATAAAGTGAATTGTACAACTCACACAGAAAGATTCTTTTTAACGCAGATTATAATTTGTTGGTTGCTTACAATTTTCCATGTGTAATATTTAAAAGCCAAAGACTAGCATTCTAAATACATTTTCAGATGCATTTTAATCATCCACGTCCATCCTATGATCTCACCTTTGCTACACAAAGGCCAGAGGTCCATCGCTGGCCTTACGGAACCAACCCTTATATTCACAAACCACATGAATAATCCAGGGCCCAAGCAAGACAATAAAGAGATGGGAAAATGGTAACTTTTCCATACCTGAACATAAGATTTAACCTCCGCCAGCCCTCCTATATAACATGAGACTCAAAGAGAGAGAAGGAACAAGAACAGATTTAAGAGGTTAATCATAGCCATTTTCAAATATATCAAAGGGAAAGGGAAAACATAGAATTTTTGAGTGCCCACAATGTGCCAAGCACTGTGCTTTCCATTACGAGACCTCATTTCCTGCATTTAATCTTCACCAATAAAGGGGAGCTAGAGGTAACAATCTTAAAAGACAATTAACCAATGTATGTTACTCTGGGTATTGCCATATTATTACAGAAGCCACGAAGACAATCCCAAAGATCACACATACCTTACTTCAATCCTTACTCTTCTGCAGGGCATCTTAGAGCAGATCATATCCTCCATGAGATACATCCCAGCATGTCTGCCTTTGCTCTGCAGGCAGAGTCTAACTGGAACCTGCTCCAGCCCCATGGGGGTATTTGGAGACTGCACGTGAAGTTCAACTATTGCCGAGTGCAGTCCCTTCGAACTACATCCCAGGTTCCACAGCCCAAATGTCCAGACTCAATTTGGGGAAGAGACTGTGTTAGGAAGAATCACATGTGAGATCCTGGACAATTCTTAACCACCGCCGCCACCCCCCTCCCCCCCCCCCCAACCCTGGGCCTCATCTATCTAAAAACAGTAGCTATTTTAATTGGGCTTCTTTCTAACCCTGAAACCCTATGATTTCCAGTTTGCATGAGTGCCTCCTAAGTGAAAATGTCCATCATCTGGAAGCACATCTTCCTAGGAAACAGGTAGGGAAGTGTAGGTAGCAGTTGATCCACCCCCCGTGAGAAGAACAATGTAAGTTTGTCTCCCACTGGACAGCAGGGTGCGGTTATCTAAAGAGAACCTCCGCAGTACTCCACAAACACCAGCACAAAGGCAAACGCTTTTGTCACTTAAATATACCTTGTGACATTTTTGTGTAATACATGGTTTCCAAGTTGTTGCCTTCCTTGAATGTGCTGACTTTTGTCTCTGTCTTGTCCACCATTCTCTGTGATCCTTCAGAATACTACAGTTGTGTCAGATCTATGTAGGTGACATGCCCTGTCAGGAGCTGTAATTGGCCTGGGCTCAGACCTAAACACATTCAGAGTAATTAAGTGTCCCTTTGCCTACCTTTTCCCATCATGAGTGTCGATCCCTTCCCGTTTTCACTGCTGTCCTCTTCTCCTTTGTAATCCATTCCCCCGATAAAGAAGGAAATGCTTTCTTGTGCCTTATTCTACTGTGTCCTCAAGAATCCCATGCTGTGGAAACAGCACATGTTTTCTTGTGTTAATAAGGAATTTACCAAAGGACTAATCGGAGGCAGAACTGATGCCAGAATCTACTTCTTTGGCTTTGAATACAGTGCTCTTCCCTAGTACTAAAAAATTGTACCTATCCACAGCTTGAGTTAAAAAGCAACATCAGTGATTCCACAATGTGGTGACAGCGACGGATTTTGGAATATAAGCTGGCCCCAAACCAAACCAAAACAAAACAAAATAAAACCAGAGCTATTTGACGGGTGACAGGAATGGGCAGAGTGAACTGAGAATTAGGAAGTTAAGACATTTTCCCAGTGAGAACATGACTGTTCTTCCAAATGTTTTGAAAGAATAAAAGGCTGGACTTGGGGAGTGAAATGTTAGACCCTCAGTGTTTCAGATGAGGTGTATTTTTTGACATGTTACCCTGAGACTGCGTGATGAAAAGTTAATGCAAATTAGGAACTCCAGGAACTTCAAGGCAAGGGTGGTGATGGGTGGTCCATCCATAGGATGATGAAATCCAAGAAAAATTCTCAAGAAGGGAGAAGAATTCTATGCACACAGATCAAAAAAAGCCCCTACAATTCAGGCAAAATCAGCAACAAGTTGGCCACATCAGGGGACACCCTAGAAACATTATGAGTCATAAGGATTACAAAAAATACAAAAAAATCCTTCCTTTGAGAATAATAATAGCTCTCATTAATAAGAATTGATTATGTGCCAACACAGTAGTTTTACACACATATTATTATTTTATCCCCACAGTAAGCCTTGAGGTTCGTATAATTATTTTCACCCATTTCCAGGTGAGGAAATGGAATCTTCTGAAAGAGACTTGTTGAAATTACTCAGCATTGTGAGCCAGAATACGACTGGAATCTGGCTCTTGAGCAGTGTTGTCTGATAGAAATACAATGACAAATCATAGGTATAATTTCAAGTTTTCTGCTGGTCATATTTCCAAGGGCAAAATGAAACCAAGTGAAAGGGATTTTAATAGTAACATTTTACTTAATCCTCTATATCCAAAATATTGCCATTTCAACATCAGTATTTTAAAAATTGCTAATGAGATATTTCATGTACTTTTTTCCATACGATCTTCAACAGTTGATGTGTATTTCACACATCTCAACCAGGACAGGCTGCATTTCAAGGGCTCAATGGCCACATACAACTGGTAGCTGTGGAGAAGCAGCAAAACCTGGTTTCTGAGGCTCCACCGTAACTCCAGGGCAAGGGGTAGAGAGAAACACATCTCTGAAGAGTAAAAGTTCTACATAAGCCTTTTTGCTGGGGTAATAAATGTTCTTAATAAAATGTCTACCACACTTTTTGAGCTAGAAAGACAGAGAGACCTCAGAACACCAGCCACGTTTGCTCACGTATAAAGACAACAGAAAAATGATATTCAGTGCAACAGCTCACAAAATACACACCACTGTGTACTTCTGGAGGAAATGTCATCAGTAATTTGCCAGCCAACCAAAACAGTCATCAAAATGAATATTCGGGAATGAAGAGATCGCATTCTAAAGGGGCAGGCAGTGTGTACTGAAAGAAGTTACACATGGAATGATCTGTAAATAATTGTTTTAAGTCAGTTGCAAAGATGACTGCAAATGCCTGAAGTTGTTCTTTAAAACACACACACAAATAACCAGTTCCTTTGGTTGTTGTTCCCTCTTGGGCCTGTGTTGCCCGCCCCGCACCTCCCACCTCTGGCAACCGTCTATCTCGTCTGTCTTCTCTGGATCTATGAGCTTGGGTTGTTTTTGTTTGTTTTGTTTTTGGTTTGGATTTCTTTTTGTTTGTTTGTTTTTGTTTTAAGATTCCCATGTAAGGGTGATTATATCTAATTGTTTTTCTCTGTCTTACTCATTTTACTTATCATAATCCCCTCAGGGGCCATCCATGTTGCCAGATAGTAAGATCTTATTTTTTATGGCCGAACGATACTCTTTTTCTCCTCATCCATCAGTGGACACTTAGGTTGCATCCGTGTCTTGGCTGTTGTAAATGATGTTGTACTGAATACTGAAGTCTGACCAGTCATTTTAAAACAGGTTGGGAGGTGCTGTTAGACTCAAAGCTGCTAAGTGTCTTGTGTTTTGTAGAACTCAGGTGGTATTTTGTAACCCTTCTCTCTGATCATCGAGGAGAGATAAGATGTTTCTGAAAAACATCAAAGGTGACCACTGGTAAAGTTACAAATAGAATTAAAACTGAGTTGTTGGAGGTGAATATTGCAAGTGAAACAAAGTCTATATAAAGACTTTGTAGGTAGGGAGCAGAAAAAAATAATAATGATGCTGAGCATTAGATATCCGTATGCGGAAAAAATGAACCTTGACCCTCTTCATACCATATACAAAAATTAACTTGAAATGAATCTTACAGCTAAAGATAAGAACTAAAAACAATAGAACTGGTGGTAGGAAAAAAACGGAGGAGAAAATCTTAGAGACCTTAGACTAGGCAAAGATTTCTTAAGTGGAATCTGAAAAAAAGCGCAAACTAAAAGAAAAAAATATTGATAAATTGCAGTTCATCTAAACTGATAGTTTTTTTGTTCCGAGACATTAATAAGAAGATGACAAGCCACAGACTTGGAGAGAAAATTTGCAAAGCATGTGTCTGATGAAAGATGTGTATCTGGAATAAGTAGAGAACTCATACAACAGTAACAAGAAGACAAATGACCCAATTTAAAAACGGGCAGCATATTTTAAGAGACATCACTGAAGAAGACAGGGATAGCCAGCAAATCCCTAAAAAATGCTCAGCATCCTTAGTCACCAGGGAAATGCAAATTAAGGTCATCACAGGATACCACATCACACCCCCTGCAGTGGCTAAGATTAAAAAGACTGACAGTACAAAGTGTTGGTGAGAATGCGGAACAACAGGAACTGTTGCACTTAGCTGACGTGTAAAGTGGTACATCCACTTGGTAAAACAGTTTGTCAGTTTCGTGAGCCATGAGGCGTATGTTACAACCCACCAGTACCACTCCTGGGTATTGATGCAAGAGAAATAAAAACGTGCGCACACAAAAATTTGTCTGTGATTATTCACGGCAGCTTTATTCATAGAATACACATGTCCATTAGCCAGAGGAAACAGTTGTGATATATCCATTTAATGGAATGTTACTCGGCATTGAATATGGTATATATGGCAATATGAGTAAATCTCAAAAGTAGTATGCTGAGTGAAAAAAAACAGACACAAAAGACTACACGTTATATGACTGCATTTGTACAAAATTCTCGAAAGCAAGACAGAAGTTACGAGGAGCCAAAGAGTAGGATCTTTTCAGGATCACCTGAAAAGGGGCTGAGGGGACACAGGGAGAGGGTGATAGAATTGTATAAAGCAATTGTGTGGTGGTTGCACACTGTATACACTTGTTGAGTTTTTCGTTTCAAAGGGGTGATTATAACGCATGTAAATTTTTTCTCAAAGCTGAAAAATGATGCACAAGAATACTGTTCCAGAAGCAAAACCAACAAATATACAAGCATGAAACTTCTGTCATTGGAGAAAAAACTCAGATGCTTGATTAGATAGCAGTATCTTAACCGTATGCTTACAATCTTAAAGAAACATACGTAAAATAAATCATAAAATTTAAAAATAAAATTTATATTAGGATGTCTCAGACATACGAAGAAAAATAGGGTACAAATATGTTAATTTCAGACCATCTCAAATATAAAGTATATTTAATTGAAATTAGTAATTTTAAGTTGATGAGTGTGATATCCATAAGAGGAGATAATAGCCAAGCTGTTTTCCAAGTAGAAAGCTTTCTAATAAACAAAGCAAAAACTGATAGAAATATAGGATATATCGGTAGAGTTTCAGCCACTAACAAGGCAAATCATATTGTTAATGACAAAGGCAGTTTTAAGAGTATAATCATTATGAGTAGATATCAAAGCTCATATCCATAAAATGGAATAGAAATGGATTTTTGTGTGTTTGTGAAAAAAATTACATAAATTGAGAGCATAAGAAAACCTCATTAAATTCTGAACCATAAAGATTATATAGGCCCCAGTTTTGACTGCAATGAATTAGTTGTACATATCACAAACTTTTAGATGGGGGGCTCCAAATACCTGGAAATTAGGGGAAGGTAAAGAATTTTTCTAAATGCTTATTTAATCCAAAAGGAAATAAAACTAAAAATTATAGCCTATTTTGAAAACCACAAAAGAGGAATATTTCACAGTAAAGCTTATGGAGTGTGCTCAAAGCTGTCATTGGAGATGTTTTAATAGCCTTCAGTGCCTTCATTATTCAAACACAAAGATGATGATAAATGAACCTCACATTCCACTCGATAATTTGAACAAGAACAATGGTGTGGACCTAAGGAAACAGAAGGAAAATAAAGTTAATAGCAGAAGTCTGTGAAATAAGGAAAATGAAAAACAGAAAGCTGGATTAAATGTTTGAAAGCTGGTTCTGTGTGTAGGAAATGGCAGTCCTCTGGCAAGTGTAGTAATGAGTGGAGAAAATATTAATAAGCTAAACAATAAGATGGGATAGAACAATGCACAAGGAAAATGGTAATAAAATAGCAATAGTAGCCGCCATTTATGTGGTACTTATGTACCAGATACAGTACTAAGTATTTAATGTGGGTTAGCTTTTTTAGTGATCACAACCACTCTTTAAGATTAGTGCTGTTATGATCCCATTGTGCAGATGAGGAACCTGAAACTAGAGACCATTTGGCCAAGACCTATGGTCTAGAAGGGGGTGGAAACAGGATTGGAGCCCTTCAGCCTGATAATGTGTCTGGGTTTTGATTCCTAGAACATAACGCTGTAAATTGCCGTCCCTTACATAGGTTTATTTTAGTTGTATATGTAGAATATACATTTTAGTATATACTGTGTGTGTTAGGTACATGTAATATACATGCATGGGATGGATCTCATATGCATACATTGTATGTAATATGGTATATACATATTCTATATGCATATATACTACATATATTTCACTGAGAAGGCTTTGAGGTCATCTAGTTCACCATGTTACCTGAAATAGTGGTCTTCCCTCCCCACTGACTGTTTCCTAAATCTCAAGGAAACTCTTCTTGGCCCAACATCCTATTAATGTTTGGGTTCTCAGAGTTGTCATGCCCCTCTGCTTCCTTTTCCCTAACGCTCGCCATTGTATAATTATTTGTTAAACACCTCTCTTGTATGATTATTTGTTAAATACCCTCAATGCCCAATATTAGTTATAAGTCTGATTCTTCTAACTACAATGTACAGTCCACTTGGATGGACCCCCTCTGTTCTTATCCTGCCTATCTCTACTGTTAGCATAGTGCTTGTGTGTAATTGACTCTAAGTAAATGTTTGAATGAAGGAGTCTTAATAAGAATGCTGAGGCTTTTCCTCCACTCAGCAGGGAGGAGTCCCAGGAACTGTTACTTCTATCAGCTGTGAATATGAAAGGAAAGAGTGATCTCTTATGTTCAGGGTAATTGTCAACCTTTGCTCAAGGAAGAATTTCCAACCTGTAGAGAAAAAATGGATTCTGTAGCAAAAGGCATTATTGTGAAATTGAGCATTTGGGAAAAGATCAAATAGGATAATGCCAGATACAAAAAATAAATTTTGGATAGTTTGAAGACTTGCAGAAGCATTAAAACTAGAAGAAAAAATATGAAAATTTTCATTCAAGGGTGAGGAAAATTTGTATATGCCAAAAAGAAATGGGGGAAAATATAGTCAAAGGAAAACTCTAGTAGATTTAATTGAAATGAAAAAAAAAGGAAAAATTCTGAATGTCTGTCAGCAATTGAAACAAATTTAAATGGCAAGTGATAAATTGGGAAAATGATACTTGAAACCCACATAGCGTATAACACATAGAGCTCACAAATCAATAGGAAAAATAGACCAATGGAAAAATGGGTAAAGGATACGAATAAAGGAATTCACAAAATAAGAAAAACAAATGGTAAAAGGGTGTATGTACTGTTATAACATACAGCACATATGGGGTACTGCTAATGAATTGCTATGCATTCAAAGAAATAGAAAAGTAAGATTTTTATATCTAAATGGGAAAGGCTTTAAAAAGATGTATTACCCACTATTGGCAAGTATCCAGTCGGACTGACTCTTGTGAAAATTTCTGTTATAAATGAACATCAGGATAGTGTTATTTTTAATAGTGTGGCAGTACTTATATGCACTATACGCAAGCTATAGGATGCAGAAATTCTCTGTCCTGAGGAAATAGAGGTGTGGAGTCCAAGGATTTCGTGATGGTATTGTTTATAGTAGCAAAAATTAGACACAACTTAAATCCCAGGAGTGGTGAAAATGTAGATTGTGGTACATTTTCACAATGGGATATTTGAAACTTTTCAAAATCTCTCTTTTGATGAGATTTTTATTGGTTTAGTAACAAGGTGGAATGTTACTTGAATCAATGAAAAGGGAAAATACTTGTGATGTATTTTAAATTAAAAAAAAAAAAGACACAAAGCTACCCCCCCCCCCCCAGTTTAAAGCCATCTGTGTGGTTATATAATTATTGAAAAAGGAAGCACACAGGGCATCATTTAATAGCTTTCCTCTGGGTACAGGGATTCTGGTTCTTTTTTGTCATTGTTGGATTATACAAAATTTTTATAGTTAGTTTTCAAAAAATTTTTTTCCTTTTGGAAGAAGGGAGGGAGAGAAGGAGAAAAACAAAGAGAAAATAATGACGTCAAGCAAGTGATCAGAGGAGAAACCTTGTTCTCCAGGTGTGGTGAGCAGATGGAGTGTTCAAAGGTAGGAGAGCGCACGCACACTGTGGGGTTTGTCTCATCTGCCTGTGAATCGTGGCTGTCCGGGCACCACCATTGCTGTGTCGCAGGTGAGAATCTGGTTGGAAGAACACCCCGGAACTTCTTGGGGCTTTGTGCATATTAGTAAGTCCACCCTCTTTGCTTCGATCATGTCTGAGATGTTCTTGCGGGACAGGTGAAGAAGTATAATGGAGAAGCAGGTCACTAAGGACTTGCCTCCTGCTCTCTTGAGCAGCCCCAGTGACTCTTGGTTGCATTATTTATGTGGTCAGAGTAGAACTGGTTCATCTATTCTAGACTCACTGTTTTATACTATGACAGTTCCCAAAGAGAAGTGACAGAAGTATGGTTCCCAGTGTTTCACATGATCTCCTATCAATTAGGTTGCTTTTGGTATAAGTAAAAGAACTACCCCCTAAATATGGCTTAAGCAACCTATTCATTTTCTTACACAGCAAGAAGCCCAAAGATTGGCCATTCCGTGAGAGATGGTAGTCGTCTTGGGGGTTCTCTTGGTCTCCTGGTCACAGAGGCCATAGCAAAATCCAGGAGGCATCTCCTCTCAGGACGTTGGGAAGGAAAAGGAGAGCCACCGCTGCCTGCTCTCGCTCTCTCTCTCTCTCTCTCTCTCTCTCTCGCAAGGAAGGAATCTCAAGTCTCCCAGCAGACTTCCCCTCAGGTGCATTGGTCAGGATCGTCATGTGTCCATGTCCTGTCTTCAGGGGAGACTGGGAAAGTGAGGGTTTCTGTGTGTCTGCATATTTGCAGCCTTTCCGCTAGAGAGCTGGAAGAGCTCTGGGTAGACAAGCAGTAGAGTCTCTCACACTTCCCTTTGCAGGTTTGTTGTGAGAAGAAAATGCATATTTAGGCAGGGATAACCCCCTATATGTGTGTGTGTGTGTGTGTGTGTGTGTGTGTGTGTGTGTGTGTGTGTGTGTGTATTCTTTCTCTACTTGCTCTGAGTTAACTAGTTTGGAGTTTATGATGAGTAACTTCATTGGGATTTCCCAAGGCACTTAGTCTGTACGTGGGGAAGTTCCCAGTCCCTCCAGGATCAAGGTAGACAGACTGCCAATGGTTTCCATGTTCTCAGGAGCCCAGGGAGACTGACTGACTGGCTTGGGGAAAGCCTGATGCTAACTCTAATTATTAGGTAGCTGAATTCTCAATTAAGAGGACGCAACTCAGGTCTGTACCTTGGTATAAGTCAATGAGTAGATAAGGATTTGCTGAATGCACACTATTCCAAGAGAGTGCAGAGATAGAGCAGCTAATATCTTCTCCAGGAATTTAGTGAAAGTGAATAAAAATAGGGAGAGATGCAGTACCAATCAGTTACCAGCTAGATAGCAAGGGATGGCTTGCTATCTAGAAATGGGATTTGGAGCTGGGCCTTGGAGGCTAGTGCAATTTCCAGAAGTGAAGGGGAAAGAGAGGGGCGTTCCCATGCTGGGTACATCATTATCCAGAACATGGTTTGAGGAAGAGGGTGGAGAGAAGGCGTAAGAGCTTTTTATCTTGCTCTGTGAATTAATGACAGGCTTTCACTGCCCTAAGAAGAGAATACCTTTCCCCAAGCAGGACTCCTTTGTCTGCTTATTATCTGCTGAGTTTAGCTATAAAACTTAATACCCTCATCTTTGTGCTTTTTCTGTCAGAAAAGAAAGAAATGCGTTTCTTTTATCTGCCTGGCCTTCTGTTTTTCACTTATGAAGGTCAGACCTTTTGATAGTAGAAGAAACGAATAAACCGGTTCACTAAGACTGTATCACCCAGGACTGCTCAGGATACCGATAGGAGAAAAGTTTGATTGTTTTTTACCTTTTAGTCTTCAGTATCCATATAGTCACGATATCCACCATAAAGCCAACAAGTTGAATGACTACTGTATGCAAACTATCTTAGAAAACGTTTAGAGGAGTTTCTGAGGTAACATAGTGAATCTACCACAAAGGATGCTCAGATGGAGGAGATATGTGTATATATGTAAGTTACCCATGGAGTAAAGGCAGAGAGAAGCATGCTTCGTAGCAGATGAGTGTGGACCTGACTGGCCTTCTATTTAGAAAATTGAACTTTGATTTTACAGTGTGCAGAATCCATTTAGAAATCAATGACACTGATCAGTGGGTTTGAGGACAAAAGGGGAGCTGAATGGGATGAGCATTGTCAAATTCCTTCCTGAGGTTCCGTTTCCCTTAGGTAACTTGAAACAGAATGCCAACTCTTTGTGCTTCGGGGCAATGCTAAAATGAACAATTAAGTCCAAGACCCTGATCTTAAGGTTCTCGGGACCAGTGACCTGGTGACAGTATGGATCTTGGGGGCAGGATGTCATGGTGGATGAGTGAAAAATAAACAGTAGAATTGGCTCATCTACTCCAGACTTGCTGCTGTACACTATAACAGTTCCCAGAAAGAAGGTATAGACGTGTTTTGGTTAAAAGTCTCCTCCCTAGACCGCCTTCTTCCTCTTCAGGTGACTAGTATTAAAGGTAGATTGGTTTTTTATAGCTTTCGTAGGGTTTGGACCTGTTGGGTATGGCAGTAGAGGGAGAGAGGGATCAAGTTCACTTCCTAGAATCCTGTAAGGAGCTGGTGGGTGTGTGGTGGTGTCACCTATATTGAAGGAAACTGACAAAGGGACACCTTTTCTCACGAAGAGCAAGAGTTCTGTCATCTAGATATCCACTTAGGGAGTATAATGTGTGTTACGGGAAGTGCTCATAATGAATGTGATTCTCCCCCCTAGATAATTGCATAATGCAGGGTCATCAGGTACACAAGTGCATCATTCTTTAGGCAACCTGCTAAGTAAGAGGTGAGCCCCGTTGGGACACAGCTAGGTGCATCCTGGGACTGTGATGCAGCAGAAGGAAACTACTGTGCTTTGTATAGCACAAGGATGGGAGGGAGCCTAACATTTGGGGCTCTGGAGTGAGAGAGCCCGGGCTTAGGTAGAAGTGCTTAGGAGCATGCAAAACAGTGACAGCTGCCCAGCGCCTGGAGCTTGGAGTCCTGGGTTCTTCACGAAGTAGTGTTTAGGATGAGCCTTATCTGCCGGGTGGAGGGAGCGCCTGGGTCTGGTGGAAATGGGAATCGCTCTTGCTGGGAGAGGGGCTGCCATGGCCGCTGCCAGCCAGGAGAGTCCTCCTTGAATCAGCCTCTGGGCAGTCTTGCTCGTTGAAACTTTGTGTTCTTCTATTTCTAAGCCTCATTTACTCTTCTGTCTTGTTTGTGCGGCTGTGGAAATACCGCTTCTCTTCCTTTAGCTCACGATGCTGAGGACTGAAAACCCTTGCCTTCCTCCTCTTCAGACATAGTTCCCTAACTCTGGGTAATGCAGTAGTTTCCAGTATTTGCCTCAAAACTGAGGCAAACTTGTACTCTGGTACTAGGATGCAATCAGTATTTTCCCTGTTCACCTGTATACTTTTTTCAAGTTTTCACTAGTATTTTTGAACAAGGGCCTCAACCTTAGCACCGCTGACATTTTGGGGCAGATAATTGTTTGTTGGGGGGCTGTCCTATCTGAGGGTATCAGGCAGCATCCCTGACCTCTACCCACTAGATGCCAGTAGCTGTCTTCCAGAACCTCAGGATGTGGCAACCAAACATGACCTCAGCATTGCCAAATGCCCCATAGGGGGGGCAAAATTGGCCCTAGTTGAGAACCAGTGCACTAAAACCTGACAAAATTGGAGGTGAGTCTGCTGTTTAGGCAAGCTCTGACTGTGATGCTCTTGAAGGCCATGGAGTGGAAAATTCAAGCCGCTAAGTCAGAGACCAGCCAATTAGATTTATGTCTTTTTATGCCCAGTCACATGACATACCCACGTGTTGCCTGTTCTGGACACCTTAGCTGTGGACCCCAGGGTGATGTCCATTCACCACTCTTTCTTACCTCATTTGGGACACTGAAGGGCCAGATTCTTTGTTTTCTAATGGAAATGTGGAAAGCAAGCTAGAATTATTTCTACACAAACTTATTTCTACACAGAATTATTTCTACACAAACATGTTGCACCATGTAACCAACAAAAAGGTGCACAGAGGTGTCCAAATGTGAGCTTTCTTGCTGAGGAACAAGAGACAATACTTGAGTCTCCCAGTTCCATCTGCTTACCATGATGAAGTCAAAGCATTGCTGGGGGGACCTCATAAAAGTGATTTTCCTGAAGGCCAAAAGAGATGAGTTTCAACCCTGCCATTTCCTAGCTGTGTGGCTTTGGACAACGCTGTTTTCAAGTCTTCATTTCCTGTGTGCAAAGTGGGGATATGAGTTCTTGCTTAATTCACAAAGTTATTTCAAGAATCAAATGACATAAATCTGAAACTGCATTGCAAACTAGGAAATGCTATGCATGTATTATCATCATGCCCCTTACCATTTTTGAAAGATGGACGTCTTCACAAACTGCCCTGTTAAATATCCCTTTATATACTCAACTCCCTTGGCCAAAAACTCATCTAACTAGGATATTTTCATTGGATTTAACCACTCAGCTAGGCTGAATTCAAGAACCCCAGTGGGTTTTAAATCTGCTCACTACTGGCTAAATAATATGTTTGAAGAGAAAATAGCAAGCAGTGATCAACATCTTATTCATGGGCATAATAGCACTGCTGCGACTCCCCTTTCTCCTCCCCTATTATTATTAATATGGTGTTATTACCTAACGTACATTGTGTCCCAGAATGTGCTTGTCGCCTTTACATTACATATACATAATACATAAGCCCTACCCTCCAAAACCAGCCATTATAAAGAAGCAAGAGGAAATCAACAGCGGTGGCAGATGTGGTGAGGCTCTGGCATTTCAAGTTGCTCACTGTGATCAGACCTTTATTCTACTTGTCACGTAAAGAAATATTCCTTACTTCTATATCCAGAATTAAGCAGCAGCTGTGAGTGCAGATTCTGTCAGGCACTCCGCTTGGTGCTTCCCCAGACATCATCTGGTTTTCAGTCTCCCACAAACAGTGAGCGGCTTTGTCTGTCTCTTTCAGGTGCAGAATCTGAGAGAGAAGGGAATTGACCCGATTCCCTGTGTGTGTTTTCAAACTCTGAGTACAGCGCTCGCTCGTGTCTTTATTCCATGTTGCTTCCAGATCAAGAATGCTTAAATATTCCCACACCAGGGAATTAAGAGAGACAACAACAACAACAACAACAACAACAAATACTCTGTATGGGAACTGGACAGTGTGTGTGCAAACAAAAAAGAACCAAAGGTAGAGAGCTGGGCCATCATTAATTTGATTTCCCAGCTAGGCTTAGTTAGAATTGATTGGTTGGCTCACTTCCCCAATTGTTGCATGTGTACCTCGGGCTCGATTGCACCTAAGAATCACTTGATAGACTTTACAGACACAAAACAGCACCCACAAAACAATGGCAGGGCCTTTCATTGATTGCACATTAGCATCGCTTATGATCTTTATCAAACCAGAAGCAGTAGCAGCACCAGGCCTGCCCGCTGGCTTTCCTGGGGCAGGCCCAGTTAGTGGGACGAGGTGGTTCTCATGTGCGGCCGGTGCCGCGCCTCGCCTCCAGCTGGTGTTCCTCAGTGGCCTAGAGAAGTTGGGCCCTCGATCGCACTGTTCATATAAAGGCTGAGCATCAGAAATTACGAATTCATTTTAACACTCTTTGGGTCTATTTTTCAATCTTCCCTTTCTGCTTTTCATTTTGGTGTTATTAACAGTGTTCTTCTTCGAACTCTTACTGGTCACTTGCAGCCTTGTAGATGCTGGGGAGACATTTGCACTGAGAAGGTATGTGACTCCTCACAGGTTGCATTGACTGTGACTTGTGGAATGTACCTTTGTGCCGAAGGTATGTGCTCCAGGTAGTAGTTACCTTTGCCTTTTCTGACTGTACTTCCTGTTTCTAGGTACCACCAGTTTGCTCCATCCCCAAGAATTCCAGTGAGACTTTATTTATAGTTTTCCCTGCTTGACAATCGTTTGAATATCTTATTTGAGTCAGTTTCCAAAATGATTAAGATTTTTGAAGCAAATCAAATCTGATATGTAGTCCCGGCTCCTATAATTCTTTAAGATTGTGTGATTTCCTTAATGTCTACTTTATAGGGTTATTGTGTGAGTTAAAAGAGAGTATTTATAAGTTTCTTCTAGTGTCTGTTACACAGTGAGCATTCAACAAATGCCATATTATTATCATCATAAATATAATAATACTCTTTCCTTTTTACCCATGATCTCCTAAGAAATAAGAACATTCCACATTCACTGCTCTTTCCTTCACATCTATGCGAGAGTTTGGCACACACAGTGAATGCCTAGAGAAATGAGTCACTTTCAGAATTAGGTGATTTTTTTTTTTTTTTTTTTTTGGAAGAGGGATTTAGAGCATTAGGAATTCTTTTGATCAGTAACCAAATCCCCAAGTGGAAAGTACAGGCTTAATGGAATTATATTATGCCATTACCATCGTCTACAGTACTTTCTAAGGGTGACATTCATCTCCCTTCTGTATTCTTGTGTATGATAAATTCTAAATCTAGACAAGTTAGCTATCTTCAACACCTGGTTTCCTTGACAACCCTTCATATAAATAGTAAGGGCCTGTTGTGGAGGTGAATGTCAATATAACTAACCACAGTCTAAGGCTTCAAGGTCAAGGTAAAAATATTTTAAATTACAATAAGACTCTTGGTTAATGTTTGTTAGATGTATTACAAGGGCTGAGTAAAGGCACCATCTTTTCAGGGATGACCAGTGAAGAGGGTCATTGACAAGGTTTTTGTTGGTCTTTGTCAAGGTTTTCCTTTGGATCTGTACTATACCAGGATAGTTTCACCTTCCATGCTTTACGAGAGAAGACCGTTTTTAAACCAACCAGGAATTAATTAAGTGGCAACTCTCGTTCACCCTCCTTAACCCTCTTTACCTGCTCCAGGTTGCCCTCCCATGTGTTTAGAGTTCAGTTGACCTGCAGGTTAGATCTCTGAAGCTGGGACCAGAGAATGTCACAGGAGAGAGCGTCACCTCCAAAGGATTGCAGAGCCCTCCGAAAATGAAAAGCACCTCATTAATGCAGAGCAGCATGGTGCCTCATTAATTGTAGGCTCTGAGGCTGCCTCTCACAGGAAGGTTCCTTCACAGGAAGGTTCCCTGTGAGGAAGTGGTTGGAGTAGGAGAGAGGGAAGCCTGGGCAAGTGTTCTCCTAAAATCTCCAGATGAACTTGAGAACAGATAACTGTAGTGTTTTGTGATTAACCTGCCTTCTGAGTAAATTCAGGAAGAACTGCTCAGCTCAGCAGATTTGGGGCTTTGGTTTGTTTGTGTTGTTGTTCTTTAATTTTTTTTTAATGTTTATTCATTTTTGAGAGAGAGAGAGCACAAGTTGGGGAGGGGCAGAGAGAGAGAGAGAGACACAGAATCGAATCTGAAGCAGGTTCCAGGCTCTGAGCTGTCAGCACAGAGCCCATCGCAGGGTTTGAACCTGCAAATTGTGAGATCATGACCTGAGCCGAAGTCAGACGCTTAACCGACTGAGCCACCCAGGCACCTCTGTTTGTGTTTTTGTACACTTTTCTGTTTTGTGGCTAGCTTGGTGTCCTGTAATCCTTTAGAGCAAAGTTTCTCAACCTTTGAAAAAAATTATTATCAGCCTTTCCCTAGGAGCTTAGTTAGATACATTTTTCCCCCTAATTGCACCCGTGAGATTTTAATAACAAGTCATGATAATATCCAAGATTTTTTATTTTTTTGCCTTGTTATGAATGTATGCTGAAGAATAAATTTATAGTAACAGGGAAAGAAGAGGTTTTTTTCCAGACACACCACACCCCCTCCTTGCATTTACTAGCAAAATGATTATCTCCATTTTTTAGCGCTTTGAGCAGGAATTGAGAGAGAGACAGAGAGGTGAGGGAATGGGGTGGGTTTTTAGCTGGCTAGGCCTGGTCTCTCTAACTCCCAAATCCCGTGTTCTCTCTAGTTGACATTCTTGCTTCTAGGTCACCCATGACTTCCTGTACACATAGGCCCATACACACATTTGAAGACTGTAGAGAAGTAGGTTATGATGACGCTGATGAAACACCACACCATCTAACTTAGAACTAGAATAGTATTAGCAGAACCACCAGGATATCCTCCTATTCCGTCCCCCTACCACCTGTAGCCTCCATTAACACAAACCAGTATCCTGAATGCTGTAATAATGCTTTTTTGAAACGATTGTTTTTGTCTCTTCAAGCCGTCATCTGGTATTTGAAAGGATGAGTGAATGGTCAACGCGACAGGTTCTGTTCCTGTCCTGAGGAGTGGCTCTCGATACTCACCACCTGTGCGCTTGTATGATTTCACGTTTTCAGAACTATTCGTTGAGTGCCTTCTGGGTGTCAGAAAATACATAAATACACACTGTGTGCTGCTGTGCGCTGTAATAAGAATTGCAGCTTCTAAAAATATTAAGTCCAGGCTACGCAGGAGCTAATGCAGTTTTCTCCTCAGTGCATTGAAAAATCTATTAGTTAAGAAGGCAGCTATATTTCAGGAAATTAAACCACTGTAACAGTCCAGTTCACAAATCAGAACTCCCAGTGCTTTGAAATGCTTCGTTTCATAACGTAAAGTACTGAGGGATGTTCGGGCAATCCATAAATGCTCCAGTGACCAATGCCCTCCAAGCTTCACAAAGCTAAATACAGAGTGCTTCTTGCCAGACGTGAGAGGAAGGGGTTTCATTGCCACTGATATGAGGAGGAATGTGTTTATAGATCCACGGGCACATTCCTCTTGATTCATCCTACCTGTGTCATCACTCTAGAATTAATTATGTTTATGGAAGATGGTTTCTCAGGAGATTTATGAACACTGAGCATTTCAAGTGGAAGCCAGCTAACTTACTTCAGGCTGGAGTTGTGAGGTCTGAATGATGTTCATTGACGCTTGGTGTAGAAGGCTGTCACCTGAAAAGACCAACCTGGGGGCTCTTACAAGGTTCCCTTCCAAGTTTCCATTGTGGGAAGATGTGAACTCAGCTCTCCTGTTGGTACTAGTTCCTTAGAATTTCACAGTAGCTGACCTAGAGTGGCTTTTATGGAAATGGGATTTCTACTTTTAAAAAGGACAGGCAGGAAACCTTCTAGGCACCACAGTCCTAAACTGCCCACGAGGTATAGGGTTATCTAAAGAACTCCTGACCTCCCATCAGCTCTTTTTTGTATTAATCTTTGAGAAATGTCTTCTCTCCCTGTACATCCAACTGTATCAAGTTCAGGTGGTACCCTTAAGTTTGGGGCTATCTTATGTCACGTTTCTGAACTGTTAGCTGCTTGGTGATCCAATGTAAATGATTCAACCCACAAGTCCTTGAGAAATACAGTGCTTACTGTGTCTCCTTAGTGGTTCTTAGGGTATAGTGTGGGGACACCTGTTTCAGGACCACACAGGGCTCTGGTTTAAGAATACAGATTTTTTAAAAATTTTAAGTTTTTATTTAAATTCAAGTTAACATACAGTGTAATATTAGTTTCAGGTATGCAATATAGTGATTCAACACTTCCATACAATACCTGGTGCTTATCACAACAAGGGCACTCTCTAATTTTCATCACTTATTTAACCCGTGGCCCCACCCACCTCCCCCCTGGTAACCATGAGTTTATTTCTAAAGTTAAGAGTCTGTTTCTTGTATTGCCGGGGGCGGGAAAACCAAAAACAGATTTCTGGACCCTACCCTGGACCTGATGAATCCTCACCACCTCTGGGTGTGATTCTGGGAATCTGCATTTTCTTTTCTTTTTTTTTTTTTTTAAGTTTGTTTATTTTGAGGGAGAGAGAGAGAGCACATGAGCAGGGGAGGGGCAGAGAGAGAGAGAGAATCCCAAGCACATTCCATGCTGTCATCATGGAGCTTGACGCAGAGCTCAAACCCACAAACTGTGAGATCATGACCTGAGCCGAAACTAAGAGTCGGGTGCTTAACTGACGGAGCCACCCAGGCGCCCCTGGGAATCTGCATTTTCTGTAGGCATCCTCCAAGGTTCTGATGCCTCTGAGCTGTCTTCTGTTAATCTTTTCCCTATGCAAGCTGTTAGAGTTTATTCTAAGAATACAGTTGAGATTATGTCTCTTTGCTAGTGAAAACCCTTTTGTTTCTTCCCACCATCTTTAGGACCTTGTCCAGTGTTCTTTGGCAGGGCATACAGTATTCTCCAACATTCCACCCTTTCCTCGTCTCCATGTTCTTCTTCATCACTTCCAGCTCCAAGCTTTTCCTGGGTGTATCAGACTATCACACACACATGCACGCACAGTTGTTTACTTGTATCTCTGTGCCTTCACTGATGATAATATCTCCACTATCCTGCTTTTCTCTCACTATCTGAGAAACTCAATTTTCAACACATTTTTTAAGACCAATTTAAGGCTCATCTCTTCCAAACATCTCTAACTGGCTACCCTTCCCTCCCCACCTCTCTCTCCCTTTTAATTGTACTTCTACTAGACTGCTCTTATACATACACTTGGAGTTCATCATAATCCAGTTGATAACTATATTCTAGAATTACAGATGTGGTAACTAGTTTCTAAGATGTCCCCCAATAATCCCTGTCCACTAGTATTCACACCCTTGTCTGTTCTCTAACCTCGTTGCCAATAACCAATAAGCTAACCAATAAGACATTGCAGAAATGACACCATGCCACTTTTTTTTTTTTAAGTGTGTTTATTTTTTGAGAAAGAGAGCACAGCAGGGGAGGGGCAGAGAGAAGGAGAGAATCCAAAGCAGGCTCTGCACCATCAGTGCAGAACCCAGTGCGGGGCTTGGACTCACAAACAGTGATCAAGAGTCAGACGCTTAACCGACGGAGCCACCCAGGCACCCCAACACTGTGTCACTTCTGAGCCAAGCCGTAAAAGACACCCTAGGTTCTCTCTTGATGACTTACTCTGGAAGAAGCCGCCTCCATGTTGTAAAGACATTCAGGCTGCCCTATCAGGTGGTGCATGTGGTGAGGAGCTGAGGTTTCCTATGAACAGCCAGCGTCACTGCCGTGCGTGTAGGAGTGAGCCATTTTAGAAACAGATCCGAAGCATTCAGATGTCTGCAGGCTCAACTAACACCTTGACCGCAACCTCAAGAGAAATCCTGAGCTAGAACCACCCAGCTAATGTGCTCTCAAATCCCTGACACTGAAACTAGGTGAAATAACAAATATTTCTGTTTTAAGCTACTATGTTTTGAGGTATCTTGTTATGGATAATGAATATCTAGTAGACCATGGACTCCTTGAGAGCATCAGCTATGTTTTATTCATCATGGACTCTGGTCCCTAGCCTCTCCTCAGTACCTGGCCCATAGTAAGTTTTCTAGAAACGCTTATTTAAATGATCACAACTGAGCTAAAGTGGATTTTTTTTTTTTTCTGGAAAGCGTAAATATAACTGCAGATGACTTTATCTCGTAGACATGAATCTCCTCTTTTCTGTTGCTTTAAATATCTTTGATAATATTAACAATGAACAACAATAGCCAATACTTCTATATAGCACCAGCATTCTCACGGTCCTATAGAGTATGAGCTGTAAGAATACCCATTTTACAGATGAGAAAAGTGAGATACATGGAGGTTTAATCACTTGCCTGATGTGACGCAGCTAGTGAGGGATAGAGCCAGGATTCAAACCCAGGCAGTCAGGCTCCAGAGTGCACACTGTTAATCAGTTTAAAAGCCTTTTAATTTTTTTTAAATGTTTTATTTATTTTTGAGAGAGATATAGAGTGTGAGTGGGGGAGGGGCAGAGAGAGAGGGAGACACAGATTCTGAAGCAGGCTCCAGGCTCTGAGCTGTCAGCACAGAGCCCGATGTGGAGCTCAAACTCATGAACTGTGAGATCATGACCTGAGCCGAATTCGGAAGCCCAACCCGACTGAGCCAGTCAGGCGCCCCTTAAAATCTTGCATTTTAAATATTGAGCGCTTACCATGGGGCAAGCACTGGGCCAGATACCTTAGTTCCCCTGCCTTATTTAATCCTTTCCCAAACCTCATGTGATCTATGTCATGTTCTCTATTTTATGGGTGACAAGGTACAGGCTTAGAGAGATGAGCTTGCTGGTCTAGAGGCCACGGAGCTGGACTGGGAATGTGGCCAACCAGACGCCTGAGCTTGTGCGTGTGCCGTGGCCCTCCACCGTGGTATCTCCCAGAGCCCTGCCCCATCTTCGATCCTCACCCTCCTTTCTCAACAATTATGTTCTGAACATACAGGTTGGTTGCCAAGACGACCACTCAGAAACAACATGAAAGGCAAATGACTTTTCGAACATTCTGCGGGTAGGAAGACTTCTTTTTTAATTTTTAAAAAGGTGTCAAGGTGATTTGTAATCCACAGGAAAATGTTGATACGGGTGAGAAATCTATTCTGAGCAATAAATATTTCCAGGATGATGGGGGAAAGCTTAGAGACTATAAATAAAATAACTCCCTAGGAAGAGAGCAGGATGTGCTACTATTATCCCTATTATACAGATGAGACAATTCAGGCCCAGAGAAATGTGGCAGCCAGGAATACCCAACCCCAAACCCTTCGCACCGAATTGGCATGAAAAGCTGCTTCTCTTTTTGTCTGGATGGAGACAGGCTCGGTTATGACAATACAGGATCCCACAGGGGTGAAAAGCACTCCTGGGACCAGGGGCAGGGGGCGGGAGGAGAGAAACATTCATCGCTTCAGAGTGGAATGTCTCAGGCTGGGGGCTGAGAGACTGGATAGGAAGGACTCAGGCACTGGGAGGGTAACCCTCCACCCACTCACGGTGGGGGGTGGCTAACTGAAAGCTTACACAGAAGGCTCTTAACGTAATGCCTGACCCACAGGAAGCACTCAGGAAATGCTAGATGGTGTTTTCTATTGTTCTTATCATTGGGGCATCCCCGGTGCCTCCTGAAACTCAGCGTCTTCAGGAAGAAGTTCGCATCATTCCTTGATAAAACCAACCTCTCTTCCTGTCTTTCCCTTGTCTGTCAGAGGTAAGGAGACTGGCATCACATCAAGACATCGCTTCCCTTCACACCCTGGGCTTCCGTGTTCCTGTTACTACCCCGGTCAGGTTTTCTGAGTAACTTCTCTGAGGATCACCCAGCATCAGATGAACCTTAAAATCACCTGTAGCGCTTCATAGACACTCCCTTTGGGATCTGTCTGACAAGGAGCTGGCAGTTTGGGGAAGGTGAATGTTCCCTGGAGAGCATCCCCCACCCCCTCCTCTGCATAGAAATCCTGAAAACCTGGGATTGCTAATGCTCCTTGATGTGTGCATTAAGTAGTATTCTTGAGCACAATTGCATTTTTGCTAATTAAATCTTAGAACATGCCGCTTAGAATTATTAACAGCCATTACAAGGATAATTGTCCATTAAAATAAACCTAACTTTCATTTTTATTATTGTTTTAATTACATAAACCCTTCGGTGTGTTTAGAATGATGAACATGCTAGGTTCTTGTTCCGTGACACATTGTCATCTTCTAGGATGCTCTGAGGTCAGTCTGCCTGGGGTGCCCCCAGGTCTCTGCAGTGTGCCTCTGAGGACGGTCTTCTCTCTGCTGACCCCATGACTTAATGTCCCTGAATGGACTGAAGTTTATTGCAGGATGGGAGTGAGATTTGATAGCAGCAGGGGTTACACCAAGAGACTGTCCCAAAGGTTTCACGGGTGACCACTTCACCCAATTTGGTGGATAAGTAGGTTTTTCCTCCTAAAACCAAGGGTATCCTGTCCGGTTTGGAGATCTACCAGCAGAGGCTTTGAGTTTCCAAAGAGGTCTCAATTTAGGATTTTGTTAATAATCTATATAGGTCTATAGGGAAAGGTGATGAGTGACCTTTTCCTCTGACAAAGCCATTTTCATTCCTGACTTCCCTTTACTGTTAAAGGTAGCCTCATTCCTTGCTTTTATCAAGCTCGACATCCTGAATCATCTGAGCCTCCACTGTGCTGACAGACCTCCCCTGGGAGAAGGGGCCTTTGCAGAGGCCGGCTGGGTGCCCAGCACCAGGCCAGGTGCTTTGCCTTTCTCCAGTGGTGTTGTAAAGAGAGCGTTCCAAGCCCCCATTTTGCAGATGAGAAAAGCCTCACAGAGCTGAAATGATGGGATGGCGCTAAATCCCAGGCTTTCGGGGCTCAGCAAGCCGTGCCTCTTCCGTTGCACTGTTCTGACCCTGGACTTGAGCAATTAGGGCTGTTTCTGCTGCTAGTTGCAGAAAACGTCAAAGGTAGGATTTAAACTCGGCAGTCATGCACGTCCATCAAACATTTTTTTTGAGTAATGACTGTGTTGTTACCACAGCAAAAATGACATCGTCCCTGCTTCGGGGAGTTCCAGCCCAAAGCTGGTGAGAGACATGGAAAATTAGACACAGCATGAGAGTGTGCCGTGCTGGAGGGAAGCGGCTTGCTCCAGGAGCCCATACCCAGCCTGGGGCCCCAGGGAGGTGGCGACTGGGGTGTGCCTTCTAAGCTGAGGCTGGAAGGAAGAACAGGATTAGACTAAGGTGGGGGTGAGGGGGCATGTTATATTCTACTTCTAAGAGAGAACACCATTTATAATAAATGTATCTGCTTCTTACCACACATTCTTTCCCCCTGTAGATTTCTCGGTTTTCTTTCTGAGGTTTTCTTTCTGAATACAAACTCATCCGAATGCTTCCTTTACCTCTAATTGAACACTCTGACTTAATTGATTATGTATTAAGTCGGGGACTTGGGGCGACATTCCGGCCTGGGCTCATGTTGAGATTAATTTATTCCTGTCTCTCTACCGTTCTGTGATGCATCTGAGTGCCTCACATGTGTGTTAAAAATAAAGCCGAGAGTCGGGGCAATCTAATTAGATGGCTCAGCCCAACGCTCTGGTGTTCAGTCTTCACCAAGCTCTCCGGCTTTGATGGTAACCAAAATAGATGAATAAGTTAATCAAAGGTCTGATTAAATAGCACAGCTCTGCCGTGTGGACCTATGATTGCCAAACTTCAGTTCAGGAAGGTTCTCAGGGGAGAGAAGAAGCTGAGCTGAGTCCCAGAGGCCAGGGCTTTCATGAGGAAGAGTTCTTTAAAGTCCACTGGAGGCACTTACTTGAGGAGCCCCCAGCCCTACAATCTAAGCTGACGGCTAGTCAGGGTGCTCACTTCAAAGGAAGGATAATGTGGCTTGGGGAAGGAACACATGCCTTCCCCTGGTGGCTTCTAACTATAGCTTTGCATCCTGCTCACTGTGGGATTGTGGGCAAATCGCTCACCTTCCGGTGCCATATGCCCATCTGTCCACCTGCCCATCCTTCTGTCCGTCCTTCCATTTGCCCACTCACCTCCCATGATGGATAGCATTTTGCATCTGTCATGTAGAAGGCATTGCCTTTTGGTCTTGGCCATCATTCGTTTAATGACTGCTGGATGTATCAGGCAGTCTCTCCAGGTGCTCTCTGGCCCTTTTCCACCCTGCTTCGTGCCCCGCGACACTGCTACATAGGGCCATGCCTCTGAGCTCCCTTTCCCTCTGGATTCCATTTGGGTTTGTACAGAGGGGCACCCTCACAGGAGATTGGTGGGTAGGAAGGGAGAGAAGCCGAGTGACATGTGTCTTCCTGCTCTGTCCTGTGAGATTGCCACAGGCTGGTCGCGTCTCTCTACTGAAGTTCACTGCTCCTTCCTGGTGGCTTATGTGTATGGCCGCCCTGTCTAGACTCCAGCAGCCACTGGTACCAGCCCTTTGGGCCTTGGGTGGTCACGACCCCCCACTCTTTGTGTTCTCGGGTGCCACATGGTGCCTCACAACTGGCCCTAAATTATGCACACGCTTCGTAGATAGTTCTTTTATTACCTGTTTTCCTCAGATTACCCAGTTGGAGTGTGCCATTTCCACCCACACCTTGATATAGTGCAGTAAGCAGGACAAGTAACTGCCTCTCTTAAGTGACAGAAGCTCAGAAAGGCTGAACAAACTTGTCCAAGGTGACATGGTGATTAAGGGACACCAGAATCTGAATCCAGGTGTGCCCGACTCCAGAACTCTGGATCCCCAACCCCCTTTTTGGTATGGAGCAAAGAGGCATGGCTGTCTAAATCCTGGACATGATGAGAGAGATCAGGCGGAAGAGTGGGAGCTTCTATGAGCTGAGGGTCTTTTGTGTACGGAGCACTCACCCCGTCTGATCTCTGATTTTTCTGTGAACATGTGATGTAGGCACCGCCTCCATTTTACAGGTAGAGGAGCTGAGGCTTAGGTCAACCCCTTGTATGGGACAGGGGTTCACATTTTGCCTTCTGTCTCTGCTTTCCCTCCTCTCTGCTGCCTGGGAACACAGTGTTGGGGGCCAAGAGTTCAAGGTTCTTTTCCTGATGCCGACACGTGGTGAACAGTTTCGTCCATCAGTTTATGTGTTTTCTTTTTTTTTTTTAATTGCACATGTATGCAAAGGACCATTGTAAAACTGATAAGGAGTAGCCGACATGGTATTCTCAAGTACGTTGGAGATGAACGCAGAATCCGGAGGGGGTTTCAGAGATGGGCTGGACTGTGTGAGTTACCATAGGGCTCCTTTTTCATAGCTTTCCCAAGGCAGCCTCTGTGTCCCTGTTTTCCTACCATTACTAGATGTGGGCATGTTTAAAAAGAATGCAGGGCTTAGGTTTTCTTTACAACAGTAGTAGTTGCTCATTTTAAAAAGTTGAGAAGTGTTTAAAAGTGTAGGGGTGCTTGGGTGGCCCAGTCAGTTAAGCGTCCACTTTGGCTCAAGTCATGATCTCACAGTTCATGAGTTTGAGCCCCACGTTGGACTCTGTGCTGATAGCTCAGAGCCTGGAGCCTGCTTCAGATTCTGTGTCTCCTTCTCTCTCTCTCTGTCCTTCCCCTGCTCGTGCTCTGTCTCTTGCTCTCTAAAAAATAATTAAACCTTAAAAAAAAAAAAGTGTAGTTAAATATATGTGTATGTGTGTGTATAGTATACATATCCTTTTATCTAGAGGGGGACCCGTCATTCCAAAATGACCACTATTATAATTCAGTGCCGTGCTTCTATTTTTTCTTTCTCTGCGTAAATTTGGGTGTTTTCATGTTGATTATACATAGTGGTTATTAAGCAAAAACAATTTTAAAACTTACTTTTTTTCTTTTAACATCATATGCAAGTTTCTTCTCAGTATATCTTAATCTACATTGCTCATAGCCATTGAATAGTATGCTTAGCAAGCTAAAAAAAAAAAAAAAGACATGTTTTCATTAACTGTCCAGTTTAGGGGTATTTGGATTGTTTCTGTTTATAACATGGTGATGAACATCTTTGGGAACAAAACTGGTTTCTTGCTTTTAAATGTGACTTTTTTTAAGAACAGAGTCCTCAGAATGTCCCTAAAGGGCAAAAGGGAAGGGTATTTTTTGGAATCTTAATAAGGTCGCCTCATTTTCCACTAAAGAATTCCATTATAAGTGTTAACTTTTTTTTGTTAAGTTTATTTATTTATTTTGAGAGAAACAGAGACAGCACGAGCAGGGTGATGGCAGAGGGAGGAAGAGAGAGAGAATCTCAAGCAGGCTCTACGCTGCCAGCACAGAGCCTGGTGTGGGGCTTGAACTCATGAAACTGTGAGATCATGGCCTGAGCCAAAACCAAGAGTCAGATGCTTAACTGACTGAGCCACCCAGGGCCCCCCAAGGGTTAACTTCATGAAAAATAAGTGTGTTTTTGCCTCCATGGAGATTCCCCATGGCAGCTAGAATGGGGACCCCACCTGTAGTTACATTCATATATGTTCTGTACCTGTACAAACTTTGAGCACACTGGTGTTCTGTATTATTTTTCGCCTTGCCTTTGGGTCCCAAGTGGTACTGAGATGTGTGAGTTGCTGACCGAGTTACCGACCTTTGGGACGTTGGTTGTCCTGTTATATCATGTGAGGATTTCAGTGTTGGCTCTCCATTGGTGGTTCTTTACCGTCTATGGGTGTGTATCCTCTTACTCCCCAGTGAAGAGTGCTGCATGGGTCATGACCAAGTCCTTCTCATGTGTTTGAGAAACAGGAAAGGAGCAACACTCATTGGTTTAATTACAGCTCTAAAAAATAGATAAGCAGAAGCTTTGACAATGCCACTGAAGTAGCAGTCTTTAATGACAAGCAGAATATGATTTAAAGAAATATTTCTACCTAGGAACAATTAAGTATTATTTGTAAAAATGAGGGTATGATCCAATTTTTATATTTTTATTCTTTTGCACATATTCTTATTTTCCCCAGTGAGCCTATATACTCTCTATAATAAAGGTTTTATTTAAAAAAAATTTGAGCCTAGCATTTGAAATAATATTTATTTAATAAATATTGCTTTTCCTCTCCCTTGATTCAGATGCATTTTCTTCCAAAAAACTTCACATGCCAAACTGTACATCACATAAACGTATCTTTTAAGGAAATACTCATTTACTCAGCAAATTTTTATTGAATACTTTTTATGTACCAGGCACTATAATGTTTATGCAAAAAATGAATGTAATGATTCTTTTTGTTTTTCTTTTTTCTGCTCCTTCTCTTCCCTGCCTGGTGTAGTCTGAAGTTTCCTGGATCCCCAACAAACACTACTCTGGCATTTATGGTCTAATGAAGCTCGTCCTGACCAAGACTCTCCCTGCCAACCTGGAGAGGGTTATTGTCCTTGACACGGATATCACCTTTGCCACTGACATTGCAGAATTGTGGGCCGTGTTCCACAAATTCAAAGGTAATTGTACCCCATGTTCCCTGGTGTCTTTAAAGGTCTCGCCATGCCAAGAAGAGGGATTGTATTTTTTTTTTTAAATGTGAGGACGACACTTAATGGGTCCATACCCATTATGGACAAGGAATTACAAATCTAGTTAAGTATCAACTCTACTGGCATTTGAAACACGTTTGAATCAAACTGGCATATGTTTGCATTTCTTTAGTAAATAAAGAGGTAAGGTTTATGTTCATAGGAAGAACCCAATTTAGGATGCATTGTAAGAGAGAAACGTCAAATGTGTATATTTTGTATGCGGATAATTGAGTGTTGACTTAGCTGTGTAGAGACATACATTTATCAGTGTTTTTTTTTTTTTTTTTAAATCAAATGATGTTTTGATTGCGAAGAAGGCCTGTGAGGTGGTAGAAATGGGTACTGATTAGAGTGTTAGAAAATGTTCTTATGGCTTTTGCTTTCATTAATGTTGTGGTTGATCATTTTTAGGAAGTGTATAAGTTTGGCTTTTTATGACATTCCCTCTCATCCAGTTAGTTTTTTCTTAGCTATTGTGGCTCTTGTCACTGCCTCAAGGTATATGAGATTATGTGGTGGGGAATTGTGAGCCCAGTAGGTGTACTTGACTCCGGTGTGGATGCATGGGAGAAGTGACAGGTTAGCACAAATCTCGGGCTTTAATTCTAATCCCCCTTCCAGATGTCTTTCTTAAAATTGCATTATCTTACAAATTCTTCTCTGTATTAGACAAATGCAGTGGGAGATAAATTTGGGAGTGAGAGGTTTTTTTTTCCTTTTTATTTCTTAGTTTTCTTTTTAAAATTGCATTCTGGCTTCTGTGTTTAAAATCCCTCCTGCTACTTCTCTGTAGCTTCTTATCCTATGAAGGTGAGCTACTACTCAGTGATTTTTAAATCACAGCTGTTTCCTAAATCTCAGGTATTCCAGTTGGTCTCATGGACAGAAGAGTAAATTCCTCACCTACTCTGGTCTTGGCCTGCTTCTTTCTGGGGGTCTCTTAGCTCTAGGCTAATTGAAAAAAAGTCCTCAGCATCTCATGGGGGAAACACTCTGACCCTCAGACTCTTTCCCTTGTTAAGATCGAAACATACTTTCCTTACCCATGTCAGTAATGACACTAATAGAGACATCATGTGGCTCAGCTCTGGTCTCTTCACGGAATGTTGGGGGTCTGTCCTTTCATGTCACAAACAAAGAAACTGAGGCTTGAAGGCATGCAGGATTCAGCCCAGAGTCGAGACCAGAATGTGTATGTGTGTTGGCTTCCGTGCACGCCTCTTTTCGAGTTCCCTATTACTTCTGCTTGTTTTTCTGATTACATTGAACTCCTTGAGGACAATTTTTAAAAAATAATTCTAAGATATTCCTACTTTTATGCCAATGTCTAGTATTCAGTGATGTGTTTATTCAGCAGGCATTTATTGCATCCCTACTGGGTGTCCCTGGTATGCTGGGCTCTGGAGACTTCTTCTGAAGGGGATTGGAGAAGGCAGCTGGGAGGGCTTCACAGAGGAGGTGGTCATCATGCTCTCACTTGCCAGAGAGAAGTGGTTCTGTGCGGTGGATGCTGACATTCCCCTTTGGGAATAAAGGATGTATTAACTCCAGCTGCTGGGATCACTGCCCGCATGTGGCCCTCAGCTACCAGCCCCGTGAAGAGCCACATGCCTGGGGCCACGTCCCCTTCCTGGAGAATGTGAAGTCTTGCAGAGCCAGCTCTAACATTCCCTGGAGAACCCCTCACAGCTGGTTTTCTCCCTCTGCCCAGTCCTCTTACCTTTTCTTTTCAGATGCTCTTCCCAAGACCCGCTCCCTAAATTAACCTCCTGCATGCTAACTTCTGTATCAGAGTCTGCTTCCCCAGAAACTCACCCTGAAATATGCATTTAAAGCTGTAAGTCTCCCTTGGAGAAATGTAACTCAGCAAAATCACTAGAACAGGTGGTCACTAATTGTAGCATTGTAGCTAGGAAATACCATTTATTCTGTCCCAGCTAGGACCTGCCATAGTGCTGGTGGGGTTTTGAAGCCAATAACAACAATAGCGTCACTGTGGTTTTAAATCCCTCGATATCCTCTGTGAACGAAAGGCTCCCAAGGTGCTTGTGGCCCAAGGATTTGGATCCTGGGGTAGAGCAGAGTATATGAGCCAAGGTCATGACAGGGACCTGGGGGTGGCAGGAGCCAGGGGGGAGTGTGCACTTGAATGCAAGGAGCTGAGTTAATGGGCTATATTTTATTTGTTCATTCTTTCATTGGTTTATTTCTAGCATTTGTTAGGCCCCTGCCGTGCAGAGGAATATATTAGATGCTGTTGTTACCTAAAACGGTTGAGAACACAACCCCTGCCTTCAAGGAGCTCACAAACAAGGCAGGCTGCATTGTATTTTTATCTATCACCAACAAAGGAATATAAAAACATCTGAGGTTTTCCCATGCCCACTCTAACTTTTCTGGGAAAATACGGAGGTGAAAAGAAAATAAGTAAGCTCTTCTCTTCTCCATATGGCACTCTTTTCTACAGCTTTTTTTGTTGTTGTTTTTTAATTATTTTTTTCTAAACTTGAACGATTAGTAGCCAGAACATGGAATAGGAAGAAAGCCCCATAGGACAAACTCATGAATGTAGGAAGTTCTGATCCCAAAGGGAGAGTTCCCCTCTCCTGAGGGCAATTGCATTTGGCGTTCTTCACCATAAACATTTTGAGTGACATTGATGTAGTTTGGCCTTGTTGATTTTTCTCTGTTTCACAACGGCTAGTTATCTGGGGCTCTTGTGTTCAGATCACATATGCTTGACTCCTTTGTAACGCTGTGAAATTCCCCTCACCTAAATCCATTTACACGGAGACACTAGTAAGAAGCCTTTTAGAAAGGGCTTAGATCTTTGCTCCGCCTCCACCATGGGAAACTTTGGGTGCCTCTTGGAAATGTCCACACGCCCCTGGAGACTTGACTTCACCTAAATGGCAGGTGCCTCCCTCTGCACCCTTACCACCAGCTGCCACTGCTGGAGGATTTTCAATGATTCTCAGCAAAAAGAATCGAATGTGCCACGGATAGCGAGAATGAAGGGCCACCCATTCGGTCATATTACTGAGCTTAATAGTTGCCAGACCATCTCCTGACTGTTGGGAACGTTGCAAGAATAAAAGAAACCCAGCCCCTACCCTGGCAAGTGTATAGTTGAGTGGGGTGGTCGGGGGGAGACAGACAACAAACAAGTAAAATATACAGTATATCAGATGGTGATTAGTGGTTGCTCTGGAGGAAAGGAGATGAGGAATACCTCTGTGTGTGCACACGTGCATTGCTTCAGTATTCAAATCCAGCAGTAGTGGAAGCTCTTCCAATGGAAGAGTGACATTTAATGGAAAGTGACATTTAAGCAGAAACATGAAGAAGTTGAAAGAATAGGCATGCCAGGTGCCTAGGGAAAAGTGGAATAGTGTCCCAGGCAGTAGGAACAGCAAATGTGACGTTTCGGGAGCCCTGTGGCCTGGTTTGTTTGAGGAATGGGATGGAATGAGCCCAGGATGGCTGGGGGCTAATGGGTCTGGTCACGGAGGTCTCCTTTGTCAGGCACAGGGAGAATTGTGCCTTACCCTTCTGTGATAAGGGCAGCCATTGTGCAGCTTTGAGCAGGAGTGATGTGATCTGACGGATGTTTTGTTTTAAGTTTATTGGGGGCGTGGAGGGGGCACAAGTAGGGAAGGGGCAGAGAGAGAGGGAGAGAGAATCCCAATCAGGCTCTGTGCTGTCATCACAGAGTCCAGCTCGGGGCTCGAACTCACGAATTGTGAGATCATGGCCTGAGCCGAAACCGAGAGATGCTTAACCGACTGAGCCACCCAGGTGCCCCCTGATTGATGTTTTTACTGGGTCATCCTGGCTGCCCAGTTGAGAATAACAGGAAGCAAGGAAACCATTCAGGAGACGTGGCAGTCATCCAGGCGAGGCCTGTTGCTAGCTCAGACCCGAGGGGAGCAGCACAGGTAAAAGGCATCGTCAGGGTAGGGGTACATTTTGGAGGTCAAGGTGGTGGGAGGTGAGAGGGCACAGAGTGTGGGACGCCCAAGCCGGCGTTTGGCAGACCCCACCACAACTGCAAGAAGAAGATTTGGGTTTGGGACCCTTTACATTTGAAATGCCTCATTGGACATCCACACAGAGATGCTGAGAAGGAGGCAGGTAAATGAGTGTTTGGAAAGCAAAGGGAAAATACTGGTTCCTACGGACTTCTTCTGGTCCAGGCCCTGAGCTAGAAGCTTTGTACTTTTGAAAAGCAGGATAAACTGGGCCCCAGAGAGGCTAAATAACTTTTCCTGCTCAGAGAGCTATTCACAGCAGAACTCAGCCCTGGACCATCTGGCTGTGGAGTCTGCGCTCTGCCTCCTGCGTTTCTGGGCTTCCTGATGGTGAGGGGGCTGTGCGTGTTCCAGGGCGGAGCGGGGGAGGGGGTCGTTGGGGGGTGTGTGGGCTGTGGGGGGGGGCTGCCCTTAGTTCGGCTGTGACCGCTGATCCTGAGTCACCCACCACCCCTGAGTGCCATCGGTTTACTGCACAAATATTTGGAAACACTATCTGATTTTAGCAATACTGGAAGAGGCTGTTAGGAAGGCATAAACAATAAATGTACCCCCATAATCTGAAGCTTTTAGAAAAACTCCATACTGCATGTTCAACCTAGTATTTTTAATTCTTGAGAAGAAATGCCTTCCCTGTAAGAAGAGCATATTGCCGTCATGTAAAGTTCTGGCCCCAGAACAGGTATGGTCAGAGTACCAAGCACAGGTGGGTATTGCCCTGCTCACCCCCACGGTGCCACGGTGTGGGTAGGTATGTGATACCAGTGGATATTTTTCAAGAGCTAACAGACTCACTGTGGACCAATTACAGCTAACATTTTTAAGCACTTACTCTGTGCCAACCACTCTGTTAAGCACTTTATGGTGAAACTCATTTAATCCTTACAACACTCCCATGAAGTAATTATTGTTAATGTTTCCATTTTAAAGATCTGGGAACTCACGCTTAGGGAGACAAAGTAGCTTGCCCAGCACCTCAGCTCCTAAATTGTAGAACTGGGATTTGAACTCAGATGACCTGACTCTAAATCCAATACCCTTTACCCTGCACCTACACTCCCCAGAGGAGCAGATGGAGTTTAGAGTCTCTGTGGAGAGACCGAAGCTAGAAACAAGAAAGCAGTCTGGGTGACCATGTGAACTGGGCTGTAGGGGTGATATAGGCATCCTGAGAACAGAGGTATGGAGGCAAAATCAGGGCCATGGAGAAGTGTGGTTTTCCCAGGATTTGAAAATAAAATTTTGGTTTCCAGAATCCTGGCCCAGCTTGTGACATCCCAGAACATCATCTTTAAAGTAGCCATGAGCCCCAAGAGCTCTACTCATGCGCTCATCATGGCCAGTAGAAGAAGGCAGAATCGGGGTCGCTCTGTGACCATGGTGGGTTAACTGACTTCTCTGGGCTCAAATGAACCAGGAACAGTGCACGTCTTTGTGAGGAGTGCACAAGATAACGTGCGTCATTCTCCCCAGGTTCCACTTTCTCTAAGGACTCCCACCGGAGTATGGGATGATGGTGGACATCCTTAAAGTGTGTCTGCTCTATTACTTTGCAGCTTTGTCTACAAAGCCCTCCTCGGCACTGGGGTGGCTGTAAGGGTAAAATAATGTAGAAAAGCTGAATATGAAAAACCTGGAAAGTATGGCTTCTGGAAAGTCACTTGTAGAACTTTTGTGATTATAACCACTTGCCTTGAAGGAGTTTTTAAACACTCGTAACATTTCTTCCAGTGGGTCAGGTCTATTTCTTATCTTGTGAAGGCTGCCCCTCCCTTCTCCCTCCCTCCCCTCCCTTCTTCCTTGTTCCCTTCTTTCCTTTTTCCCTCCTCCCCTCCCCCTCCTCTCCCATTTCCCCCTCCTTGCCCCCTCCCCATTCCCCCCTCCTCCCCCCCTCTACCATTCCTGCCCTTTTCCCCTCCCCCTTTCTCTCCCCCCTCCTTCCCTGCTCCTCTCCTTATCTTCTCCTTTCTCCCCTCCCCCTCCCTCCCTCTGTTAACCGAACTGGTGGAGTAGGAAAAGCTTTAAAGGAAGACCTCAAGTTTCAAGTCCCCGCTGGTATGCTTATCAGTGGGATGATCTTGAGGGGTGGGGGGGGGGGGCGGTCATTTAACCTCTCCACCATGCTCCCTTACCTGTAGAAAGAAAACACAGATGCCACCTCACAGGGTTGTGGGTTTGAGGAACCCTAGTGCCCAGTACACGCTTTTCCTTCCTTGTCTCGTTACTTTTTCCTTTTCCTTTTCCTTTTCCTTTTCTTTTTCCTCTTCCTTTTCCTCTTCCTTTTCCTTTCCTTTCCTTCCTCTTCCTCTTCCCTCCTGTGTCTACTGTTTGTCATATCCCATTTGCCCCTTTTCCTTTGACTTTAGATCCTTCTTCCCTCCCTTCACTGACCTGAAAGTAAAGCTCCACACTCCCCTCCCCCTTCAGCTGACTTACAGGGAGTCAAAGGGCCCATGTTCCCTGAGTAAAGCCAGCCCTCCTTGGCCAGGCCTGCTCTGGACAAAGTCCACCTCACTGCACATCTGTTCCTGGCTTCCTAGAGAGGCTGCTTGGCCCCAGGGAAGAAAAGCAGAAGCTTTGAAAGCTATGAAGTTTCAAATCAGGTGCTTTCCAATGACTCTGACAGCCTGTGTCTGTGTGGGTGGTGCTCTGTAAGTGTGGAAGGTGCTGGGGTTCTGCTGTGATGGAGTGAGTCTCCTCTGTGGGGTTTGTGTTTCATTTTAGGGTTCAGTCAAAGGCTGGGGCATTTCTTTTCGTCTGTGCCATGGTTTCGAATGTTCTCCTGCACTCCTCCTATTCGTAAAGTTCCTTGCTCACCACCAGTTTTCATTGCTTTGTTTTTTAACTGCTAATTCTTAGCTGATTTTCCGTGTGGAAAATTTGAGGGCCCTTTGTGTCCTCATCCACTTCCTTCTTTGAGTCTGTTGTCCTGTCCGTGCTGCCTTCCATTCAGAGTCCAGGAACTAGCTCTTTTTAAGTTTATTTTTATTTATTTTGAGAGGGAGATACAGAGCAAGTGGGGGAAGGGCAGAAAGAGAGAAGGAGACAGAATCCCAAGCAGGCTTTGCACTGGCAACACACAGCCAATGCGTGGCTCGAACTCACAAACCCACCAACTGGGAGATTGTAACCTGAGCCGAGATCAAGAGTTGGAGACTCAACCAACGACTGAGCCCCCCACGTGCCCCCAGGAACCAGCTCTTGGCTTCTCTCCTTAGAAGCTCACGGTTCTTCCCTTGGACAGGCTGAAATGCTCATCACTGGCGGAACGTCAAGGGATTCTGTTCCTCGCAAAATTGGTGAAGACGTTTTAATTATTTTTCCCATTAACTTGGAAGGGGATCTGCCTTCTTTCACTATATTAGAAAAATCGTTTGACTTCTGTGAGCTTCCTTTTTGCTGTTGTTCTATGAAAGTGGGGGAATAATTTGGCCATAAACACCCCCATAGGTTTTATTTTGGTGGTGAAGTCAGGAAAGGGCTCTGCCTTGCATGCTACTTAATCATCAATGATAATTCCCTTTCCCATCTGCGTCTTTGTTTTCTTGTTCTTCAACCAGCAACTCCTGAGGAGTTAGGGGGAACAGAAACCCACCTGCTTCCCTGCCACCCTGTCCCTGTCCTTCTCTCTGCCTCCATGTTCATTCATCCACTCATTCTTTCGTTGACTCCTTATCTTTTGAGCCCCTGGGCCCGCCTCAGGCTTGGGAGAAGAAAGTCATGAATAAGGCAGACCCAAGTCCTGCCCTCACGGTACTAATTTCTAATAAGTGCTTTTCACGTGTCAGGCAGTGGGCTATTTCATTTAGCATTCATAAAAGTCTTTAACTGTCTTGCTGAGATCATACAGCAAGTGGCAGAGACTAGACCGAAGCCAGGGTGGCCCCAGAGCCCGTGCTCTTGACCACTGGATTCTAGATCCAGCTGAACACATGGTTACATAAAATGTGGAAAGCACCTTGAAAGGGAGAATTCGGGGTGAGGTGGAATCACATTTCAGGGAAGGCAGCCCTGGTCTGGTGGGCTGAGGGAGTCAGGAAGGCTTCTGGAGGGAAGAGGCATGGTGACATTAGCCTCCGTGTCACCTCCCAGAGAGAATGCCACATGCAGATCCTGGAGAGAGAATGGTGCAGACAGGCATTGAAGGGAACATCAAATTTCCTCAGACAGAGTGGGAGGGCTCCTGCCTCTGGTCCTTTGCTCTGATGTCCCCCTGCTGGGGAATGCTTATTCCTAGCCTGCTCTGTCCTGCTGCCCCAAGTCCCTACGAGTCTTGGCTCAGATCTCAGCTTCTCAGTGAGCCTCTCCTGATTGTTGCCTTTAATCCTGCAACCTGAGATGCCAGCCTCTCGCTCCCACCCTGCTCTTTTCATGTTTTATAGCACCTGTTACCTTCTAGTCTGTCTTGCAAGGATTTACCAAGATGGCTGCTCCACCCTACCCACTAAGCAGCAAAGACCTGGGTACCTGGATGCCTCTGGCTTTACCTGGTTGCTGTGTGTCTTTCCTGCTGATGCATAAATACTGCCTTTGTCTGTCTTGTTCCTGAGATATTTCCAGCATCCAGAACTGTGCCTGGCAGATGATAGGTGCTCAGTTAATATTTGTTAGGTAAATGAACAAATAAAGCGAATGATTCTAGGTGATTTGCGGGGTGGAAAGTAAGAGAACTAGGAAGGGTCTTCTAAGTTACAGCTTTGAGTTTTATCCACAGGTAATTAAAAGGCTTAGAGTTTCAGGTAGAGAAGTATGCTCAGATTCTCAGATTGGAAAAGACTTCTTTGGCTGCAGTGTGGGCAATGATCCAAAAGGTGAGGCAGGAAACTCATACCTTGAAAGAAACTTGTGACAGTATACGTTGGGTTGGCTACTGCTTCAGTCCAAGCAGGACATGTGGCCTATGGTAGGATAGTGCCCCTGGGAGCAAGCAGAGGACCTGGATTAGAGGTGAACTAGGAAAGTTGAGTGGATAGCACCCGGTGCCTGGAGTTCAGGGTGGAACATGCAGAGACGGATGAGCAGCTCTGAATCTTACAGCAAAGGTCTGGGCTAGAGGTATCTTTAGGTGTTTCCTTTTTGGTATTAAAATAGTGTTCTCACTGAGCTCTTACAGTTTCCTTTTCTGAACTTCCCGGTGTGCCCTAGTGTAGCATCTGGTTTTCTGTTTTCTGTGGTTCCTGGTTTCCGAAGGGAGAGTGGCAGGATTTGCTGTCCCTAATAGAAGGCTAATGAGCAATCGGCAAGCACCAAGCAGGGCGAGGTGTGGTTGGCAAGCCATGGTTAGTGAGCAGGAGCGACGGAGCGAGTGCAGAGCTGAATTCATCCGAGAAAGATCCCCGACCTTGCCTTGATTGTGCAGCACATACCTGGAGACTGAGGGCACCTCCTGCTGATGTGGCTGTGTGTTCTCAGGCCAGCCATGCCCTATACATCCCCAGGAGCCCCCTGACTGGGCAGACGGGACCTCTGTCAACTGCGTGGCTGTTCCTAAATGCACACGGCTCCAGGCTCTCCAGGACACTGGGAGGCTCCCGAGAAAGAGGAGGAAAGGCACATTTCTCGAAGTGGCTATGAAGTATTCCTTCCCTTCTTCCCTAATTCACGTGTCCACTGCCAAGGAGTGGGACAAAGACATCCAGGCCCTTTCCTTTGGGTGGGTCCCCTTTCTACCCTTGGTACCATCTCAAGTCAAATTTCCTGCCTGTAAAATGGGGATAATAATGCTGCTAGGGTATTGCTGCGTGGGTCGTGTGAGATGTTGCACGTAGAGGTTAGCTCAGTACCTGCAGAGTCAGCACTGACCGTGTGTAGATGCTGCTGGTACTAATATTAGAGTCATTTTGTGGCCATCCCAGTAGGGCAGCTGTTTGGGGACCTAAGATTCAGGGTGGGAGGATCTGGATATCAGAGAAGGCAACCTTAGTCCTCTGTGAGTAAGGCGCACTCCCCAGATAGCCCCAGTCATGATCATGGTGGAGGAGGGGAGCCTGGGAGGAGGGTCCTGGGGGAAGTCAGGGTTTTGTCCTAACTGGAGAGCATCAGCTACGTGTCTCTGTGGGGAGAGCACAGGCTGTGGAGTGTGCCAGTCCCAGGACCTGGGTCTGAGGCTGGCTCTCCCATACAGTTGGCACGTCTGTTGCTCAATCTCAATGGGAATAATAGTTGGGAGGCAAAATATGTAATTCACCTAGTGCTTTGTAGGTATTTGTTATATTAGCTCAGTTTTTCCATGCAGGGGTTTTCACATTTTACTATCTGCAAAATTGAGATGTGTGACTTACAAAAGTAATTTGCCTGATGGTCTTTTTCTCCTGAAAAATGTTTTGATATATCCTATAATCAGTGGCCTCTTAGAATCCAGAAAGTGTGGTGTTATTATTTTTTCTAGCTTTTTCTTTTATCGTGGAGTGGTAGAGGAGGGACAGAGTTTGGGTAGGGCTGTAGACTGGAGTTGGGAGGGTGATTAGAATCAGTAAAAGAGAAGGATTTGCGGGGGTGGGGGGGTCTTAGCAGGCCACTCTTTGATCTCCTGTTATTGTATGACCACAGGGTCCTGGGTCATCTGTGCTGTTGCTATTTTTGGTGAACACTTTGCTTGTGGCTCCCACGTTGGAATGGTTACCACCCCTAACGGGCCCTTCTGCTGTGGAGACTGACTATGTGTTTCCTGGAAATAAAAAATATGTTGTGGGCATGGAGAAAAGGGGAGATCATCGAGTCATGGAACGGAAACATTTTAGGCTTTGAAAATTTCAGAAAGAGCTATCAAAAAGCTTAAGCATCAAACCCAGAATTACAGGAAACTGCTCTGCCCAGAAGTCTTTTTTTGCTCATTCAGACATTCAGTAAATATTTCCTGAGCACCTCCTTGGTACCAGACACACAAGCAATGCTCTCTAGTGCTCAGTCTATTAGAAATTCATGCGACTAATTCATTCTTCCTTGAAAAAAATCAGATCGTTCTGATTTTTTTTTTTTCTGGGAACACTTTAGCAGTCTGTGTACCTGCTGCCCGCTCAGGGCGGGACCCCGGACTCCGAGAGGGCGCAGTGCACTGGGAGTGCCACTAGGTGGTACCTGCCATTAATGTGAATTATTCAGGTTGCTTTTCTTTCAGTTAGCTGATAATCAGCTACCTTCAGGCAAAGAGATTTTGATGGTGAATGTAGTTTTAGTGGATGCATAGAGGATATAGGGCTGTCCTGGGTCATTCTGGGGGAAGGGAGGGAGGGTGAGGGAGCAGGTTGGGATCAAATAAAGGCATGAGAGAGAGAGAGACAGCTGCGGAATAGGCAGTAGGAGGAAAGAAGCAAATACCTGTTGAATGAATTGATGGAGAAAATGACAAAGCCCATCTTTGGAATCATATGCCCAATTTTTTTTCTTGGTTGCTCTACAAGTATTTTGGCTAAAGGGGCCTTACATGAAGGGTAGCTCTAGGGTGGAGAGGCCCTTTTCTGGTATCAGAATTACCTGTAAGGTCTTCCCAGATTTCACATCACCAAGGCACACTCCTGTCCCCCACACTGGCCTGGACATCACCAGTGATCTGAGATTCATTGCCTTCATGCAGTGTTTCTCTAGCTTGGTGATGCTGAGATTTGGAGCTGGAGAACTCTTTGTTGTGGGGAGCTGGTTCTGTACATTGTAGAGGTTTAGCAGCATCCCTGGTCTCTACCCACTAGATGCCAGTGACACCACCCTCCCCAGTTTGGACAACCAAAAACATCTCCAGGTATCACCAAATGTCCCCTGAGGGGCAAAATCTATCTTTTTGAGAACTCTTTCCTTAGTGGCTCACCATTACTGATGAAAGTGTATGGGCTCAGTCAGGCATTGGTGGTGATGGTGGTTTTAAGTGGTTGATAATGAACGCTCAAAAGAAGAAATAAAATTAGAACTTTCTATAACCTGTTTATCAGTTCCTATCTTGGAAAACCCCCAACCAAATGCCCTTTGAATGACTTTCTGAATCATCCCTATGTTCAAGTTCCTGTTCTATATGCTCCAGACTTCTTTTCCCTTGTTTATCCTCAGTGCTAGCCTCGAAGATGCTTGAACCGTAAATTTTCTCTTTTTCTAGGGCTACAGATAGAGTTGAACAGCCAGTACTGAATTTCCTTTCTCAGAAAATAAATGAATGCATTCACTCCCCTCTACTTGGAAGGATACATGATACTAAGGGAAAGTGTGATTGAATTAACCAGACTCAGATGCATTCATATCCATAGAAGGCCATGATCCTGTTAGGACCCACTGGAATTTACCATCTTCCCCTGAAATTACAAGAGGGACCAACTTACCCCTCATCTACATCCTCATGAAAAGAGGAAATCGGCGCATGTCATTCGCTGACTATTGCAAGGACACAAATTTTTTTTTTCCCTCCGAAATGCATATACATAGATTATTAGCAGCATCTAATATATGACAAGGACGGACGTGGCCTGTCAAGGAAGACAAATAACTGTTCTCTTCTCTGCAAGGTGCGCTGGGCTTGCCCATCTGGAAGAGTGCAGTGGGCAGAGGTGTGTGTGCTGATTCCTTATTGAGATGGATGGAGGGGCCATTTAAGGGAACACTGTCAGCCAGCCTAGGACCAGGTAAAATTACCAGCTTCCCTAGAAGCAGAGGGTATTTTTTTTTTTTTTCATTCACAACCATCTTCATTAGAAAAAGAAGTCTGGTTTCTGTTTTTTCGTTTGCCTTTTGATTGGTCTCAGAGGCAAAGAGGTCACGACAATTTGGGGCTTCTCTTCTTTATTCCTGAGATGGCAGAAGAGACCCAGGTTGATGCCACGATGCTAAGAAGTCTTACAAGATTAAAAAGAAGATTCCTCAAATCCAGCCACTGAGCATTTTTATTTTTGAAATGATGTGATACTAGGTTTTCAAAAAGGAGAAGGCAGATTTTGAAGGGCCTGGGGGAGCAGGGAGGAGGGAAGGGGAAGGAGGAGGGTTGGTTGGTAGGGATGGAACTTACTTTTTTTTTTAAGTGAACTTTAAAATTTTGGAAGAATTTTTGAGTTACAGAAAAATTATGGAGCTAGTACAGAGTTCCTGTATGCCCTGCACCCTCTCTCCCTTATTATTAGCATCTTACATTAGTACGGTACATTTTGGGGGGCAAGTTGTCTTTTATTTTATTTTATTTTATTTTATTTTATTTTATTTTATTTTAGGGAGAGAAAGAGAGAGAGCAAGTGAGCTCCAGTGAGCTGGGCAGAGAGGGGGGGAGAGAGAGAGAGAGAGAGAGAGAGAGAGAGAGAGAGAGAGAGAATCTTAAGCAGGCTGGACATAGGGCTCAATCCCATGACCCTGCGATCATGACCTGAGCTGAAATCAACAGTCAGATATTCAACCGACTGAGCCACCCAGGTGCCCCAGAACTTGCCTTTTTACAAGCTGCCTGGTACAGTCCAGACTGTGCATGCAGCCTAGATGCTCTACATACATATGCTTCTTTCATCACAACAGTCCTGACAGAGGGATAATCCAATCTCCGTTTTTTATAAGAGTGAAAACCCAACACTTAAAGAGGTTAAATAACAGACCCAAGTCACCTCATAGTACATGGCAGGGCCACAATGATAGCCTCTTTCCTTTGTCAATAAGCCCACAGGTTTTCAGCCCTGCTCCTTGTTGGTACTGAGCTGTGAGGATAGTGAGTGATACACCTGCCTTCAGGGAGAAGACACTCTCATTGAGAATTAGAAGGGCACACAGCTCCTGAGAAAGGACTGTGGGCAGAGATAGGAGGGCATGTACCAAGCACAGTGGCGCCACCATTGAGAGAATAGTTAACTTTGGGGACTGGGAAAGACGTCACCTACATCATAAGATAAATTGGTTTTGTTCATTGGTTAGAGTATCTCCACGAAGGAAGAGGGGAATGGGACATTTCAGGCAGGAAAACAGAATGGGCCAAAGTCATGAGACATGAAACAGTATGGCGTGTTCTTTAGACTTCAGGGGGTTCCCTGTGGCTGGAAAATTAGTACAAAGAATGGAGCATGGGAGGATGGGTTGGAAATGTGATGGAAGATTGAAAAGTAGGCAGGAGCTAGGTCATGGGGGGGGGGGGGCTGGCATTGGCATTCCATGCCGTGGAGTTTGGGTTTATTCAGAAGATAGTGAGAATCCATTGACTGTCTCTAAAAAGATTGACCAAGTCAGACCAGTCAGTCCCCAGTATGAAAAGGTGATGTGCTGTAGTGGGGGAATGAATTGGATGGTACAAAACCAAAAGCAAAATCCAATTAGGTGGCCATGTCAGTAATCCAAGTAAGAAATGGTCATTGCCTGGACAAAGGTAGTGGTGGCATGCAATGACAGAATCAATTAGAAATGGATGGATGTCCAGATACAATGTGATACAAGAGAGAGATTTGTAGATGACTCTTGTTTCACAATTTAGCAGATTGGCTGTAAATACAAGAGGAAGCATAGTGCTGGGTGAGAAAATGAGTTCAACTCTTCTACGTGTGATATGGTCGTGCTAGTGTCAGTACCGGAGGTTGATGTTTTAATGGTAGCAGATGCTTCCTCATAATGTACTGCATTTATGCTCCACTGTGGTAGAGGTCCTGTTTGTCTGCTCAGCATCCATGTCCCCCTTCCATAAACATCGGCAGAATGTCTTTTTCTTTTGAAAACCTTGCGTCTTCTTGTCTTAATTGATTTTCAGGGGTGGTAATCCATCCCTGGCTGCAAAGTAAGGGCATGAGCCAGTTCTGGTCAGCGTCAGGACCCCAGCCATCTCCCTGGCTCTAGTGATTGATTGGTTTAGGGTGGTTATGTGCCCCACGCTGAACCAATCAGAACATGAGGCCAAGGATTTTTTCTGGAACTTGTGGAAAAGATTTTCCACTCCAGCTGGTAAACTATGAGGAGATGAGACTGGAACTTCCATCAGTCATTTTGCCACTGTGTCAGGGGCTCCTTGAGACCTCCCCTAGATTCTGTGATTTCCTAGGATGACTTACAGGACTCAGCGTGAGTCATACTCATGGCTGTGACTAACTTCAGCAGAAAACATAAAGCAAAATCAGCAAAGGAAAAGGTACATGGGTGAAGTCCAGGAGTAACTAGGCTCAGGCTTCCAGAGTCCTTTCCTAGTGCCGTCATCCAGGTCACACTTCATTCCTCTAGCAATGAGTTGTGGTGACATTAGTGAAATGCTCTTCACCAGGAAAACTCATTAGAAATTTAGCACCTGGGATCTTTACTGGGGGCTTGTCATGTAGGCACCTTCTACTAGCCCATACCAAAATACCAGACTCCCAGAAGGAAAGCAGGTGTTCATAATAAACCATAATGTTTGCACAGTTTAGACAATGGGCAATTCTTACCAGGGAAGAGTGGGAACCTTCCTGGAACCCAGGTTCACAGGTGCCAGCCAAGGCCTAACTTGGCAAGCAGGCCTTTTAAAAGAGAAAAGTATCAGGCCGGCTGTGGTGCCTCTTTCCTGCATAGCTTTTCTGTCTGAGAGTTAAAGCGGATCTGAGAGCCTGAAAAGAGAGACCGATTCCAGATTACATTGTATTATAGTCCCTAGTTCCAGCCATGCCTGAAGCAGATTTTCCTTTTTTAATTTCTTGGGTCAATTTAAATTTCTGTCACTTACAGTCTTAAGAAGCACACTGGCCAATAAAACCTATTCTACCTAAAATGTTATTTTTTAACTTTTTTACCACAAATCCCCATCACTGTTCCTTGTCTCAAATGGGGTCTTCCTCGGTGACCAGGACTAGCCTATAATAGACATGGTAAATTTTTGGCACGTGAACAGATTTTCTTCAGTTTTTTAGAGGAGTATTCTGTCTAGATTGAAAAGGTAGATTTTGGAGCTGATTTATCCTCGAATGTGACCTAAATTAAAAGTTTGACCTAACTGAATATCTCCTTGATCTTCCCTTTTACAAATTACTCTTTCCTGAGAAATTGGCCATAGCTTCTAGTAAGTAGTGCCTCCAGCTTGGGCTCCGTCCTGGACATTCTTCCTTGTTTGGCCTAATTAACTGTGTCATCATTCAAGCAGATTAGTTGTGTGCCTTCCTGGGACATCAATTAAAAAATAAATCAGTGTTTGTCAAAGTGGAAAGGTGACACGTTGAAAGATGAATTTTCTTTCCAGTCTTGTATGGAAGCAGTAGAAAACAAAGGAAGTGTTGTAGTGGCTTTGCTGGCATGCTCACATGGAGGAAATAGGGACTGGAAGGATGTTAAGAGATTGTGAGCTAGTTTAGTGCTTTCTGTCGCAAAGGTAAAGAGAGGTCCAGAAGGACTTTAATTTGTGAGATGCAGTTGCAGGAGAACTTAACTTAGGTACAGGTCTCTGTTTTGTCACTACTACTAGCCTTAGGCAGGTCACTCTACCTTTCTGACCCAAGGATAATTCTTTGATAAGTATTTATTGAGTGCCTCATGCAGAAATGAATCTGTAAAATGAATGAGTTTGCCTGGACAATCTCAATGCCCCTTTCAGGTCTGCGAATTTTAACACAAATTCACATGGCTAGAGGCAAAGCCAGAATCACAGAAAACATGAGTCCTTTTCATGCCTCCCTTGACCCCGCATTTATCTACCAGCAAGTCCTGTGAGACCACCTTCAAGGTGTATCCCAATCCAAGCCTAGGAGATACTAAAAAATTAGTTATTGAATAAACAAAATTAGGTCTTCAGCTTCTGTGGCTCCTTGGATTCTAGAATAATGTTTGTTTGTTTGTTTGTTTTCCCCTGTCTGCTCCTATAAAGTAGGAAATCATCTGCCCTAGAGTCTCCAAGGGGACCTGAAGCACTGAGGTTCAAGGCAGGCATGAAACACAGTTTAAGACAGGAGTGGAGATCCAGTGAGGAGAATGAAGTCAGCCCCAAAGTAGGGTTCCCATGAGGATCTAGAACTTCTAGAGTGAACAGCGACTAGCTGGCTTGGCTCAGTCCAGCGAGAAGCTCCTGACAGTGGGCTTCCAAACCCACACCAGGTTCTGGCCTCTGTCTCGGAGAGAGGTGTGGAAGCACCAATGATGGGAGGTGGGCTTTGAATACCTGTTGATGCTTCTCCATTGCGGCATACGCTAGGTGCCCATCCCTATAGCATTTGTTCCTCTGACTTAGGTTTTTAGAGGCACACTGATGCCCATGACTTCGGCTCTACGTTTTTGTTTTGTTTTGTTGTTGCTTTTGCTTTCAAATTTTGAGGAAGAAAATATGTTTTCTTTGTAAAACAGTAAGAAGAGAAGTCTAGTCAGGACAGGGTGCAGGCAGCATAAAGACGCCCTCTGGGCATTATTGTAATAGTGAAAGAGCTTCATCTCCAGAGGCAAAAACAAGAATTTACTAGATCCTTTCGCAAACAGACTGCTCTGTCGTGGGCATCATTAAGGTTCACTACACTGATCCATTTTATATGTATGTGTCATGAATAAAACAATGTGCGTCCGTATCAGCACAAAGAAAATAAAACGCCTCCTGTGTTTCTACTACCTAGAGTTCAGTGTTAACATTATAGTATATTTCCTTTCAGACACTTTTCCATGCATATAAAATTGTTTATTTTTTGCATAAAATTAGGATCCTATTGTAATACTGTTTGCACATTATTGTGTTTTCTCCTTAACTACACATTGCGGCCGTTTTCCAGTGTGATGTGCCATGTTGTTTTTTATGCTTCCTCATATCCTGTGGTATGGCTGTGTTATTATTTGCCAATCCAGGCCTTCTGTTTTAGATTCTTGGGCCATTTCCAATGGTTTTTGGTATTCTCAAGAAGAGCAAAATGCTCACCCTGTCTTTGGAGCCCTGAGGCTGCTGACATATGAAGCTCACTTAGCCTCATGCTACAATGTCATGGCTGCAGAGAGTCAGATAACCCTGTGTTCAAGTCCCAGCCCTGGCTGTGTGATCTTGGATGAGCCAGTTAACGTCTCTCTGTTATACATTCCTGCTATGAAAACCAGGTACTTTCTCCCCAGTTCACAGGGGCTGACCTGAGGGTTGAACCCAGTCATGTACCTCTCTGTTCCCTTCCCTTCTCCCAAATGTAGTTTTCCTCAACACTGGCTTCAAGTTGGAATCAGCTGGGAGCTTTCTAAGAAGAGCAGTGCCCAGACCTACTCTCTACCAACCAAGTCAGAATCTCTGGTCTGGGCTCTGGATACGGCATGTTGACAAGCCCCTTCTATAAGTCTCCCGTGCCACCAAGGTTGAGGCTCCCTGCTCGAAAGTTTCGGCCCCGGGGTCTGCTGGCTGCTGCTGCAAAAGAGACATTGTGTCGTGGCTGTTTTGTCGTGGGGTGGTGAGGCAGGGTAGTGTTTGGAGACAGGATTAGAATCCTGGCACTCATGCCTCCCAGGGAAAAGTGCCAACCTGTTTATTTTGTGTCAAGAGCTCAAACAGTGATCAAAATCCAATCCGACATCATAAATACCAGAAAAGGTCAGGACTGGGCTTGCTCGTAGGATCGAGCGCACACAGCCGAGCTGGGCTTGGCGCTTGGTCAACTCCAAACTTTGAGCTGGCACACAGCGCCGGGGGGACTTGGCAGGGCCCAGGCATACGGCGCCCCAGCCACAGAATGGAGGTTCACGTGGCTCTGTTGCTTTTGCCGAAGGAGGAGAAATGCTATTTTCTCAGCGGTTGTTCTTCTTGACTCATTAGTGTACTTGGCATGTGGTTATTTTTTAACTTCTTTGCAAATATTCGTAGAAAGAGAAGGGGAGTGGAAGGCGGGAAATGTTGGTGTTTACTGAGCTTGTATTTTGTGCAGGCCCTCCCAGGATTGAAGGGGTGCCCCCTCACACTGGGCCCACTTCCCTAGTGCAGCCGACGCACCTGAGGTCACCACCTGGCCGGCAAGTGGCCGAGGTGGGAATTTTATCTGAGGTCGGCAGAACTTCAGAGCCTGTGACCTGTTCCTCAGGATTCCACATCTTAGGAGTTCAGGGGGTTTAATTAGACCATTTCTGGCTCATCCCATCTTGATTGTGACAATCAGGAGGAAATCCCACTGTAAACTATTAAAAGGTTTTCCATGTAAGTTTGTCAGGACAGCCTAGGGAATAGAACAAGACATACCTGTGTGGGTGACTTTCCCCATGGGGCTCACGTGGGAACCCCACTGGCTCCTTTAGTAAAAGGACATCCCGTTTCTCAGGAACGGCAGTGGACTGAATGTCAAGTGCAGACGCCCATGGGCTTGGGGAGTTTACCTGTCGGGCCCTTTATTAACAGAGCTGACAGGAATCCATTACCCAGCCTTTCTTGCTCCTTGTATCTAAGTATAGATGTAGGAGCATCAGTACTTTTTATACCTTTTTGACTATATCCTACAGTAATAAGTATATCTTACATCGCAATCTAAAGGAAAATGCGTGTATGTGTCTACACATGTAGACACATACACATTATACAGACACAGCTGTGTAACTAAAACACAGTATCTTCATAAAACAATACTTTACCTTACTAATGTTCAGCGAATTTTTATACTTCTGATCGATCTAAAGGATTTTAATTTTTAAAATGCTTGTCGAAACCCACTAAGTTATTTTCACAACCCCCTAATGTGTGGCACACCCTAGTTTCAAAAACATTTGGACTGGAAATTCTCTTAAGATGGCTTTTAACTCTGTGTTGAGCATTCTAAAATTCAGCAAAGCTGCCAGTAATCAGAGAGGAGATCATAAACTCATTTTCTAGAATCCATGAGCTGGAAGGGGCCACGGGGATCTCATTTAGTCTGTTCCCCTCTTGTCTGGCCGACCTCCACTTCAGTGAGCTAACGTGTGGGGTGGCATCCAGCACGGTGGCTGGCACATGGTGGGGGACCCCATACATCTCATTGTCCTTTCTTCCCAGGCGGGTGTCGGGTTTTATTCATCTCTCTCTTCCTAGCTGCTAGTGTAATGCTCAGCACTGGACTCAGTAAATCGATGGGGAATAATCTTAAAAAAAAAAAAAAAGGTGGCTCGGTTCTTTTTTCTCATTAACCTTTGGGGAAGATGGCTCAATCCGCTGGGATGATGCAATTCATCTGCTTTTGGTTTTGTTTTTAACTAACTGCAATTCAGGAGCACGTACTCAATGCCTACTGTGTACCTAGTAATGGTGGACGTGGAAGATATCATATGGTGAGTGCACAGGAAAGGGAAGGGATCCTCGTTCTTAAGGAACTCCTGTATAAGTGAAGAGGAAGGGGGAGGAGAAGCAGCCGTCAAGTAATGTGGTCCTTGCTTGTGCAGAGAGTTTACCAAAGTGCTGTGTGGACATGGAAGATGGAGAACCAGTTCTGGTCAGGAGTGGCAGGGGCAAACACACAGGGGAAGTACTCGATCTGGGCTTTGAAGGTTAGTAGGAATTTGTAGGGGCCAAGCAGATGGTAATTCCAGGCAAAAGGAACATCTTAGAAATGGCAAAAAGGAGTGGTCCCGCGGGGTACATTTGGGGGACATTAATTGTGGCTAGGGCTTAAGCTCCGGGCTCATGGGGCAGCTGGCATGCACAGCAGGTGGTGAAACACTCGGCCTTGAGGCACAAAACACAGGTCTGAATTTCAGGCCTTTCTTTCTACCTGTGGTAGGCTGAATAATGCCCACAAAGATACCTCTTCGTCCCGATACCTGGAACTTGTGGAAATGAAACTATACGGAAAAAAGGACTTTGCAGATGTGGTTAAGCTAAGGGTATTGAGATGGAGAGGTTATCTTGGAAGATAATGGGTGAGCTAAAAATGTAAAGCGTGTCTGTGATGTAATAGAAAATATATATATTTGGTCTTTGTCCCCAGTTGCTGACACAGAGCTCCTAAAGTTCTTGGAATTTCCTGGGTAATACGAATGTCTTTTATTCTATCGAGGCTACTCTTAATGAGCCCCTAAATAGCTTTAGGATGGGGCTGGTAGCCAGAAAGACCCAAGGCATGGTTGCAGCATTGAAATCTTCAGCCCCCTTCCGCTGCAGGCCCCCTACATCCAGAAGGGCAAGGGGGTGGAGGCTGAGTTAATCACCAGCGTGCCATTTAATCGATCATGCCTATGTGACAAAACCTCCATCAAACCCTGGGAGTTGATGGGCTTCCAGGTTGGTGGGCACCTGGAGACGCCGGAAGGGTAACACACCCAGAGATGGCGTGGACGCTCTTATGCCCCTGCCCACGCCTCTTGCCCTATGCATCTCTCCCGTTTGGTCTTTCATGAGTTAAACCTTTTATAATAAGCTGGTGGTAAGAAAGTAAAATGCTTTCCTGAGTTCCGTGAGTCATTCTAGCAGGTGATTCAACTTGAACAGTGAGGGTTGTGGGAACCCTCAACTTTGTAGCCATTTTGGACAGAAGTGTGAGTAACTTGGGGACCCAGTACTTGGGACTTGTGTCTGAAGTGGGGCAGTCTTGTGGGACTCAGCCCTTAACGCTGTGGGTCTGTGCTGACTCCAGGTAGTTCGTGTCAGAATCGAACTGAGCTGTAGGATGGTTGGTATCTGGAGAGTTGGCTGGTGTGAGGAAAGGTCCTACATATCTGGTGTCAGAGGCGTTAGGAGTAGAAACAGCCGAGAGGGTCCTTCCAGGAAGAGACAGGGTGATCTGACTGTGGAGAGAAAGGATGTGATACAGAAGCAGGGACTGGAGTAATGGCTCTGAAGCCAGAGGCAGTGGCCACCAGCCAAGGAACGTGGGCACCCTGGTAGCCGTAAAGGACAAGGAATCCGATTCTGCTCCCAGAGTCTCCAGAAGAGAGCAACCCTGCCGACTGACTCCTTGATGGTCGCCGAGTCAGATTCCGTGCTTCCCTCCAGAACCGTGAGGTAATGCATTTAGCTTCAAGCTACTAAGTTTGTGGTGATTGTTACAGCAATTAGGAAACTAATGCAGTGTCTAGATGGCCTTTGGAATTTACTTCTTTAAGCCGCGTGTGTAAAAGTGGGAGTAAATGGGAATAATCATGCTGACAGCAGCAACCTCATGTTGTGTTTTGGTGAGGATTGTGTGTGTCTCCTTTAACACGGGGATTAGCCAGCTACCTGGCATGTAGGCAAGATTTATTTGTGGAAGTAGATAAAAATAAGAGACCTCATCACAGATCAGAGTGACTTTTTGCTACAATGCTTGTTGGCTTGTCTTTGTTTCTAGCGAAGCACTAAGCACTGAGGCGAAGGGACCATATCTGTTGGGTTTATCCCTGTCTCCCCAGCGTTTGGCACGGCCCTGGCATGTTTTGCATTCTAGAATTAATTGATAAACGATTGGATGCATGCTCTGTTGTATTTAGAGGTTCCAGATCAGAGAGGGGAAATGCACAGCACAGAAGGCCATTAACAGAGGGAGAGGCAGCAGGTAAGGAGACCAGTGTGGGCCCCACAGTAATCCAGGTGAGAAGGGGTTTTTCCTGTCTGGCTAGCATCCCTCCTGTCATACTTTTATGCTCATGCCCTTTAATTCTGTTCGCAGAGCAAGAGAACAGCTGCACACTGTCCTCAAATGGTCTCTTCCCTACCATTAATTTGTTCTTCAGCCTTCTCTTCCCAAGCAAAATGACCCAAATTATTTTGGCTTTCCCTTATTCATAGGACAGCGTTGTGAGGCCTTGCAGATGTTGCAGATGATGGTCCAGAGGATAGATTTGGTTTGCACACGTGTTTTAAGGGATCCACACTTCCTTTTTTTTTTTTTAATGTGAATTATAAAACATGGCAGATTGAACACATGCGTTTATTTCTGGACCCTCCCAAAGTCTACTAAAATGGAAGGAAAGGAATAAAAAATGACACAAGTTCTCAAGAACAGAGATAACGAGAGAGGAGAACAGACAAGGGCATCAGTAACTGTGGGATCTAGAAGGCAGATGGGGAGCACTGCACCCCCATAGCTCTGACGCCACCCACCCCCTTCACGCACACATGGGGTTGGGACTGGACGCTGGAGTGAATGTCGGGAGATTGCCTCCAAGTCTGTGTCCTGGACAGAGAAGACCCCTCAGTCTCCTCCTCTGCCCAGAGCTCAGAATATGTGTGGTAGGTTTCCTGTCCTTCTAGACAAGAAATTGTTTGATGTCTGTGGGGAAAGGTCCCAGCCCAAGAGTCTGGCACTGACGTTTAGGACAGCCCGTGTGCTCACTTGAGGTCATTTTAAGTTTCTACTCTCAGCTTCAAACCCAGCCTCGTGTGCTCTGCTCTGCGATGCTGGGGCTGGGACTCTGCTAACATTTTAGTCCTGCCCTTGGCTCCTGTGAGGTTCTATGAATAGGGCACTAGAGGAAAACTAAGGCTGGAGAGAAGGGGCTTGCTCCTGCTTATCGACAGTCTGTTTTTTGCAGGACTTCCTCACCTGGGTGTGCAGTTCATTCCAACTTTAGTCTATCCCCTCCCAACACTCACATTGTGGTGCCTCCTTCTCAGGGGCCTGGGCCCCAGGTCTGAGGGGGGGTGTCCCTTCCTAGCTCCTAAACTCTAGGAATCCTAATTCCTCACTTCCCTTTGTTGTGCTGGCTCTCTGAATGGCACTTGTCACAGGTGCTATTTATGTGACATTTCAGTATTTTCCTTTTGGCTTTTCCAGCCCCCTCATACCTAGCTAGCAACCCTTTACTAAGGTTCCTCTGTGTGGGGTTCCTCTTCCTTGACTGGACCCTGACTAATGGACCTAATAAGAGACCAATACTTGTTTCATCACCCTTTAGTGAAGGCCAACAGCCAGGAAGTCCACCCACATGAGATGCTGGTCAAAGGGCACAAACATCCAGTTATAAGATTAAGAAGTTTGGGGAATCTAATGTACCACATGGTGATTCTAACTCATCATATTGTATCATACTTGAACAGTGCTAAGAGGGTAGATCTTAAATGTTCTCACCGCAAACAAAGAAATAGTAATTATGTGATGGGATAGAGTTGGTAGCTGATACTCTGGTGATAGTCATTTTGCGATTTATAGGCATATCCAGTCAACACCGTGTGCACCTTAAACTTGATGGTGCATGTCTGTTATATCTCTGTAAAGCTGGGGGGGAAATTAAAAAAAATTTTTTTTTTAATTAAAAAAAATTTTTAAAAAGCTTACCCGTGAACTCAAAGCTGCCAAGCCATTTTTAGTGTCTCATTCATATCTACTGTGAAGAGTCAGTACACATTGGAGGAAAATCTCTAATATAAAAGAGGTCCATTTTGACAGATGAAAGAAAGGAATACCTAAGAAACAGAGATGAGGGAGAAAAGGAGCACTCAGCTAACTTTTGGTCTTAAGAAAGTTAGTAAATGGCTCTGGGCTTCTGTGTTCTTGTAAACAATATGGGGATGACAATACTTAGTCTCTCATGAAATTGTTGGGAGCTTAAATCCTGTAACACCAACATCTAGCATAGTTCTTGACACAGGAGGATGACGTAAACATTTTGTTAATAATAATAATAAGTAGTAGTAGTAGTCAGAAAAATTCTTGGTTTCATATCCCTGTTGAATGGGGAGCCTCGCCACCTGGGTTCTTTCAAATGACTTTGGGCTAATGAGAAGAAAACACAAACTAACAACTTACTGAACACCAAGTGTCAGTCTCTGGGATAACTCTACATTATCCTGCTTATTGCCGGTAAAAGTCCATGAAGTCTGGGTGTTTTACACCCACTACATTAGGAAACCGGGGTGCGGAGAGTACTGCCTGATTTTAAAGCTCCTGTCAGCCTCTTAAAGGGGACTGCATGCCCAGAGAGAAAGCCTGCCGTGAAGTTTCGAAGGGGCCATATGGGCAGACAGCCTCTTATTCTGGCTAATTTAAAACCAGGAAGGTGTTCCGAATAGGACACAGCTGATAAGAATAATCCCAAGTGAGGGCTCGTTCCTTCAGGCATGGACAGGGCCACCCAGCAGCTGACGATGTTAATAAAATTGTCAGGCAGCTATTAGAATAACTTAAAATTATCCAGATTTTTATAGCTACCTAAAAAGGCCAAACGCCTCTTGTCTTTGCCCATAAAATGAACATCTGTTAGCTCCTAAAAGACTAGTATCCGTGCTCAGTGGCTGGACCTCAGTCCCTCTCTCCTCCTGGGATGCTCAATTATGTACTGTTTTTTTTTTTTTTTTTTTTTTACCCCCATCTCTAAAATGGTCTGTCCCTACAGCAGATAGATCTGCTTGATGTTTCTTTGTTCTCAATATTTTTACCTTTTTTTCTCCCACTGAAAGAAACCAAGCATTCGAGTTCAACGCATGTCTTGAGCTCTAACCTATGCCATATCTTGCTCTGTGCTGGCTCTTTGGTGTACGAGTTCGTGCTCTCCGTGTCCATTCCTAGTGAATTAGCAGCTGGGCGTTATCCGGCAGCCATTTTCAGGCGAATTGTGCTGACCGCTGTGCTTGGCACTTAGAAATTAGCATATACCTCTTGTATGTACAAGGGGAAAGGGTCTTAGGACTGAATTCTTTTCCATTCTGAAAATCAGCATAGTCTTGGGGTGCCTGGGTGGCTGAGTCAGTTAAGTGTCCAGCTCTTCTTGATGTCGGCTCAGGTCATGATCTTATGGTTCCCAACATCGAGCCCCGTGTTGGGTTCCACACTGAGCGTGGAGCCTGCTTGGGATTCTCTCTATCCCTCTCTGCCCCTGCCCCACTCATGCATGTGCACGTTCTCTTTCTCAAAATAAATAAACTTAAAATCAGCACACTCTTAATGTCATGTCTTAGAAATATCAGGAGGGGCTGATGAGCCCAGAACTTAAGCCAGCAGTGATAAGCACTTGCAGACAAGGACCAGGCCACCTAGTAGCTGTCTGCTCTTGGGTCAGTGACCACCTCAGTCCACCTCAGTGTTTTTATCTGTAAATTGGGGATGAAAAATCTCAGACCTAGAGTGTTAGTATCTGGATTATTGGAGATGCTCCATGAGACATACACAGAGTGGCACCCAGCACAAGAGTAGGGGCTGAATAGATGGGGCTCCTAGTCTCCCCCCTTTTCAGGACTTCTACATCTGTGCATCCATCTGTTGCCTGAACAAACCCATCCTAGAGCCTGTGGGGACAGAGATCAGTATAACAGGTGTTACAGGTGGGGGAAAATGGGACACTAAGAGATTATTAACAAGTTCCTAGATCTCACACGAGGAAGACTTAGGTTAATACAGTTAGCATGTGATGGAGTTAAAGGATATATGTGGCCCTCTTCATTTCTGTTTTTTTCATTCATTATTTAGTAAGCATTAATTAAGCACCTACTATGTGCCAAGCATATCAGAGTTGGATACCACTGCTACACCTAAGTTCATGGCACAATTACACTAAAATGGCTTTCTGGATCATGTCGGCACTCCTGAGGCTTCATGCCCTTCTGTATAAGCCCTGCCTTGCAGGTAGGTGTTCAGCCTCTGTTGTATGCATCCTTTGGAAAGAAGCTAACCTCACAGGACAATCTTCTCTGCTTCTGGACATCTTGAGCAAAGCTTGGATAAGCCTAAACCACTGCCTGTCTTCTTCTCCCTGTTTAGAGTCACGTCCTCCAAGACCTAGAGCTGAGGCTGATTGATTTTCTGATGATGTCCTTTCAGGTAATTAACGGCTGGCTTCATGGCTGCCTTCAAGGCTTACCTCCGTCAGGCCCAATGTCTGAATTCCTCTAGGAAGTGGGATTCCATGTTTACCGGGATCTCTGTCTGGGGTGGCAGCACATGATCACAAAACCAGCATAGGACCATACTCATGTTCCACTCTGCCATTTTCTTGCTGTGTGACCTTGAGCCAGTGAGTCAGTCTCTAGGCTCCTCAAAAGGAAGGGGCAGTCACAATGATGTCGACCCTGGATAGTTGAAGGATTAATTGATGTAGCTTTGCATGATAGTGCTGTATGTGTGTCTAGCTGTCCACACGGGCAGCGCTTCTGACTTGATGGGGTCAGGTCTCAGGTTATGGATGAAGATGCTGACGTACCATCAGGACACGTGAGCCTCCAACCTCCCAGCCTGGAACGTCTGTTAGAAGGTCAGGGTGAGGCTGGATCTCAGTGCCCTGTATGTGCCCTGAATGACCGGGTGGAAAGTCAGGATGGCCAGTCTCTGCAATGCCTGAATTCTTGCTGTGCACAGGGTGGTACCTGATGGCCAGACAATAAGATAGCGTCCTTCCAGTCTGGAGAAAAGGGCCAGCTAACCAAATGATCATATCCGAGTCTGAGTCCATATGCAGGCTGGTATTTCTCAAATTTGGATGTGCTTCAAAGTCTGTCTCCTAGGGAACTTTTAGACCATGGGTCCCATGCTTGAAGATTCAGATTCTACAGGTACGGAGTGAGGTCTGTGCACTATGAGCCTGACACAGTTGACTTTAGGGGGCACAAGAGAGCAAACACACTTAACTTCTCAATACTGGTGAGCTGAGGTCTGGGATAAAAGACATTTTGCCCCTGGATTGTTTGGTCTTCATTTTTAGTTTGCTGGGAAAATATAAAACCAGTGCCATTAGGAGGCTTATCTGATAGCTTTAAAAAAAAATGCTTCAGTGAAACAGTCTTGCCCTACAGGAAGTGAACATCTTTGGTTTGCCAAGTTCTAGGCCAATTGCTATATATGTCACTTCAGTTAGGTGAGCTTTTGCTGCAAGTGACAGGGCTTTAAGCCATAAGGAGGTAGGGAAGCCCGGGGCCTTTGCAGCAGCTCCACGGTGTCCTCAAGACCCCAGATTCTTCCCATCTTTTTATATTCTTAGTGTGTTGGCTTTTTGTCTCCATACTTCTTGCTTCATGGTTGCAAGATGGCTGCCATGGCCCAGGCCATCTTATCTTTACAACAGGGTCTCTAAAGAAAGATAAAGCAAGGCAAAAATCCTTTCTCTTCTGGAAGTCCTACCTTTTCATTGAGAGTAAGAACCTCCACCGCTGTGAACTATGTCGTCTTTCCTTTGGGGTACTTAGTGCTCTCTGCCCTGCCAACAGCTCTACACATTAGGCTGCTTTTTGTCTCCTGTGTACTTCATTGCCCACTATCGTTTTTGGCTCCAGGTGCCCACTTGGTAAATGCCCTTGACTGGATTCCTGTAGGTAATTAGGTATCCACAGTAAATTAGGAAGATTCTTAGCTACTGCATTTGGATGGACCTTAGTGGTGGAGTTGTGATTCCCACGGTGCTGGTTCAACCTGAGGGGCCACCCAACCAGAGGTTGGGTTGATTAAGCAGGAGGCCATCACAACACGCAGTGGCGATGAGCCAGGTATTAAAGAGGGTTTGATATTTCTTCTAATGAAAAGCACGCAAGATACCATTTGAAGTTCATCTTCCTCCAACTCTTCAGAGAGTTCTTTTTTGGTAGGACATGACTGGTAGAAAAGATACTGGGGAAGTAAAAAAAAAGAGAGAGAGTAGAGAAGATATTCACCGTTCCATGTTTAGGGAGTTGGGTAAGGGAGATGGAACGTTGTAACTTTTGATGGTGGGTGTACAATAATTGTTGTAGTTGATGAACCTCTCCACCTTGGAAAGTAAGGGTATAAGACTAAAGAATTTCACAAATGTAAATACTGAATATAGTGCCCCATATTTAGTAGACATGTATTAAATTATCTGCTATTATTAATCTTGGAAACTGTATGAGATTTGACCCTCTAAAACCCACAATTTGAAGGAGAAGAAAGGAGGTACATTAATTACTCTGTGCAAAGATCTATTGCTACAACTTTTCTTTTTATTCCTCCAATAGACTGAGATCGATATTAATATACTGATTTTACAGAGCAGAAAATTTGGGGGCCCTGGAAAGATTAAGCTATTTGTTCAAGTCCAGAAATCGGTTTGATTTATTTTGTTTCCTTTACTCTTAGGAAACTAGAACTTTCTATCTCCTGGACTTCCTTCTCTTCTCTTTGTATACTAATTAATCAAATAGTCAATTAACCCACTGTTCAATTAAAAATACAGCAGATGAGGTCTGGGGATGCAGAGATATAGTCACAGGCTTGCTCCCATGCAGCTGTTTAGTTGTTCAAGCTCAGAAGTATTTTGGCACCAAAGCTGTTTTTCTGCTCTTCCATATGGGAACTGCGTTTCTGCCTACGGACGTCTAGCCCTGCTCTAGGGTAGGGTATGACTTGTCTTTTAGGAACACCGGCTCATTCTCCGTCCTCTCCTTTCTGGGCCTTCTCTCTCCTCTCATTTTTCCCTCTTGCAGTTACAGTTCCTTTCACCCACATAGTCAGTCACTTTCTCTTTGTGTTGGCACTTTCCTTGAATGGGGTCAGCATCTGGGCAGATGGTTGTACCTTCCACAGAGGAGCCAGGGGACCGCAGACTCTGTGGCACTCAGAAGCTGGGTCAGGAGGTGTCACATCAGATACAGGGGCATGTTAAGTCATCTTGATGGTGGAGAAATGGCGAAAGTGGTTCACGTTGACGCTCATCTTTGAGGTGGTCTCTGAGCTGCCCACCATCCCAGTACTTCTCACCAAGAAAGAGTCATGTCAGGATTGATCTCCCTGAAGGTAAATGTCCTCTGGTGCTCCCACCACATCACCTACTTGGGTCTTTGGAGCCCCTGCCACGTGCCGGTGTCATTGTCACTGAGCCAATGTTTGCCAACGTGTATTCTGAGGACCACCAGCCTAGAAACATGTGGGGCTTCCTTAGGAAAACAGATTTCCAGGTCCAGGTCCCCAGACCTACCAGGATTTGACCTTGAGATCGACATTTTTACCCAACTTCATGGGTCACACGGATGCAATCTTTGGGTCATGCTTTGAGAAAGGCTTCTTCACTCAACTGTGAGCTGCATGGGAGCAAGTCTGTGATGTATCTGTGCAGTCCCAGCACCTTGCCTGATTACTTTTTTAATTGAATGGTGGGCTAATTGAGTATTTGATTAATTAGTATACAAAGAGAAGAGAAAGGAGTTCAGGAAATGCAAGTTTCCTGAGAGTAAAGGAAAACAGTATAAATCAGTTGCCCTGAAAGATCAGAACAGCCTTTGCAACTTAAGAACTTGTGTTCAGCGTTTTCCGTGTGAACTCTTCCTGGGGCCCCATTGTCGCTGCTCTCCCTCGATCGTGTCAAGCCGGACCCTTATGTGGGGAATTTACCTGTATTGTGAACAGACGCCTGCACTGGGCTTTACTCATCGGACGAGTGCTTCCAGACCCTAAGCCTGGTTTGGGCATTACCTTCTTCTGAAGCACATTCTGTTTTTCTCCAGATCAAGCAGGGTCAGTCTCTCCTTTAATTCACTGCCATCTCTTTCTAAAACCGGCCTCCTCAAGAGCTTTGCTTTGTGTTATTTAAAATGTTCACATCTCCCTTATTAGACTAGAAGCCCTTGAAGACCGAGAACTTCATGTGCTGTGTACATAGTAGGCACATAAATCCTTCCGGAATAAATGGTTAATGAAGTGACCAGGTTCTGATACCAGCTCTGCTTCTTAAGAACTAGCTGACTTCATCTCACTGCGTCTGATTTTCCTGAATATCAGAAAATGAATAATTAAGCGGTGGATCGTGCTGTGAATGGAGGAGATACTAAAAGATGGACTTGGGGCTCTTTATTATCATTTGTAATACATAGCAGAGAGAGCAATTACTTTAGCTCATCTTCCAAAGTTGGAAAGACATTAGTTAACTTTGCTTTGACTTTTTCCCCCTCGTAGTAATTTTTTAGCAGGCATTCATTCATGGGGTCTTTATTGTATTGGGTAAGCCCATATCTTTTTCTTCTTTTTTTTTTTTTAGCAGCTTTATTAAGATATAATTCATATACCATAAAAGTTGCCCTTTTAAAGTATGTAGTGCAGTGTTTTTTAGCATAGTCAAACATTCAAAGAGTTGTGCAACTATATCAGAACTTTTTAATTTTAGAAGATTTTAATCACCCCAAAATAGATACTTCTCAGCGTTTTGTGGTCACTCCCCATCATTCCTCACCCTGCCAGCTCATGGCAACCGCTAGCCTACTCTCTGCATCTAGAATTCACCTAGTCTGTTTCGTATAAATAGAATAATACATTATGTGATCTTTTCTGGCTTCTTTTGCCTAGCATGTTTTTAAGGTTCATCCACGTTGTAGCATGTATCAGTACATCATTCCTTTTTATGGCCATGTCCTCTTCCATTGTAGGGTTATACCACATTTTTTAATGCATTCATCAGCTGATAGACATTTGGGTTGTTTCCACTTTCTGGCTCTTAGGAATAATGCTGCTATGAATATTGCATAGCTCGTTTTTGTGTGGACATGTATTTTCAGCTCTCTTGGGAATATACTAAACAGAAGGTCTGTTTAATATTTTGGGGAACTGCCAAACTGTTTTCCAAAGTGTCCCATTTGCAAGCCTGTATCTTAGACCTAGCCTTTCGTGTGCTAAGAATACCAACGCCCGTGTCTTCGTTGAAAGCCAGCTAATCAGACAGGTGAAACACAGGTGACGAATGTGGAACAAAGAGCTGCAGACTGCTCCATCACTGCAGCCACTCTGAGGCCCAATTCAGACACAGTGAGTGGGTCCAGTGTGATGGGTAAAGACACAGAGGATCCAGGGCTTAGGGGTCGCCTTGGGACAGATGAAGTTGTTTAGCCATGAGGCAAAGGCAGGATGGTATCTAAGAGGTAAATTTCCATGACGGGTGCCTGCATCCTGATCACACATCATGTATCACTTGTATTTGTTTTTCTTTCTCTTCAGTGGCATGCAGCAGAATTGCTTGAGAGGCTATTTCCTGCAGCTTTCGGCTTCCGTCTCTCTACTTTGTACAATAGTTACAATCAAGGTTCATAATACCTCCAATCTCTTACTGGAGGTCACACCTTCTATGCTGCAAATCGTGCTGATACCATGGCCCTGAGGTGGCCACTGATTTGCCCAGGAGACTGTTTTTCATTGAAGGTGTTTTCTCTGGGCCTCCATCCTAAAGGATTAAGCAGAGCCTGTTAGAGCCGGCAGGTCAAGGGTCCCTCTGTTCTTGATGGCAGAGCAGGTAATGAGACCTTCTGCAGTACGGGGTCAGCTCTGACTTGTCCTCCTTTCTCCCTGCCCTAATTATTATTTGTCTCAACTGAGGTAGGACTTTCATCTTTATGACAACACCACACTCTCTAATGGAAAGATTCTAAACAAAAGATTAACAAGCATTTAGACCCTTCCTAAACCAGAAGGTCTGTGTACTAAATCGACAAATGCAAAACCACCTCAGTGGTAGCAGCCTTACTGCATTTCAGACAGAATTCCTTGGGGTCCCTCTTGCCAGGTTTCTTTGCCACAACAAACTACCTCTACCAGAGATAAATTCCCCTGTAGAGACACTGGAAGAGAAAGGGCTCTCTGTGCCACGCCTCGTGACAGTGGGCTGAGCTTTTCTTATGGCTTCTGTTTGATTTGAAGGTGTTCTGTTTTGTTTTAGCTTTACCTTGTGATTTTTGGTAGATCAGTGACTCCAGCCAACCCGGAAGCAGGAGTGGCTTTTCAGACCTCTAGGAGGCTCACATCTGTATTGGAATGAGAGAAAGGTCTGACTGAAAGGCTTTTGGGATGAAGGCAGTTGTCTGGCACCCGAACTCACTCCGGAAGGGTGCATGTTGGAGGGAATGAGAGAACACGGAACGGGATGACGACGCAGACGTTCTGGGGTCCCAGGGTTGCGTTGGTAGTTTCCCAGGTTCAAGTAAACACATTTTACATGGGACCCTATACTTGGAGCAGTAGAGATTTTAGAAGATGATGAGGGCACAAAGAAAAATAAGTAGGTTAGAAAGGAAATGGCATGAGCAGTTGCTAGGGATGAGAGAGTACAAGGGAGTAGCTACAGTTTTGAAAGCAATGGACGGCATCAGGGAGGTGTTTGCAGTCAGATGAGACAGGTCAGGTTCCTGACTGCTGGGTAGTTAGTTGACTCTCCGTGTATGATAAAGTGGTACAGAGCTATTCACACAGTGTGCCAACATCAGTATCCTGGTTGGATATCGTACTGTACTTAATGTCAGACATCACCATGGGAGAAATTGTGTGAAGGGTACGTGGGACCTCCCTGTGCTATGTTGCAACATCTATAATTATTTCAAACCAAAAAAGGTTCTGTTTTTGTTTTTGTTTTTCTTTTAACTTGAGACGAAAAAAAAGAAATAGTACTGCAAGCAGAAAAAAAAGTAAATGATGCGATGGACAGGGCAAATAATGTCCTAGCGTCTAACTAGGTGTAACCTCTATTGCGCTTCTGACAAATAGTGTCATTTCAAACCAGAAGGCAGCCCCTGGTGGCTTGTGTGGTGTCCATCGTCAAGATTCCCCAAGAGGAAATTGTTTGGCTCATGTCACACACAAGGGACTAATCTCAAAATTATATGCCAAGAACTCCTAGAAATTAACATGAAAAAGACCAACAACTATGGTCAAAGAATATGAACACATCATTCACAAAGGAAGAAATACACGTGGTTCCTAAACATAAAAGAGACTCAACCTCTCTCTCAAAAATTAAAAAAACAGTTATGCATATAAGACTATACTGAGATACCACTTTTAAAATCTGAGATTTGCAAAGATCTGTAAATTTGGTTAACACATTCTGTTGACGGAGCTGTGGGAAAGCGGCCCTCTCAGGCTTTTCTGGTGGGAGTATGAACGGGCGACTCGGCAGAACTGACAAAATTCCTGGAACAGAGAAAATTCATTTTGCCCTTCCCCAGTGATACAGTTATAGCTGGAGCATGGCTAAGCAGCCAAGGGCTACCCTTCCCAGCAATGTGTCTGCTGCAACTCAGCAGTAGGATGCGAATTAAAAACGTGCCTGTGGGGGCGCCTGAGTGGCGCAGTCGGTTAAGCGTCCGACTTCAGCCAGGTCGCGATCTCGCGGTCCATGAGTTCGAGCCCCGCGTCGGGCTCTGGGCTGATGGCTCGGAGCCTGGAGCCTGTTTCCGATTCTGTGTCTCCCTCTCTCTCTGCCCCTCCCCCGTTCATGCTCTGTCTCTCTCTGTCCCAAAAATAAATAAAAAACGTTGAAAAAAAAATTAAAAAACAAACAAACGTGCCTGTGTATGCGTGTGCGCGCATGCACATTTGCAGAAATGGCCACAAGTTCCTTCCTTCCCTGTGCGCATGCCCTGCACCACGGCTTTGCAGCCCCGCCCATCAAGAGGAGGAGTTTGTCTTTACTTCCTGAATCTGGGCTGCTCTTAGCACTTGTTTTGGCCCGCGACTGGAACAGAGACTGGAAAGCTTTGGGGCTCACCCCTCTGCTGCCTTCTGCTGTGACGTGAACACGCTTGGGCCAGCCTACCAGAGGATGAGAGACCATGTGAAGAGAAGTCCCTGTCACCTGAGCTGCCTTATGAGGGTTGCAGAGGCCATCACATAGTAGCCAACCCCAGCTGATCCACGAGCCAACTACAGATGCTGAGCAAACTCAGCCAAGAGAAGGGCCACACCAAGCCTGACCCAGAGCAACCCATCTGGGTCAGGCCAGATGGTCCACCTGCATGTTGAAGCCAGTACGTCTTGGGGTGATTTGTTACACAGCAGTGCGGGTCCCAGTGTGCTCTTTCTGAGACAAGTTCTCTAAGAATCGCATATGCCCTGTCATGCTCTCTCTTCACCATTTCATCATCATTCCTGAGATAACTCATAGCTCAATCTCATCTTCAGTTAGACAGGCAGTACCAGCACATATTCATCAAGACTCTACTTGACAAGTGCTAAGGACTCAAAGTCAGATGCCCTGGCTTCAGGAAGCTTACCTTCCAGCAAGAGATAAATAGAAACAGTTATTTCAGGTGCTGGCAAGTGCAGTGATGGGAGTAAATTGGGAAGGTTGGTATGCCCTCCCTCAGTTGACAAGGAGGGAAGTGTAGGGCACTTAGCGCTCAGGGCTTGCCTTTCACAAATGAGCGAAGTAAGTCACAAAGTGATAGCTCGTGTTTTGCACAGTAATCCCGTGAATTTCCTGCAGTCTGTGTTTCACAGAGCATTACTGAAACCAGGACAGAAATACAGAGAAAACCATAGGGAGTCCAGAAGAGCAAACCCAGGATTAGGACTCCACTGCGGACTGCAGAAGCAGTCGGAGAGTGGACTGTGCTTCAGCCTAATGCACAGGGAGTAGCTGGACACGTGTCAGGGGCAGCGTGAGTTGGAGATGACAGTTCTGAACTGCTGTGCTCTGCAGAGAGACGTCTGAGTTCCCTGCATGCTTGTTAGAAATGCAGAAGCCCGGAGGATGTTCCCTGCACAATTGTGGGATCCGGGAGGCTACATTTTATCACCCCTGTGTGCAGGGCTCAGGCTCACAGCAGTTTAAGAACTACTGAAATTGATGAATCACGGTCTCTTACAAGAGAGACAAGCCTCTCGACAAGGGAAAGCCAGCTGGAGCAACTTTTTAACCCAAGGAAAAGAAAATGCTCTTTAAATAAATACCAAGAAGAAATAAATCCCCCTTTCCTTCAGAACACAACTTGGAAATGTTGCCTTTTATGTCCGACATTAAAAACAATGTGGGCTAGTGATGTAGCCATCCCAGATCAGGCCTCTGAAGAAATGAGTGGTTTCTTGCCCCCCCCCCCCCCGTTCTTTACTTCTAAAATATTGTTTCTTCTTTTGGTTAAATGACAGACTTCAGTAGAGCAGAGAAGATGTAAAAATAGCAACTATTTAAAAGAAATTTGGGAAGGGAATCATCAATTTTTTTTTTTTAATGTAGGAAGTAAAGTCCTCAGGGGTGGGAGATGGGGAGCCTAGTTTGTGATATGGAACGGGAAAGATGTGCCCTTTACCCCATGAATGAAACCTGAAGGGTCTGGCTGGGGCTTCCTTTTATCAGCTCAGGTAACCTGCCTCAGGACCTGGATGGAGCTTCAGGTGAGTTTTAGAGGTAACAGTGCCCCCTTCTGGCGTGAGTGGTTTTTAACATTAGAACTTGCAAAATCCTGGGCCCTCTGTGTTGGGGTAGAATCTGTGCCTTAGCCATCCACCTCCCAGAGTTCCCCGGTCTCCTTGGGGTGAACCTCTCTCTAGAGCACACGTGTCCTCCTGACGTGTGGGCAGATCAGAGGCCTTCAGGGTTTTGCCAGAGATCAGTGTGCAGGAGGAGTTGGATTTTCATTCAGCAGCTTAGGCATATCCGTGGGATTTCATTCTTCCTGTGGAAGCCAAAGTCCCTTTAGACTGTGGTATCAGGTGGCCACAAGTGAAACCTTTTATTTTCCTTTTCCTAAAACACGTTACACCCAGCTGACTAAATGGAATTTTTCTTCGTGTCTGTTCTTGCTAGGTATTTCAGATTATTACCAGAATTTTAAACCTTGTCTAGTACCCCCAGCCGTATCCCTTTGTCTGAACCAGTCTCTTAGGGACCCTCCCAGGAAATAGCTGGCACTCTTTTTACCATGGACTGTCAGCCTCATTTCTCACACATCGACCCCTATCCTGGAGAACTGTCCATGGCCTGCTGACTTAGGAGGGTCCCTGTGGGTAGAACTTATGTGGGATCCTGTTATGGTCAACACTAGTGGAGAAGGACCCGTCGGCCAGCATTCCAAGTCCTGAGCCTACCACTTAGCGGCTGTGTGACTTTGGGCAGGTGGTTTAACTTAATTGGGCCTCAGTCTCTTCATGTATAAGATGGGGATGACAGTAACAGAATCTAACTCATATGGTTAGTGTGACCATCCAGTGAGGTAATAATATATGTTACATGTTTAGAACAGTGATTAACAAAAGATGCTCAGTGCACATTTGCCATTGTTCCAGCTCCTTCACTTAAAGGCCCGAAGTTCTCCTGTGATTGTCTTCTTGGCCATAAAAACAGCCTTAAGTCCTATCCTGAATCCCACTGCCTTGGGAAGAGAGAGCCCCAAGTAATAGAAAAGTCTGTCTAAAGATGGTAAGGAATGTCACCTTCCACTTGTAATCTACTGGACCTAATTGCTGGGGTCCAACTTTGTGGCCTTATTGTTGTAGAAGAAGCCACTGTGGCTGACCCAAATCTACCCCTTCCTTCCCAGGGTGTGCTGCGTCTGGTGATACAACAGTTGGGTGCTGGGCCAGTTCCTTGCCATGCACCCCATTCCTAAGTCCGGGGAGGGGGGGCTCTTACCTGGGGTCCACAGATTATGGCAGTTCTCAGACCCCTCAGAAGGTATGTGCAGAACTGTTTGTGTATCAGGTGCAACTTTGGTGGCACTGTCACACATGGGTTGTCATTTCTTAGATGGAAACTGTCACGGATGTGAGATTGTGCCCCTGATACTTGACAGGTGATCATGAGGAAGGGGAGAGTTGGTGGTGAGGGAAGTAAGCTTGTAACCACCTCGCAATTTTTCATCCTTCGGCAGCTTTGCTCAGTAACGGAGAGTTCGCTTTCCTGTGGCTCAGGTTGTACCGCCTCAGGATTACCAGTCAGTGCTTATTCACAATTAAGGAAACTATGCAGGGGAAGAAAGAAAAAAAAGCCACATGCTACCTTCAAGAACTGGAGATTTTCATCACTTCTTTTGAATTATTCACACTCCGTATTCCCCTTATTAATGCAGATAATAAAGAGTTGGCAACATTTTGGAGGTCTGGGCCCCAACACAAGAGTGTTTGTTTTCTTTTTAAAGCTCCAGTAAACATTAAAAAAAAAAAAATGATGGTGCCCGCCCCCCTTGTGGACTTCTGTGGGGTTCTTGTCATCACTGTCTAGTAAGTGGGAGAGAAAAGGGCTTAAACAGGACAAAGTGGGGAGCACTCCCCCCAGTGATACAGGCCCTAGTCTTGAGGGTAACGTTGGCCAGTCCTCTGTGGATGGTGTTGCGAGCAGCAGATTGACTGTGTAATTTGTGGAGCCCGTTGCAAAATTACACGTAAGACCTCCTCTTCCTAGAACTGTTAGGAATTTCAGAATGGTGACAGCAGAGTGTTAATCCAAGTGCAGCTTGGGGTTTTTTGTGGCTAAATGGGTCATAAGACCATGAGGCCAGCCCTGGAAGGATGCTGGGATGGGGGCTTATCCCCTATGCTTGCTACACTTTGAGCATCTGGATGTTTGCTGTGTCTCCATCACAGTGTGCACATACCTGCCTCATGGCTTTGTACTTGCTGTCCCTCTGCCTGGAAGTCTGTGCCCCCAGGTCACCCTAGGGCCCACCTAGGTTCCTGCTCAGACGTCACCTTAGCAGAAGGGCCTTCCCTGAACACCCTCCTCCAAATAGCACTCCCTGCCTTTGCAAACACTCTCCCTTACACCCTTTGCCTCAAAGACCTGACTCTCTCCATACATATGGTTCATCATTATTGCTGTTCTTACCCCAGTGAAGTGTAAGCTCTTGGAGGGCTGGGACTTGATCCGAGCTGCTCACTGCTCTATGTATCCTGTAGGGCTCGCCCAGTGCCAGTCACACCTTTGTTGCTTGGTATGTGTGGAGTGCCTGTGTGGGGATGCTCTTTGCCATCTGGCAAAGCCAAACCAGGTGTGAGGGTTCAAGAGAAGGCCGAGGGTTTGCTCTTGACTCTGCCTGCTTTTATCAGTGATCTGCTCAGGCAGAAGCATTTCTTCCTCTTGGTCTCCATGAGTCTGATTCAGACTCTGTGCCATTTGTAAGATTCAGGACCTTGACTGTGAAACAGAAAACAGGTGTTGGCATGTAAGAGGCCAAAGTTGCCATGAATTTTAAGAATCTGCTGAAACATACTACTTCTTGCATTGAGTTTGCAGCTGTGGTGTGGGACGGTTCTGAGGTCAGATATGCTGGAGGGAGTGGGGGATTAAACAAGGTGACCTGGCTTTTGACTTCAGGGTTCTCAGAGCCCTGTGTGTGCTGACATGCACTGAATTTCACAAACTTATTCATTCATTTCACCAAGTATCTCAGGGCACCGTTAATCTGTGAAGTACACATTGGGACACCCTGGTGTTTTGGCAAATGCCTGTTCCTGGACTCTGCACTCCCTTCCAGGCAGATTAAGTCAGGAGACCCCCACCTCCTTACCTGGGTTCTTCAGTCTATAAAACAAGGATGGCATTTCTAATTTTACTATTGAATGTGTGCTGAGTGAGCCCAGAATTCTTGTCCAGCTGCAACGTTCTGGAAAAGACAGTCCTGGCTTTCTATTCTCTAATTGCTGTCGATATTCCTTCCTTCATTCAGCCGGCCAGCAGATGTATGCTGAGTACCCATCATGTGCTAGGGATTCTTTGAGCCCCTCAAAAAAGAGCAGTGAAACCAAACCACATCTCTGCCTTTTGGAACATACCTTTTCATAGATGTCCAGGATGAGCCACTGGCATGGATAGATTTGCTATCTCTCAAGGTCTCGATGCCTCAATTAGCACTGGAAAAGCCACTTGTAATGGTGTGAAAGAAGGAACATTTGGGCCCAAAGTCTAGAGACCTGAATTACCATCCAGGCCTCACCACTGACAAAGGTGGCTTTGAGATCAAGAGTTTACCCTCTGAAGTCACACCACACCGGGTTCAATCTCGGCTGTGCTGTTTGCTGACCCCTTGAGCAAACAACTTCTCAATATCAGCTGGTAGTTTTCACATGCCGTATAGGGCCAGGCACACCACCTGCTGCCAAGGAAATACTGCACGTCAATTCCTTAGCCCAGTGCCTGGTTCCTGTGTGCACGTGATGCTTTGTCCATTCATGTTGTTTGAACCCTCTCTGAACTTAGGCCTCTCGCTTTGGACTTTGGCTGTCCCTTTCTATAAGACCAAGTGTTTGTTTCAGCTCAACATGGGTCTGTTTCAGACTCAGTTTAAGTAGTATTGGACCTGGGATGATTGTCTCTCCTCCACATATATACTGGGCAACTAAAATATGGCAGTATGAGGTCTCTATATCTGTGCCTGTATACAGATACGTATCATATATGTGTACATAAGTATACATATATGTACATATGCCTTATCGTGTGTGTGTGTGCGTGCAAAGAACCTCAGCTTGTAGGTCTATAGAGCTTTTCTGTTTCTGTCGCTGCAGTCTGGAGTCCGTATCCCAGCTCCTGAGCGATGATGCATTTTCACATATGGGGGAGTGCTCCAGGGTCAGAGAAATTAATTTCTGCCCATTCCAGTGCAAGGATTCTATCAATCCTTGTGCGGTCCATGGGGATTTTTATTAATTTCCTCTTTTGCACGTACTTTATTTCTGTTTATTCTGCTCTCCTGGATCTGTCATCATTCTGCTTACCGTTAACTAGTTTCCTGGAGCAGAAACATCTTCTTGCTGCTGGTCTCCGTCGTCTGCATGCCAATTCTATGATTCAGGAGCCTGGCCATACAACTGTATGGAATAGGAACCAAAAGGTTCTGGAATTGCCCCATTCTCAGTAATACTCAGATTTCACAAGGGTTAGCCCATTTAGCACATAAAGGAATCTCAGCCAAAATTTAGACATGGGTAGCTTTTCCTATTACCTTGAAATTAGTCTCGATTACCCTTAAATTATTGAAGATTGACCGCCATGCAAAGTGGTTTCTCCTTTCATTAATCTTACTAAATGGCTGCATTTGTTACAAATCTTTTTTTCCCCCCTCTCCAGCACGATTCCTTTTCTCAGAAAGGCTCTTCTGCAGTACCTTTCTTTTACATTCCTTACTTTTGTTTGAGCATGTTGATTAATGGTGACACCAGAGCACATCCTGACAGCCCTGCTTCTCACCTATGTTTCTCCAGCAAAACATCTGAATGCAATGTTTGCATCTTCCGGGATCCTTGGGTGTTAGGTGCCACTGCCCCCCCCCCCAAAAAAAAACCTTGGTCAGGGTGATATAGCACATCTCACTCAGGCATTTAAAAAAGAATGTAAAAAAAAAAAAAAGAAAAATAACAGTGCATGTTCCTCATTATAGAATAAAGTCTGTGCATCACAGAATATGTTGGAGACTCGAGAAGATTGGGATAAGTGAGGGAAATCATACTTATTCTACTACTTAGAAATCACCACTATTTGATCAGTTACTTCCAGTTTTTCTCTACATTTTTCAAGACAGTTGTGTTGCTTCTGTAGGCAATTCTGATTCTTTATATTTTCACTTAACATTATTGATCCATATAATCATCACTTCCACTATCTGGGTAATGTTCCACTTAGTGATATATCATTATTATTTTAAGACATTCTCACTACTTGGGGCCAATTAGGATGTTTCTGATTTTTTTTTTTTTTGAAGATTTACTTAAGACTTCACTGAATTTCTGTGGCATATAGCATTCCTTCTTCCAGATTCATCTGTCAGTATAAATTAGCAGAGTGTGATTTTGGGGTTTGAATTTTCTGAAGGTTCCTCATCGAAATTGTCAGTTTTCTTCTTACAAGGCATGTTGCTGTATAGTACAGCCAGTGATGTCAGAGAGAGCCCTAGCAGAGGTATAAATTTAATGTTTTAGGTCACAATGAAGTTCTGACTCTGATTTTTCTTTCACAGTACATTTTTTATAAAAGGAAAAAAAAAAGAAAAAAAGAATAGCTTAAAAAAAAAATTTTGTGTGACCTGACCACCAACTGACAAGTAAGTGGTTCCTTGTCCTGGGCCTCAGTTTTCCTCCCTGTAAAATAAAGAGGTCAGACAAGGTGATGCCCTGCGGTCCCATCCATAGGTGTGGGGGGTTGATATAGCTGGACAGTTTGACAAAAGCATCTCTTCTGGTGGAGCTGAAGGAGGAAAGCTGGCCATTAAGTAGAAAAGTGATGTTCTGTTTCATGGGAAAAGGCAACCCTGACATCATTCAGATTTGTCTTTACCAAGCTGGGGTGTGCAGAAGCTGCCTCGAAAGATGCAGGATATAGCAGAGGCCGTCAGAGAGGAGAAGACCCACTCCTCCTTGTGAACACATTCCTTCTGCCGAGTCCGGGGTGAGGCATTCCATCTCTGCCGTAGGGGCCTGCAAACATCCCAGCTTTGGGGGAGTTCTGTCTCTAACCTGGAGCCATCCTGTCTTTATGGGATTAATCTCAGGGGTGAAACTGCTTAGTTCACCTAAATCTTTAGAATATTGGGGAACGATGATAGCAGAGCCGAAATGCTCTGGGGTTTATGATGCAAAGCTGATTCCTGCTTTGCTCTCAGTAGCGGCACCATGGATAACACATAGAAAACCTCTTTAAATGCCAGGAAAATACCACCCGTGTTGTCTGTGTCAAAGCCTTCAAGTCTCCGTAAGACTTTAAAGGATACTCAACAAATATTACCACGTAGGGTATTAAGCTTCCGGATGAGGGCACAAGGAAGTACACACACAGGTACAACTCAACGCGGGCAGCATTGGCAACATAACAAAGAGGTGGCGATAAAAGCTGCATGCGAAGGTATCGAGTACAGCTGCCACATGTGGAAACATCTGGCCCAAATGGGAGCAAAATCTGGCTGCCCCAGATCAGTCTCATTAGTCATTTAACAGCCCATCAGTAGAACGGGAAGAAAATCACTTTGTGTGTGAAGGATTGCTTAACATTACTGCGCCGTCATGGCACCCGCCACCTTGAGTTGTGTTTCCTAGTTTCTATGCCCGTCTTCCTCTTGAGAACAGGGGCTGCCTCATGCCAATCATCGGAGAGCCCGGGGGCATGTAGCACAGACTTCAGAATCAGAAGCCGAGTCCATTTGAAACCTCCGTGGGCTTCTGTTTTCTTATCCGTGGAACATGGGTGACGTCACCGACCAACAGAGGCAATAGGATAGGGTTTGGTACATCCCCTGAGACCGGTGACTTGGGTGCAATTGTTACCTTCACCTTTTATGAGCAAATTGGCCAAGCTGTTGAACCTCTCTGTGGCTTAGTAGCCTCTCCTGCGAAGTTCCAACTCCCAGGGTTGTTGGGACTAAATAAGTATGTGCCAAGTGCTGAGAAGAAACTTGGGACCTGACAGGCACGCTGTAGGCATGTGCTGAAGTCCCCGCACTGTCCTTTGCACTGGTTAGTGTGCAGTGGGGCTTAACTAACAGTAGTTCCCATTGTCATGATTGTATCCTTGACTCCCAGCGCATTGATTCTTATGGCAGTTTGTTGAATAAGGCTCATTCCTCGGGTTTATTCTCTAATCTGTTAGGTTAGGGGCTGGAACCTTTATTATCATATTTACACATTCTACGTCTTTAGGTCTGTATAAAGAGCAGGGTGGAGAGGGGTCCTAGCAATGAAGCACAGGATATTTTCTAACTGCCAAGTCACAGCTGGGTGAACCCCAGGTGAGGAAGCTTTACTCATTTTTCCTCTACTCTCTCTTGGATTCATTCTGTCCATCTGAAAAAGCAGAAAGATTGTAAAATGCCCAGTTAGGTTGTGTGGGGGCGGGGCAAATCATTTCTAAAATCCCCGTCTTTCAGTAGATATCCCCCGCGTTCAGACAGCATCACTCTCCTGCCTGAGGCGGTGCACCCTGAGACCCTACAGGGCGCTCGGTGGTCTTGGGCTGCGCCCGTCCGTCCGTTCGCAGCAGGTGGGACAGCTGAGGCGGGAGAGGCAGAGCCTACCTTGGCTGAGGGGAGTAGAGGATTGAGGAGGCCAGTGGTTTTCAGCCGCTGGCCCTGGAATCTGCAGCTCCAGCATCACCTGGGAACCTCTAAGATACTCAGATTCTTGGGCCCCACCCCAGGCCTGCGGAATCGGAATTTCTGGGGTGTGGGGCCCAGCAGGTCTGTGCTAAATAACCTCCAGGTGATTCCAACGCTCGGGAAAGTTTGAGACCCACTGGGGTTAAACTGGACATTTTAGACAGTTGATGCCTTTTTAAAGGACAGCCTCAAGGCTTGAGATACCTGCTCTTTTTCCTCACTCCCCAAGCAAATATATACCTGTGACCACACAATCAGAGCGGTAAATTGAAGCCAATTAGCAGTTAAGTAACTGCCAGCACTTGTCACCAGGGTAGTTGTTAGTAATTAGCACTAATGACTCTAGAGAGGAAAACAGTTGTGGTTCAAAGACATCCCCACCATTTGAATTCACTCTGAGTTTTCTCAGCGTTTTTCTGCCATGTTTCTCTTTTGCATTCAAAACACCATCACAGTTGGATGGATTCTTCTCTTGAGACAAGATCACATGAAGTAATAATATGCAGTGGTATTTTTTTAATGCTGGCCAGGACGTGCTGATTCAGTTGGGGTGTATGTGAAAGTTGTGAATCAACCTTTTGGATGCACCTGCATAATTCCTATGGCGATGTCAGGATGTACATTGTAACTTTCTCCGGGAAGCAGAAAATGATTTATAGACATGTCAGAAATTGTTGGATGAGCTCACCAAATGACAGTTCTCTCTGAGTTTTGTGAGACTAGAACCAAAGAGAAAGAAGAGAAACCAAGAAAGGATCATTTCCAGATAGAAAGGCAACTTCATAAACTTTTGACAACCGTGGTGTTGAGTTACCAAACATAGGCTTTAGGAAACTTGCAGGAAATGTTAAGAGATAGAATTAACACGAGCCTCCCATTAGCTTGTCCATGAACATGGTGCACGTTGGAAGAAGAGAAAGGCTGCTTTGGAACCGCGGGGCGCCTTCAATTTGGCAAGGATCGTATCTTGCTCATTCCCAGTTCTCTGCAGCACCCCCATGCCTTACGTGGGTTGACTCTCACAGCCGTCTTCATATGTTGGGTTGAGTTGAGTCAAGTTGGATTGAGCGGTGTCTGATTTCGGCTGTGTGAAATTCTCTTTTCGGTACAGATACTATGTGCTCCACTGTGATCAAAGCTCATCACCGTGGAAGTTTTTGAAGCTGGCAGATGTTTAGTTGTGTGGGGTCCTGTTAATTAGGAGAGGGAGCACCTTATCAAAGGATGCCTGCCTATTTCAGCTCTGCCTCATTTCTTCCCTCAACCCAAAGGGGTAAAATTAGGGGAGTTTGTTAAAAACTTGGGGAGGAGGGGGAAATTGTGTGACTTAAAGGTTCACCTCTTTCAGGAGGCGACAGCTTTTATTTATTTATTTTTTAAATTTTTTTTTAACGTTTATTTATTTTTGAGACAGAGAGAGACAGAGCGTGAACAGGGGAGGGGCAGAGAGAGACGGAGACACAGAATCTGAAACAGGCTCCAGGCTCTGAGCTGTCAGCACAGAGCCCGACGCGGGGCGGGGCTCGAACTCACAGACCGTGAGATCATGACCTGAGCCGAAGTCAAACGCTTAACCGACCGAGCCACCCAGGCGCCCCCGGAGGCGACAGCTTTTAAAACTGCTAGATTATTTGTAAAGAGGGAGTCTGAGACATGTCCCGTGGGTATCTGGTTCCCATACCACACCAGTGCAGTGCCAGCCGAGATTCCTGAATTTATAGACTGCAGAAGGGGGGTCCTGGGCATGCTTCCTGGGCATAATCTTTTTTTTTTTTTTAATTATTGTAAAATATAACAGAAATTGGCATTTTAACCATTTTCAAGTGTACAGTTCGGTGACATTAAGTGCATTCACACTGCTCAGCAATCACCACCTTCCCGTCTCCAGAACTTTTTTATCTCCCCAAACTGAGACTCTGTACCCATTAAACACCAACTCCCCGTTCCTTCTCCCACCAGCCCCTGGCAAACAAAGTTATTAAACCAAACTGCTCACAAGCTCTCAGGTCTTTGCGTATTCTAATTCCTGTGTCTGGGATGCCCATCTCATCAGCCTGCTGGATTCCAACTCATTCTCAGGGCATCGCTCTGGGGTCCCCTTGAGCTCAATACTCATGGCCTCCATGTTTGCATGGCGTGCGACACTATTATAATTACCCACTTCCTTCTCTCTCCGTGACTTTTCCCTTCAGCCTGTGAGTACCCCTTGCCCTAGTGTCTCCCAGATACCTGGAAGAAAGCCCCGGCACACGGTCTGTGCTCAGTAACCTTTGTTGAGCAGCTTGCTAAATAGAGGCAAGAAAACCCAGAAATCCTAGTAGAGTCTTTTTTTTTTTTATATAAGAAAGGAGATCCATTTGGGACCTTGCAGATTCCATTACACTACCCCAGCTCCTCCCCGAGTAGAATTTTGCAAGTTGAGTCCAGCCTAGGTGATGAGGAAGGGCCCCTGTGAGGTACATCTATAGTTGTATGTCCCCGATGCCAAATTCTTGCCCTGAGGGGCTTGATCTCTGGCTCTAGGAGCTGTATGGTTTTCATGCCTGGTTCAGAATTGTCATTTATTACTAGGTGTAAATGGAAAATTGTTCCAGAAGCAGCAGCTGCCTCTTTAGCCCTAAGTAAGAAGATGTCTTGCTCTGATTTGGGGGGGGGGGGGGGGAAATATATACACATATATATATATATATCTACATACACACACACACACACATACACAGTACATATTATATTTTATGTAGTGTGTACCATGCTCGAGGCATCCTGTGAGGTAAAGAGGTTTGAAATGAGACCCCATTCCTTCTTTCAGGGAAGATCTAATGTCAGAGGGGAGTCAAGCAAGTGTCCAGAATGCATTGCAGTGAGTCTTATAATTGAGTGAGGACAGTTTGTAATTATAAAGCATAGGGAATGTTGCTGCCCTGACCCACACACTCAGCGCCTCCTGTGCTTCAGGGCCCTGGGGTGTCTGGGATGAAAAGAGCAGTCCCTGGCAAGGAGAACAGCATGATGATTATATCTGATGTAGAATGACCAGTGCTTAGTAGAGCAGAGGGCAAGTTGCTCTGGGAGCAAAGCGGTTGTCAGATCCGTCATTTATTAAGTACTAGGAAGCGAGGGAAGAGAAGGGAAATTGATTCCAAATGACAGGAACCAAGAGAGGGTGCCTCAAATGACAATCTCAGCATGACAAGTAATCCTTAAGGCCTAGAGTACCCACTTGTCTTACCCAAGTCGTCAGCTAAGCTCGCATACCCCCAGCGATGGTGAACTCACTATCACAACAACACATTCCGCCTCCAAAGAACAGTGACCTTTGAAAGTTCTTCGTATTCAACCCCATGTCTCATTCTGTAACTCCTTTCTTTGTTCCAGGATCTGCCCTCACCAGGCAGAATAAATCCCCCTTCCTAGAATTCTCCTTCACATGTCTGGGGCAGGTAGAATGGGCCTGGTGAGCCTTTTATTCTCTTCTTCCAGGGGAAACTCTCTTCAGTTTCTGCACTTTTTCTAGGGGGTGGGGGTGGCCTGTGAGCTGGCAAGAGATGTAGCACTTGCTGGACACATGATTCATTGTGCTTTTCACTGTCATGTGTTGTTTTGATGATCACAGCGTCCACCTAAGGTATTTTAAGTGGGGGGGTCTTATGGCAAATGTGCTGCTGCCTCTTTACCCCTGTGAGCTGGGGGTGTGGATCTTGTGCCGATGTGGAAACTAAAGCTTGCAGAGAGAAATTCACCTGCCCTATTTCACATGGCTTAGTGATTAGTAGAGCAAGGATTCAGACTAAGGATTCAGACTCTGTCGGAGTCTTAGTCACTATTCCTTTTTATTTTTTAGATGTGTTTCACATACCATAAAATCCCCCTCTTTATAGTGTCCAGTTGAGTACTCTTTAGTATATTCACAGACTTACATGACCCTTACTACAATCTAATGTTAGGCTTTCACTCCAAAAAGAGACCTGTACCCATTAACCATCACTCCCCAGCCTAAGTAACTACTAATCTCCTTCCTCTCTCCATGGAATTGCCTATTCTGAACATTTCGTAGAAATGGAATCAGACAGCATATGGCCTTTATGACAGGTTTCTTGCCCTTAGCATGTTTTCAAGGTTCGCCCATCTTGTAGCCATTGTTAGTGCTTCATTCCTCTTTATGGCCACGTAATGTTCCATTGTATGGATATATGCCGCATTTCATCTTTTCATTCATGGTTATTGGACACTGAACTGAGGCTGTTGACCACTTTTTGACATTATGAGTAATGCTACTAATGACTTTTTGACATTATGAATAATAATGCTACTAACGAAACTCGTGTACAAGTTTTTCCTGGGCGTCTTTCCATTTCTTTTGGTGAATACCTAGGAGTGTGATTTCTAGCTCAGGTAATAACTCCGTATGCAGGGTTTTGAAAAACTGCCGAGCCATTTTTTCCAAGTGGCTGCTCCCATTTCCTAGTCATTGTTTTTGAGTGCTTTTTTTGAGTGCAGGAATCATGTCTTAAATGAGCAAACTCTCCTGACTCATTATTTTAGTTTGATAACCTAACTCGTGAATTTCAGCTACATTACACAGACTAGCCTACCTGTAAAGTTTCTGAAGGGTACCTGATTGGGATCTCCACTTTGGGACTTACCACCTCTGTGACCTTGGGTTTATCAGCTGTTCTTTCTCTAAGAGTAAAAGGAATTGATTGCGTGGGAATCAGTGAATTAATGGATTCAGTAAGATACAGTACATAAAATCCTGACATCGTAGTAAATCATTCATTTCACTTCAGCATTTATACTTGAACTTTTTTTAATAATTTTTTTTTTAATTTATATCCAAGTTAGTTAACATATAGTGCAGCAATGATTTCAGGAGTAGATTCCTTAATGTCCCTTACCCATTTAGTCTGTCCCCTCCAGGTTGTGTCCCCACAACCCCTCCAGCAACTCTCTGTTTGTTTTCTATATTCAAGAGTCTCTTATGTTTTGTCCCCCTCTCCATTTTTATATTATTTTTGCTTCCCTTCTATTATGTTCATCTGTTTTGTCTTTTAAAATCCTCATATGAGTGAAGTCATATGATATTTGTCTTTTCTCTGACTGACCAATTTCACTTAGCGTAATGCCCTCCAGTTCCATCCACGTAGTTGCAAATGGCAAGATTTCATTCTTTTTGGTTGCCGAGTAATACTCCATTGTATATATATACCACATCTTTATCCATTCACCCATCAATGGACATTTGGGCTCTTTCCATACTTTGGCTATTGTTGATAGTGTTGCTATAAAACATGGGGGTGCATGTGTCCCTTCAAAACAGCACACCTGTATCCATTGGATAAATACCTAGTAGTGCCATTGCTGGGTCGTAGGGTAGTTCTATTTTTAATTTTTTGAGGAATCTCCATATGTTTTCTGGCTGGGGTGGCTGTACCAGTTTGCATTCCCATACACTTGAGCTTTACTATGTGGTGTAAAAGCACATAGTACGAACCAAAAGGGTAAGTAGTGAAAAATACAGACAAAAGTCCATGCCTACTTGCCTCTCCACATACTCCTTGCCTCACTCTAGAAATATTGGTGTTCTGTGTTTCTAGAGTGACTCGTTCTCCCTGCCACCACAGGGCCTTGGCACATGCTCTTCCCTCACACTGGAGCTTTCTTCCCTGTGTTCCTAGGCCAACCTCCCCACCTTTGCTTGGTTGACCCTACATGTTCTGCCATCCTCAGCCCTGTCTTCACCCTTTCAGGAGAGCCTTGCCTGTTCAGATCAATTCCTCTTATTTTATACCTACATCATGTTACCCCTTCATAGCACTTAGGATTGCTGTCATTTTGAATTTATTTGGTTTTGCATGATTCTTTAATTAATGTCCCATATATCCCACTAGACTCTAAAGTTCCAGGAGGGCAAGGCCTGGGCTATCATTGCTCCTCACTGTATTCCTGGTATCTGGCACACAGTAGTAGTGAGCAGTCAGTACATATCTAATGAGGGAATGAATATCTGTTCCTTTCCCTGTAATTACAAACTATCAAAAGTGACTTGCTTTGAGCTAGAAGGAAGGCATCATCCATCTCATGGGTGAGTGAAGAGTCATTGTGCAAGCCGCCTGCCATCCTGTCTGGATGACCGTGTTCAAGTGGAATATATGTTGACGGACAGCCAGGTGTTAAGCAGGTTGATATTAACAAAGACTTGGAGCACTTTCTACTGGGAAAGAAACCCAGAGTGTGTGAGATCAGAATTGAGGGCTGCCAGCAGGTAATTTCAGGGTAACCAGCCCGTCTCCTGCCTCGTAATAAAGTTAATTAATCCTCCTTCCTATCCATCTTCTTCCCACCCTGTGACTACCACCAGCTCCTGACCATCACAGGTGTGTGCATCCAGACTACTGCCCTGCCCCGCCCCCGGGCTTAGTTCTTTTGGAAGCTGTGATACAGGGGGTGACCCCCCCAACCTTCCCCCCAAAGTCAGCATCTTCTGTTTCCTGCTCCTGTTCTTGTGAGAAACAGTCCCTCTCCCCAGCCCCTCTGCTGCTCACTGCCTTTGAAGTATAAGTAATAAACTTTTACAGATGGTGACAAGAAAAGCCTCATTAGCTTCGTCCCTGACTTGGAGAGTAGCTCTAATCCACTCGCCTTCTGAGTCCAGCTCTTTAATGTATCATTTTCAATCCTGTACCTCTCAGATGCAGCCCCGAAATGGCTTTGAAGTGTCACAGCCTGCCCCTACCCCCTCCCCATTCTCTTGGTTCCTCTTTATGTTCCAGCAGGGTCCTGGGCTGGGTCGGGAAGCCATCCATAGGCTCCCTTGAAACCTCCATCTTGTCACCGGTCCAGCAGTGATCATCTGCCGTCTCTTCCCTGAGCTTACACCTGTGTTGGGACCAGATGTTCCTCCTGCATCCCTTCCGGGGATGGCAACTCTTCTGTTGGTTTAGCTGTGAATTTCCATTAAGGCACTTGCCTGGATTGGCTTCTGTGTTAGCAAGTGCTGAAGTAATAAGAGTCATAACATTAGTAATAATAATACATTCCGTTTATTGATAATGCCAGTCATTAGGCTAATGGCTTCATGCATATTGCCTTATTTAATCTCCAACAGTCACGTAAGGAAAGGTGCTTTTATCATCCCCATTTTGTGGATGAGGACACAAACACTTAGGTGAAGTAGCTTGCCCACAGTTAGCAAGGAGAGAGTCCCCAGGTAGTATCAGGGAGGGATGCACACACCTGCACTTAACCACCTTATAAACCAGAAAGCTATGGAACTTGTTTTTCCTTAATAAATACATACTAGAATTTTTATATCCAAATGGCCTCCCATAGGAGATTCTGCCTGTAATGATGTTTTTCCTCTCTCTTTAATTGTCAACATCATGGTCCTCAAAGTGGGTTTGTACCTGTAATTGGACAGGTAAAGTTAGGAGTTTGGAAAGATTGAGATATGAAGTAAGTGCCTTGTAATTCCTTTGCTGCCTGAAGATGTTCTAAAACTTTTTTTAAATTTTTAATGTTTATTCTTAGAGCGGCGGAAGAGGGGCAGAGAGAGAGGGAGACACAGAATCTGATGCAGGTTCAAGGCTCTGAGCTGTCAGCACAGAGCCAATGCGGGGCTCGAACCCACACGCAGTGAGATCATGACCTGAGCCAAAGTCAGTTGCTTAACTGACTGAGCCACCCAGGCATCCCCAAGAGGTTCTAAAACTTTAATGGTCTTTTGAGAGAAGCCTCTCCCACTTAGTTAGCAAAGCTGTGTGCTAAGCACTGGGGATTCAAAAGTGAATCCTTTTCTACTTTGAAAAACTTATGTGTAGAAGAAAAAAGAACATATATGCAGATTTACATATTATCTTACGTATATGCGTTCTAATGTGTACATAGGAAATGATATAATTATTATATGTTTACATACTTAAAATCTGATGTAAGGAATGACATAGGGTGCTCTGGAAACAGAGAGAGGAATCGAACTATAAGGAAATCCATACCATACTGGCATAAAAAATGAATGCACTGCTTTGTGTAATTGCAGGTGGCAGATGGGCTTTGGCTCGTTTCTCAAAGATTCTTCATCTTTGTCCTCAGGCTGACTTCCCTTTTAGTAGCACATGATTTCTATCCATCCCTTGGGCTGCCAGCTTCCTCATTTATCTCTAAGGGAGGAAGAGTCTTGTGCTTTACTCTAATTGCACTATCTCAGGCCATAGCCCCACTCCTTATCCAATCTATATAGCTAAAGGGGCGGATTATGCTCCTTGCCTAGATCAGGTTGGGTCCAAGCTTTGAGCAGGGGCGAGGTGACTCCCATCTAAACTGAATGGCTGCTACAAAATAGAGGAGGGAAGAAGATAAGAGGAAGCTGCAACTATTGGTCTGCTACAGAGCACCTTACTTTGGTTTCCTTATTGCATTTAGGGCAGAAAGCTCTAGGCTTGGGGTCTGCTCTGACCCCAGAGTTCACCCTGCTACAAAGCATTAGCCTAATTCTATGGAAGACAGCAAGCAACAAAACGGAATATCAAAGAGGCTACTCTAAATGTCCATCATCGCCAAAGTCCTATTACAAAACTACCTTGTAAACCATGTGAGTCTCCTTTTAGAGTCAGTTTTATTTAAAAAAAAAAAAAAAAAAAAGGTGGGGAGGGTAGGGCGCCTGGGTAGCTCAGTCAGTTAGGCATCTGACTTCGGCTCAGGTCATGATCACAGTTCGTGGGTTTGAGCCCCGTGTTGGGCTCTGTGCTGACAGCTCAGAGCCTGGAACCTGCTTCACATTCTGTGTCTCCCTCTCTCTCTGCCCCTCCCCTGCTCGTGCTCTGTGTCTCTCTGTCTCTCAAAAATAAATAAACATTAAAAAAAAATTTTTTTTTAAAAGAACAAACCCTCATTACTTTTCTTTACCACTTATCTTATTTACAAGATTTAAAAGTACATGGGATTCTTGGCTTTTTAAGAAAATTAAATCAACTCTCAGAGGGAACGATATGCCAGTCCTTTGGTATTCAGAAAATGCTTTAGGATATTACTACAACAGTAATAATTTTAACAATAGCAGCATCTTGAATACACATACTCAAGATTACTATTCTGAAGGAAGAAATATCCTAATCACAACCCGTTTTCTCCTAAGGAGTCACTCTAAGGAATTCTAGAAATTATTTTTATAGAACAATTCCACTTGAGTGACTTTCCCTTACTTGAGGTTTTAGGAAATACAGTTAGCGAAAAAGTTAAATCTGACTCCCCTGCACTGTGGGGCCAGGGACAAGTCACAATTCCATCGCTGATCCTCAGCTTTCTTATCTATAAAATGAGCACCCGTTAAGCCTTCCTTTGTGCAGTGTCAGGTAACTGAGATCAAGTATATAAAAGTTCTGTTCGTTTGTATGTTTGGAGAGAGAGGCAGCATGCACCACGGAGGGGGCAGAGAGAGAAAGGGAGAGAGAATCCCAAGCAGGCTCCGTGCTGTCAGCGTGGCAGGGCTCTATCTCACGAACCAGGAGATCATGACCTGAGCCAAAATCAAGAGTCAGATACTTAACTGACTGAGCCACCGAGGCACCCCTAAAAGCTCTTCTAAAACAGTAAGGTTGTTATCATTTTCATTGTCTGTACTAACTTCATTATTTAGCAAAGCCTTAGTAAAAAAGTTGAAAGTAATAATACATTGCGTTGATTTTCATGCCTTGCTTTAGAAGAAGAGTTGCTCTCATTTATTCAATATGTATTGGACACTTTGTATGTTTTATCACATTGAAAAACTGATAAACATATTAGCCCTAAGCTTCTGGCAACAACCTTGTAAGAATCCTGTCTACAAATTTTGAGGCTCTTTTTTGACATTGTGCTGAATAATTATGGTAGCTGGCACTTAGATAGCTCTTACTCTGGGCCAGACCATGACACAGGCATCATCATCATCATCATTATTATTATTATTATTATTATCATTATTATTGTATGAGACTGAGGCATAGAGTGGTTACTCCATTTGCCTAAGAAAATAGCACAACTAGGGTCTGAATTTGATTATCTTGTTCCCGAATTTGAGATTCGGGTCCCTATCTATACTGCCTCTCCAGGTATGTCAGAATACTTCAGGCAGAGCCCTATTTTCATTGACAAGAGCAAAAAAGAAAATTAAATAAATAAATAAATAAATAAATAAATAAAATATAACAAACACAAAGAAACAAAACTAAGTTGAATTTATTGTTTATTTCATTGCCAGGTAAGGGAACACACCAATGAAAAAAAATTACCGAATAGATGGCAGAGAGAAAAAGTCAGTTTTTAAATGCAAAAGAGGGAGGTAGGTTAGGAAAGAGCACTTGAAAACTGTGTTCTCAGTGGGACAGGATGAGTTCATTGGTTTGCACAGAGGTTTTGAGAGAAAGTAATACAGTTCATTGGCTAGTAAAGAATTTTTCTTTTTAGGTCCAGTTAGAGCCTGCCATGATCACGGTCTCTGAACAGCTTCAGCTGCTTATTAAGAGCAGTTGCCCTGAAACACACACTTCCAGTTTTGGTGTCTCCTAGGCAGGTGCTGCTGGGGTTGGAAAATTTTTTTACACCATGTAACACATACTGCATGAGGTACAGCCAAGGGACTTGCACCCTTGGAGCTTAGATCTCTTGGTGGAGGAAAGAAGCCTGCACAGAAGCAACTTGCGATGGCGATAAGGACTATGAAGGACCCAAGAGCAACAATACAGAGATGGGTGGGTAGATGTAAGGCTGCTTCTGTAGGAACTCACAAAGGGTGGTGAGGACTTTCAGCCAAGAGAAGACACCAACGCTTCCAAGAGCCAAGAGTGCTTTAAGCAGAGCAAACGGCAAATGCAAAAAGCAGATAAAGACCAACCAAGGAAGCAGGTATCACCGAAGTATAGCAAGTGGAGGAGGGGAGTCAGGAGGTAGGGTGTGGGGCTCATTCATGGAGGGCTTTCTGATGAACTGGAGGCAGAGCACAGAGGAAATCAGCCGCTCTCTGACTTGGGGCTCAGATATAGCATTCCTGAGCGGAGTTTGTCTCTCCCTGTGAACCGTAAGGTGCAGTTATCTGCCTGACTGCAGCACAGTGGAAGACTAGACTTGAGGACGGTTTCCTGCCTTCTCGTGGACTTGCTGTGTGATCCTGGAGAAGCCGATTATCTCTCTTCCTTGTGATCTCGCAGAACCTGCAGGTATTTTCAAAGCAGCGGTGGCAGAAGGAAAAGAAGGAGAATCCGATCTCTGGTCTTAGCTGCAACAGTGACACCAACTAGCCTCCTGGCTTTAAGCAAGTTCTTCAATCTCTCTGAACCTCACGTTTCTTATCTGCCGAAGAAGTGTAATGTTAGTTGAGCTACCCGCCCGCCAGGGGTTTGTGATTATCAATTGGAGAAGATGGTAGGAAAGCAGTTTGAAACGGTTTTATTATTATTTTTTTTAATGTTTATTTATTTTTGAGACAGAGAGAGACAGAGCATGAACGGGGGAGGGTCAGAGAGAGGGAGACACAGAATCTGAAACAGGCTTCAGGCTCTGAGCTGTCAGCACAGAGCCCGACGCGGGGCTCAAACTCACGGACCGCGAGATCGTGACTTGAGCCGAAGTCGGCTGCTCAACCGACTGAGCCACCCAGGCGCCCCTGAAACGGTTTTAAAGAGACACGTTTGCAAGGTATTGATGTTATTGAGCTGAACAATTAAAAATATAACACGGCAGGGGCGCCTGGGTGGCTCAGTCGGTTAAGCGTCCGACTTCGGCTCAGGTCATGATCTCGCGGTTCGTGAGTTCAAGCCCCACGTCGGGCTCTGTGCTGACAGCTCAGAGCCTGGAGCCTGTTTCGGATTCTGTGTCTCCCTCTCTCTCTGACCCTCCCCCGTTCATGCTCTGTCTCTCTCTCTCTCAAAAATAAATAAAGGTTAAAAAAAAAAAAAAAAACCACGGCAGCACAGATCCCAGTATTGTGATGCCGTTGTCATGTAGAGCATATTGAACATTCACTGTGTGTTAGGCACCAAACTGAACACATTCGCACACAGCTCACCCTTGAACAGCTAACTACAGGTTTCAACTGCCCGGGACCACTTACGTGCAGATTTGTTTCAATAAACACAGGACAATGCTAGTATTTTCCTTTATGATGTTCTAAGTAACATTTTCTTTTCTCTAGCTTTGTCGTAATAGCATATACAAAACATGTGTTGATCGGTTGTTTATGCTCTCAGTAATGCTTCTGATCAACGGTAGGCTATTAGTAGTTGAGTCTGGGGAAAATCAAAAGTTGTATGCGGATTTTTGATCGTGTGGGGGCAGGGGGAGCAGCACCCCTAACCTGGCTGTTGTCCGGGGATCATTACGATACATTGATCTGTGTCGTGTTTAGAAGGAGCTCGGTTGTTGTGGACATTGACACAAGTCATCAAATAGCATTTAACCTTAGGGAAGCATGTCTCAGTTTATCTTTACAGCAGCACCGAGGTGCCAGAATTACTAACTCCACTTTACAGGTGGGAGAAACAGAGACGCAGCGGTTAGGTTCAGCACTCAACCATGCAACCTGTAAGTGGAAAGGTTCCTCATCCACACCCAGGGCTGTTTGGTTCCAGAATGGATTGACCATGACTCCACCCTGCTTTCTCTTGACAGAGTTTCATACAACCATAGCCTTGCCAGTATCTGTCAATTACCCAGCATTCAAACTTGACTTCTGGGCTGAGGAGCTTAACAAAAGCAAATTTACCTTGGGCATTTACCTTGTACTTGTGTTAAATGGACAGTGGGCATCGCAATCTCCGAGCAGCATCTTTTAGATGAGAACCTTTGGCAAGGATCGAGCAACTATTCCCTTAGCACCAATAGAAGGTGCTAATGATGGCTACCCAATCAGAAGATAGAAGACCCCACTCAGCAAATGGGTTAGTAGAGCTTCTTAATTGTGTCAAGAGAAATGAGCTTACTGATATTTCTTCACTTTGTACTATGCAAAGGTGGGCCAAGGAGCCAGGCTACCTGGGGCGATTTGCTAAAATGAAGGCTTTTTTTTTTAAATTTTTTTTTCAACGTTTATTTATTTTTTTGGACCAGAGAGAGACAGAGCATGAACAGGGAGGGGCAGAGAGAGAGGGAGACACAGAATCGGAAACAGGCTCCAGGCTCTGAGCCATCAGCCCAGAGCCCGACGTGGGGCTCGAACTCACGGACCGCGAGATCGTGACCTAAAATGAAGGCTTTTGAATCCATTTACATCGATGTGAATCCCAGCCCCAAGATGCCCTAGCTTGGATCACCTTGGACCAAGCAGTTCAGCTTTTCTGTCCTCAGTTGTTTTTTTTTTTTTTTTTTTAATGTTTTTTCAATGTTTATTTTTTAGAGACAGAGACACAATGAGCAGGGGAGGGGCAGAGAGAAAGGGAGACACAGAATCTGAAGCAGGCTCCAGGCTCTGAGCTGTTAGCACAGAATCTGACACAGGGCTTGAACCCACAAACCATGAGATCATGACCTGAGCCAAAGTCAGATGCTTAACCAACTGAGCCATGCAGGTGCCCCCTTTCCGTCCTCAGTTTCTTCATCTGCAAAATGGATGTGATAGTACAGCCTATTTCATAGAGTAGTTGAAAGAGATTAATTGGGGGCAACCCATGTAAAACCCTTTGGCCAGTACCTGGACCAACACTCAGAGTCACCTATTGTCACTATTAGGGTCAGAGTCACCTGTTGTCACCATTAGGCTGAGCGATAATGTCAGCTGCACAGATGACGCAGACTGTAAGAAAACACCATGCCCATGGGAGTATTCATTTGGACAGAGAGGATTTTTACCAGGAAAGTAGCCTAGATAGGTTATTTCTCAATTGGAGAGAGTACCTGCGAGTTATTTGCCAGAGCACTATGGCTCTCCTCACTTATCCAGCCATTAAACATAATTTTGACTTTAATGGGGCACTCTGATATTTCCTATTTTGCCCTGAAAATGGAGTGTGAGGAGGCAGCATGGTAGAATATGTTGCCTTTCAAGACAGGGTGCACATGGCCCACCCATTGTTCTCCCCTCTCCCCTTGGGTGCCTGCTATGACTCCAGTCACTGTTCCAAGCCCCCAGGACAAGGACAGTATGTCCTTCCATATGGTAAGAAATTTAAAACATTATTTTTCAGTTAAAACACAAATACAAGATAAAATGCACAAATGATTACGATAAAAATTGAGACTTCAAAGAAATGGCTTGCTTACCGGCAGGCTAATCTGGGCGGTGTATTCATTCCCCAGGGTCCTAGGAATTATGTTAGCGAAAAACTCTGCAGAGCTCTGAGAGCATCCAACCTGTGCCTTCAGACAGACCGGCTGTAAGTCCTTGCTCTGCTCCCTGCTTGCTGTGTTACCAGAGTATACAAGTTGGAGACTCAGTTTCTTCTGCTATAAAATCACGATGCTATTGCTTTCTACTTCAGTAGATTTGGGGGAGAGTCAAAGGAGATAACATATGTAAAGGTGGAGCACAGTGTCTGGCAGGTGGTTTACACCCAGTGTTCTCTCCCACCCTCCTTTGGCTTCACTTGGCATTCAGGAGTCAAGGGTGGCCCGCTCTGTTCCCTGGGCCATGGAGCTTACAGCCCAAGAGCTCCGGTTTCTTTGCACTTCTCAGCTAGAGAGGCTCCATCCCACAGCTCACCCCACAGCTCAGAGTATTTTTGTGCCTTTCCCTCCATCTTCCTTGGTGATGCATTGGCTCATCTGTCACCTGCCAGTGGCTGACCGGTCCCATCAATCTGACTGTTACTTGCTCATCCGCCAGCCTTTTTTCTTCTCTGTCATCACCCATGTGGTAATTCAGCACTTTTCTGGCACCTGCTCGGCGCAGAACATTAGCATCTTTTGCAAGTTTTCAGTTTTCAAATATTCCGTGAAACTCTTCTCATGTATTGAGCCCTGCAGCCCTGTCGGTGGGTCAGTCCCCACCTCGGCAGAAATTTTGCCTTACAACTTGCTGTGGAATGGTGGGTTTTTGTTTTTTTGTTGTTGTTTTTTTTTTTTTTTTTTCTCCTAACCTCATCTGCATTTTGTAGTAATTCAGCCACATCTCAAATTTCTCTCCTGTGTCAATTCGACTATTTTGCTTAGTTTTAACTATGCAGGCAGTGTTGGCCAAAAAAGACTGAATTCATACTTTTCAAAAACTTTTCTTTTCTTTTTTTTTTTTTTTCAACGTTTATTTATTTTTGGGACAGAGAGAGACAGAGCATGAACGGGGGAGGGGCAGAGAGAGAGGGAGACACAGAATCGGAAACAGGCTCCAGGCTCTGAGCCATCAGCCCAGAGCCCGACGCGGGGCTCGAACTCACGGACCGCGAGATTGTGACCTGGCTGAAGTCGGACGCTTAACCGACTGCGCCACCCAGGCGCCCCAAAAACTTTTCAAGCCTACCCAATGCTGGGCACAAAACTGGGGCTAGAAAACCCGCCATTGAGTTCCAGTTTAAATGAAGTGGCTCATTGTCTAGGCAAAGCCCCATGTGATTTCCCCTCCATAGACCAAGACCTGAGCTCAGGGGAAATGCAGCCAACCAACACTTTCATTAGAAGTAAGTTTGGAGAAGATTCTTTCCTCTTCAGAATTTTCTCTCACCTTGAAATAAGAGTCCAGCATCATCTTTTAAATTATTGAGCCCTAGCTGCCTGGTGTAGCCCAATTGAGAATATGCATTCATCTTTCTAACTATTTTTATCAGAGGTTCTGTCTGACCCCCCCCCCCCCCCCCACACACACACAGGTACAGGTCAACTGACCTCAGTCTTCCTGTCCACAAACAGCTAATGTATAAAAACATGGTTCCTGCTCATGCCTACTTAATACTTCTTGAGGGGTGCTGTGTGACTCAGTTGGTTAAGCATCTGACTTTTGACCTTGGTTTGGGTCATGATCTCATGGTTTGTGAGTTTAAGCCCCACCTTGGGCTCTTTGCTGTCAGTGGGGCCTGCTTGGGATTCTCTCTCTCTCCCTCTGCCCTCCCCTGCTTGCTTTCTCTCTCTCTTTCTCTCTCTCTCTCTCTCTCTCTTTCTCAAAATAAATAAATACACTTAAAACATTTTTTTAAAAATAGGGGTGCCTGGGTGGCTCAGTCGCCAATTTGGACCCAGGTCATGATCTCATGGTTCGTGGGTTCGAGCCCTGTATGGGGCTCTGCATTGGGCTCAGAGCCTGGAGTCTGCTTTGGATTCTGTGTCTCCCTCCCTCTCTGCCCCTACCCCCGCTCTCAAAAATAAATAAACATTAAAAACTTTTTCTGATTTTAAAATATAATTGTTAAGCTGTATCTCTATAACCACATGTAGTAGGTGGCCATCTATTCAGGAAAGAGCATTTTCATGCCCTCGAACTTCCAGACACTGTGTTGCCAGCACTGTGGGATTAGGGTATGTACCTCCTCTCGACTGCATTGAAAGCAGATGCTATTCCCTTTTACAAAAGAACATTCCAAGACCCAGAGACAGATCTGCCCCCGTGGTCCTACAGCTATTTCAATGGGGCACGAGGGTGCAGGGCTCAATTTTGTCTCGTTGAGCTGCTGAGATTTTTTACACGTTCTCCAGACAATATATAGGTAACGTATGAGAGAAGAAACATGGGTTAGGAGGGAAGAGAGTCTGGGGAGTTGGTGCCAAGGGTTTGAAGAAGTGAACAGCAGAAAAGACTCAAGAGGTGGGGCCGCTGTGCAGCTCAGGTTGGGGGGCAAAGAGCCATGTCCATACTTACAGGCTTTGAAATGTCCATACTTACAGGCTTTGAAAACAAAGAGTATCCTCGCCATAACTGAGTATCGAGAGTGTTGGAGATGATGTGGAGGGTCAGTAACCACCTTGAAGTCACTGCAATGCCTTCACATACGAGCTGTCTCTTTAGTGAGCAGATAAGCTGTACAGGATTCCCAGGTGCCCACTTTCAGGTTTACTAGTCAGGTCGTGCTAGTGTTGTATCTTACCATCATCAGACACTAAAATCAGAAGCATTCCCATAGTGTACTTACTAGATAACAGTGCATGTACTATAGTAGACAAACAATGGATTTAGATTAGGAATGATTATAATAGCAACAATTCCTATTTACAGAGGAACTTTCATGTTCTTGGTGCAATTTCAAACACTTCTGCACACGTTATTTTATTTAAATGGCACATCAGTGCTTTATTGTGGGTGGGCAGGGTGAACAGAAAACAGGTCTTTTTCAAGTTAGGACAAAATGATAGGGTTTCTTTTATCCTCTATGGTAGAGAAACAGGGCAAGCTTTGTAGCTGTGTTCCGTGAAAGCTTCTAGAATAAATAAACGAAGATGGATAAGACACTGTCCCTGCCCTTCAGGAATTTGAACCCACTGGGACTAACATATACCTAAATCCATAATGTAATATTGTATGATACTAGATGAATCAAGGTGTTTATAACATGCAGGGAGAAATCCATCAGGGGGAGAATCAGAAAAGCTCCAGAAAGTACCATTGCAGTCAGGGCTTGGAGAGGAAACAGAGGAGGAAGTGGCCACCTATGCAAGTGCAAGTACACTAAAAGATGCATGTACAGTCTGTGCATGTCCAGCCACAGTGACCTTCTGTGTAGATGGGAACACCACCTCTCCATCCCCATCTTTGCATTCCTATATCCTTTCACCTCCCTTATCCTCGGTACTTGCCATCAGCTGAGCCTCTACAGTGTTGCCTTGCTTATGATCCCTCTCAGCCACTAGGCATAAGCTCCATCAGGTGTTGTCAGGGCACCTGTTTTGTTTGTTGCTGTAGCCACAACGCTTAGAACACCTCCCAGCACATGGCAAATACGCAATAGAAATCTATTGAATGAATGAATGATAATTTCAAAGGATTTAAGAAAATAATATAATATCTAAATGTAAGGAAAGTACCCCCACCAGCCACCACCCATGTTTTGGTTTCTGTAGTACCTATCGCCATTTGGCATATCCTATATCTAAATACATTTACTTATCTCTTGTCTCATCCGACTACATTGTAACCTCCATGAGGGTAGGGATGGGATCTTGTTTTCTCCTGCCTTCACTGTTTGTATCTCTAGTACCTAGCATAATATTCGGCACCTAGGAGTGCTTAATAAATACTTTTTGAAGGAATGAATGGCTGAACAAGTCTGCGTCTGTGAGATTGAATGCAGCAGGAGTAGTTAGGGGTCTGGGGCAGAGGAGTAAGGGTGGGTTTGGCGAACTATAGTCAGGTTGTGCAGGGGATCCTATGCCAAGCCGAGGGCTTTTGATAAGTAATCTAGGGAAGAGTGCTTTGTGAAATTTTTGAAGCTGGGGGATCTGATCACAGTTGCATTTTACAAGGGCCATTGGGTGTGGCCAGAGGGAGTTTGGGAGCACACTAGAGCTTGTATAATAGAGAGTAGGCTATATCTGGAGGGAAGACTCCTTACATCCGAGAGTATTGCAAAGCATTTCCGCAAGTCATAATGATTGAGCACATGATTTATTTTTGAGGTATGGCTCCTTAGTGCTAGGTTAACAGAATTAATATTGTCAGGGCAAATGGTAGGGGAGCGATTTGGCTTGTTGGAGTGGATTCTGTATGACTTTTTAATAAATGTCTTTATTTGATCTGTGCTAATTAGTAAAAGATCTGAAAATGTAATACCTTTGAATGGTGCTGAACTGTTAGTAACCACAACTACTAAAGGTGACCTACAAAGCCATCCAGATGCCCCCAAGGCACTTTGTTAGGACAGACCACAAAGGGGAACAGCCTCACCCTATTAGCCCTGACAAATTACTGAAAATCTGCTGAAATTTCACAAGCGTCTATGGAGTTGACCCTCACACCCTGGTGTTGATTTTTCTCATTTCTCCTTCCATAACTTATTTTATATTTCCCAGTTCCTATAGAATTTTGTAGAATGATGGAAATATTTTATGTTTGCACTGTTGATTAAGGTAGTCACTAGCCACACTGGTCATTAAGCACTTGAGATGCAGCTAGTGTAACCTAGGAACTAAATTTTAATCGAACCTAGTTTTGATTAGATTTAAGTAGCTGCAGGTGGCTGGTGGCTGCTGTATTAGGTAGGTACATGGCTAGCACAACTCTAGATATCTGGACCAACCTCGTTTGACATTTCCCCAATTCCTGTTCATCATTGAAGTATTTAATCCCAACCTAGTTGCTCCAGAAACACTCTTTCTAGGAAACCAAAATCCCCCACCAGTACCTTGATCTGAGGCTGATGTGAAGTGGAACAGATTCTATTTGTAAAAGTACTTCTTCACACACTGCCTGACTCATAGTAAATGCTCAATAAAGGTAGCATTTATTTAACACTGGCAGTAACCCTAAGGGGAGCTATCATGATCTCCATTTGTAGATAGGGAAACTGAAACACAGAATTTTAAATCAAGTGCCCATGACGGTTTTGCAGCCAGTGAGTAGCAGAAGAGAGATTCTGAATGCACTTTCCTAAGCACTGGGCCAGAAAGCAGACTTACTTTCTAGACTTCAGTGAGTTTTTCCTCTTTACTCTGCGAAACAAAATCACCTCTTAACAGTGGCAACAACACAGCATCCTTAGCAACGTGTTCTCAAAACTCCCTTATTCGAGAGGTAGACTGACCCTGTGAGATGGACAGGCATGTTCTCTGATTTCCCAGCTTGGCAGCAGGAGAGAAAGACCTTTAAAACCAAAGTGCTCCCCAAAGGTACTGGACAGAGTAACTCATGAGCCAGAAAAGCATTCAGAGGGGTGTGTGCTGGGTAAAAGGACTTGGAAGAGAAAAGGAGAAAGACCTTAGGCTGCTGCAGAGAACCCTGTCAGACTGATGTAAATCGAAGCAAGAGGAATTGGTGGCCTGCACCAGGGAGTGGGGCCAGGGAATTCAGATCTTGTGATGACGACAGGAGGCAGCCTTCTAACCCCTGGTGCAAGTGAGTTACATCTTTCTCTCCAGTTCCAATGAGATTCTTTACCCCCATTGCCTTGCTGACAGGAGATTTTCAATAGTCATCTGTTGGATGGATGAACAGGTGAATGAATAAATAATTTGATGAGCATAAGTTTACGGTTGCCCTAAAGGACTTCTAAAAAAAAAAAAAAAGTGTTTGCTTCTGCGAACTTCTATAGCAATCTGCAAGGACTGGAGAATCACCTGGGGCTGTAGTCACTCATTGGGAGAGAATGTAAGAAGGGAATATTTGTGTCTGCAATTCAGATCCAGCCTTTTGATAAAAGTCACAGAATCACAATAAGAGCACAGTTATATAACTCAGTAAACAGATTCGATAGGTATCTAGATATATCCTCCTAAATTTGTTACAAAAGTTTTGGCAGCCGCTTCCTGAGGATCCTGGAACCCTCAAGCCAAGTCTGGGGAGTGGGAGCCTGTGAAACCACCTAGTTTCATCCCGTCCATCAGGGAGGTGGGGGAGGAGGTGCCCAGAGTAAGGACATAGAGCTGAATTGGCATGGTTTGTGTAATCCCCATGGGATTGCTGGAGGGTGACAGTTGCCTGAAGAGTATTTAAATGCAATTGGGTGAGTTATGTGAAAATTAGCTCCCCTGCCTCTTGGTGCTCTTTTTCTCCCCCTCTCTGAAGTTACATTTAATCTCATCGATGGAGTTTCTCAGTCTTTCTCTGGCTGGCTCTCCCTATCGCTTCTGTTTAATCCTGCTGTCTTTGTCATGGCATTTTGGGAGCACACTGAGCTTGATTTTGATGCTCTGTTTGAGATTCTTGGAGCTGATTAGCCAATAGATAAAGTTAATGAGATCATCTAGATGACAGCACTTAGTAAACTGTCGAATGCTGTGCCAGTGGAAGGGGGTGGCACGGGGTGGATGGTAGGGAGAGTAGTCAGACATCCACCCTGCTTTTTGTGGCTGTGTGTTATTTTCTCCATACTGTCCGTATGATAACAAGGAACAGATAGATGCAAGAGCCGTGGGCTTCGGGTCCCTCCAGCCCTCTCATTTACATAAGTGAGGAAGCCGAGACTCAGTGTGGACAAGCCATATGCTCCAGCTCAACCAGAAAAGTAAGTGTAGAGTCAGCCCTGGCGGCCAGGGCTCCCATGCTCTTTCCTGGCCTCCCTGCCCCTTTCTCTCCACCAGCACAAGTGCCAGACCTGCAGAGGCCGTCCCCTGGAGTGATGGTCTTTGTCACTAACAGTTCTTCACTGGGTGGAGTAGAGTGCTGGCTGTTTTGAGGTAATTCCAGCTCGTTCCTTCAGCACTGCCGCCTTGTCCTTGGGTGTTAGTGACAGAGCAGCAAACAAAACAGGCAAAGTCCCTGTCCTGGTGGAGCTGGTATTCTCCCCCAGGACAGCACATAAATACATAGTGTTTTAGGTGGTGGAGCATGCATGGGGTGGGGGTGGGGGGGCGGTGGGGAGTAGAGGAGTTGCTATGGTAACTGGGAAGTACAGTCTGAGAGGCCTCACTGATTGATAGCATGGTGTTTGAGCTGATGATTGAGTTTGGGTGGTGGTCTAAGAAAAAACAGCGTCTAAGCTCCAGAAAGTCCTTGAATACCCTCTAAAACGTTCACAGTGCGAATCTCTAACTTATGGGATTACAGTTCTTTTTTTTTTTTTTTTTTAATTTTTATTTTATAAAGAGAGAGTGCAAGCAGGGTAAGGGACAGAAGGAAAGAGAAAGAATCCCAAGTTGGCTCCACACCCAGCGCACAGGGCTCAATCCCATGACCCTGGGATTTAAGCCAAAATCAAGTTTCAGATGCTCAACCAACTGAGTGAGCCACCCAGGTGCCCCTACAGTTCTTTCTATTCACTATATTTTTATTCCTAGCATTTCACACGAGAAATATATATTACTTTTATAATAATAAAAGATTCATCGATTACTGTGAGTGACGGGGGTTTCACTGTAGTGAAGTGATAGATTAACAAGCCACAGTGAGTGTGGAGGAAAGAGAGAAGTTGAACGAGAATAACCAGATGGGGCGTGGCTCAGCATCCTGTTGGCAAATTTAAGTAAAAATGTGGCAGCAGGAGAGTAAAAGCAACCATTATGCTTGATTTTTTTTTTTTTAATGTTTATGTATTTTTGAGAGAGACACAATTCGAGTGGGCTAGGGACAGAGAGAGAGGGAGACACAGAATCCGAAGCAGCCTCCAGGCTCCCAGCTGTCAGCACAGAGCCCGACTGTGCTCGAACCCATGAGCCATGAAATCATGACGTGAACTAAAGTTGGACGCTCAAGCGACTGAGCCTACCCAGGTGCCCCCATTATGCTTGATTCTTAAAGTCAGCTAAAGAGTAAGCCCTGGACCCCTCCTGCACTTGTGTCCTCCAGTACAAGCCCCCCAGAGCCTTCCTGCATGCCCTTCCCAGCTCACTTCAAGATGGCGGGATCCTCGGGCCCTTTAACATTGCTGGTACCTACAGATGCAGAAACTCTGAGAAGATGGGAAAAGAGGAATTTATCATCCCTTAACATTTTTTCTAGAAACATTATTTCTTTTCCAAGTATGATTCGCAGTAAGATTTATTGAGTATTCCTGTTCCTGCATTTAAATAGTGATGACATTGGTTGTAGGGGGGAAAAAAGTCTCTTAAATAGTCATTAAGTGGAAACTCCTCAAGGTTAGAGACCGTGGCTCATTTTTCTTTGTATCCCCCGTAGCACCTAGCTCCATAAATATTTATTGATTTTATTAGAAAAGATTGTTTGATAAAGTGAGAAGAACAATGGAAATACAGCTAATTTTTTTTTTAACATAGGGATATCAGAATCTCCCCCACGCTGTCCATTATCTTGTTGTTTCCTGTATTTGGTGAGGAGCACCTTTGAAATGTCCCACATTTACAGCCCAGTGATAAATGCATTTGTAAGAAGGAGATGGTGGTCATCATCCCAGATCATGGCTTTCCACTGTTTGTACCCACAGTCTCCTCAAACATGCTCACAGATTACCAGAAAAATCTAAACTTGCAGCCATCTTGGTTGTAGATCTCACTGTGCCAGACCACCATCGTGATGCCTGCACCCACTGCCAGGCCTGGCCCAGACACAGACTGGCACTCTCTCATCCTGTGTCACCCTCCCCAGATCTCCAACCCATTGCTGTGTCATTCCTGCTTCTGAAGAGAATTTTAAAAGCCAGTGGCCCACTATCCTGCCTCCATCAGTTTAACTGAGTGAAGATAATTTAATTGTTTTTTAACGAGACAGGAGCTTTAGTGGCCCGAGGTTATAATTAAGAGTGTCAGCGGTCTTTAGAAATATCCACTGTCCTGGTGCAGTTCTCTCCCTCAGCCGCCTGTGGCTACTGCCCCACCCACTCTCACCTGTTCCCATCTGTCTTTAAGCTTCTGTATCTTGATTTCTAGCCTGCCTCTTCACTGCCTTATCCTCCTTCTGTCTATCCTTTCCTCCCTGTCCGTAAACTACCTTGTGCTCAGTCCTCTGGGCATGAGAACTCAGTGGCCAGTTTTTCATGCCTTCCCATCCCCTAAATCAATGTATCCCCAAGCTTTGCTGGACTGCTGGCTGTGCAGGAAAGCATTCTCATTAATAAAATGGAATCTTGGATCTCCAGGGTGGCTGTGGAAGTACCAATGCCTTTTCTAAGAAAGGGTAGAGGGCCTCTGAATTTGACCTTCCGTTAGAGTCTTTCTCCCCGCTCTCACTGCTACCATATTGGTGGCCCTTGGGACGATACCACTTAACCCTTAATGCCCTGGCCCAAGTGTGAGCCAAACCCAATGCACACCAGACAAGTCTTTCAAAAAGATTCAAAATTTGCAATTAGAAAGTAGTGGGGAAATGTAATTCATAAATGGAACCACAAGAGACATGACAGTAAAAGATCAACGGTGGAGTTTCTGGTTCTGTAGTGGTTGGTTTGCTCCAAGACCTTGTAAGGCCCATCCTATCTCAGGTGGGATCTCTGCTTTGCTGGTTTCCCAGCACCCTGTGGAGAGGGCACCATACCTGTCCCCACCAACTGGGAGCTGCACCAATGCTCAGACTCTTGGCATCATCATTTTGAGGAACAACAAAGCCAGCTTTCCATTAACAGAGACAAGGGTCTTTTTACTCTGATTTCTCTGCTCATGGAGGAACTTTTCTCTAGGGGAAGTAACTCATTGATTAACATCTCCCTACAGGCGAGACCCTCCTTTAACATGCAGGAAGTGGCCTTACTGACCCAGAAACTCAGAGTCCCTTGAGGAACTCCAAATTCTCAACTCTGTTGGTGATGTCCATGTCCCTCAAAATTGTATTGTTCTAAATGGGCTGCTGCTGCCTGACTTTGCTAAGATAACTGGCAAGGTTTCTGTAGGGACCAATTTCTACATTAACTGCCAGCATCTCCTTGGGTTGGTGATTGCTCTAAGGGATGAAGTTTACCACCTTGAAGAAAATTCCTTTGATCATCCCATAGATAAATTACTGATAAACTTGGAGTGAACGGTGGTGGTTTTCTCTCCTGTCATTTTACCAATAACTATTTGATAAGTAAGGAGACAAGAGAAACTACAAGTAAAAATTGGGAGGGTGGATGAAGAGACGAGACAAAACACTTAAAAAAAATACGTCGAGGGGCGCTTGGGTGGCTCAGTCGGTTAAGCATCCGACTTCATCTCAGGTCGTGATCTCGCGATCCGTGAGTTCAAGCCCTGTGTCAGGCTCTGTGCTGACAGCTCAGAACCTGGAGCCTGCTTCTGATTCTCTGTCTCCCTCTCTCTCTGACCGTCCCCCCATTCATGCTCTGTCTCTCTGTCTCAAAAATAAATAAACATTTAAAAACAAAAACGTCAAAAGAAACTACTCTAGGGAAGATGTACATCATAGATGAAAAATAATGCATCAGTATTTCAGTATGTAAAATGTTGCTATAAATCAATAAGAAAAAAATAATGGGCAAAGAACATGGATATCCTTTGCTTCAGGAAATCCAGAGGCCAATTAACATAGGAAAAAATTCTACTTTGTGACTAATCAAAAAATGAAAAATAAAACAGGAATTAAACACTACCATATATACGTGTGTATATATACACGTATATATACATATATATAAATTATACATATATACACATACACACACACACACACACACACACACACACTCACACACACCAGTGATGGTAAAGATAAAAATGTAAGGACTTCTTTTCTTGCTAGAGGTAGTAAAAATGGCCAAAGCATTTTTGCAGGACAAGTTGACAAAATGTATCTAATTTTAAAAATATGCATGTATGTGACATGGCCATTTTATTTCTAAGAAATTATGGGAGATGAGAAATTATGGGAGATATTTATCATTATTTGTGATAAAATGTTGAAAACAAATCCAGCATCCAAAATCAAGAACTTGTTAAATTGCAGTGTGTCCATAGAGCAGAATGCTAATGGAACTAGTAAATAAAAGGTAGAATATTGACATGAGTAAATGCTGATGACATATTTATAGATCAGCTGTAAAAGTAGGTTACATAGTGCCTCTACCATTACCCTTTTTTTGTCAGAATATGTATCTGTATCTCAATATGGAATAAAAGTCTAAGATTGCATTTTAAAATTACCTCTAGGTGATAAGAATACAGGTAATTTTATTTCCTTGTTTGTGCTTTATTCTGATTTGCACATTTCATGCAAGAACACTTTTTTTTGGGTCTCGTCATCAGACCATCAGAAATCAAGAATGATAAACCTATAAGTTATTGGAAACGTGAGGTTTTGATTTACTGAGATTTCATTTACATGTAGTCTTTAGAGAATGTGTCTGTTGTTTAAAGCAAGGCCCAGCTCTCCAAACCAGGAATAATAGGCTTCTTTCTCGGAAATACTCCCAGGGAGAAGAGGAAGCACTACAGAATCTCCTGTGGGGCACTGTGGGGCTTGTCTCTCCTCCCTGGGCAGAGAACCAGAAAAATGAGCAGGAGATTTATACCCACTTGACTTCTTGTTCTTATCCTTTTTGATTAAAAAATACATCAAGACATGAGACGGATGGAAAAACCCATAAAAATAGTTTTACTGCATCATAAAAGGCTTACATTTTTGACATTAGGATCATGAAGGGATTAATTGAGACTGTCATTCTCTGCTTTCCTCCCCGAGCGCACTCTAGCTGGGGTGGCTCAGCCCTGCTCTGCGATGTGTGAAGCCACAGAAGGTGCTTGTTCCTTTTCCTCCTGCTGCTGTCAACCCACTGCGTTGAGCTGAGGCGTGGTTCTAGGTCTTTGTGGCTCCTGGAGGGCCGGGCCACGTCTTGTAGTCCCTCAGCTTTGTACATTGCCTGACCCCTAGGAGACCTTCATATTTGCTACTGTCTCTCAGCTTTCACTTTGACTTGCGTGAATGTTAAACTGTCCTAATAATTTTGAGGAATCAGCAGATCAGGAAATAATATGAGAGCAATTTGATTTGTCAGTGAGTAGTAATTGTTTACAGCTAATTTTCCAAATGGGTAGCTCAGCTTAGTTTATTCAATTATTCATCTGTTCATTCAACAAATATTTATTTAGTCTCTGTTAGTGCCAGGCACTGTTTTAGTCCCGTTGGATACAGCAGTGACTAACAGGGGACAAAAAGACACTTTTTATGAAGCTCATATATCAGTAGAATTGAGATCAGTTCTTTCCTTCCTTCCTTCCTTCCTTCCTTCCTTCCTTCCTTCCTTCCTCCCTTCCTTCCTTCCTTCCTTCCTTCCCCCTCTTCCCCATCCTTCCTTGTTCTAACCATCTGCCCATCTATCTATCCATCACTTATCGAGTGCTCATCTGATGCCGGGTATTGTGGTAGGCATTGGGAGGTACTGATAAACAAGGCCCTGCTCCTGTTCTGAAAAGGTGGAAGGTCTAGTGAGGAAATGAGACAAGATCAGGGACTGTCCGGTAAGTGTTATGCTGGGCATAACCCCAGCACGCCCAGTGGAGGCATATGGGAGCACCACCCACACAAACACATCAGCTACAGATCACCTCTTTCCTGGCTGCAGGAATGCCTGTCCTTATCTAGTTCCTGCTTCTGCAACTCACCTGCTCTGGATGGAAAGTTGGCCTCAGGAATCACGCAGAAAGAACTCAAGAGGTGTCACCTTGCCACCAGGGAACACAAATGGTAGGGTTCCTTGAAAAATAACTACTTGTAAAATTCTTGATATCAGCTATGTATTGAAGCACCCACTCCGTGAGCCTCGAAGACTGGGGATGTAAACCCCAAGCAGCATCCCATGGGAAGGAGAGCCATCAGTACTTAACCACCTGTAAGTGCCAGCTCAGTGATGTGGACCGTGTCTGTGTTACAGGAATTCCATAAAATGAGAGGGGGAAGAAACAGGCTTTTATTGAACACCTATTAGATTCCTTCTAGGCATTTTGCCAGATACTTCCTTGTGCTATCTCATTTAATTTTCAAAGAAATCCTGTGACAGTTTATTAAGCTTTCACAGCTGAAGAAATTGTGGTTCAGAGAGGTTAATTGACTTGGCCAAGGTCACAGGTATCGAACTGCATAACTGAGTCCCAAACACAGCTGTCTGCCCTCTTCATCCCTCTGCAATTAGGGAAACAGCATGGAGGAGGGTTTACCCTTTGGTGCTTTATTTGAAGTTCTCTTTTGGCAATGATTTCATCCTACTTGGTAACGCAGCACTGTTTCCCAGACTATTTTGGAGAACAAAGCTGTTAATAGGTGTTTAACCAGAAAAAGCTTCCATGGTTAAATACATTGGGGGAAATGCTGGGTTAAACAGGTTTAAGTAGGGAGCTTCTTTATCTCTTCAGGTTACATACATGTCCTGTGAGGCTCGGAGAGGACATTGTGGCAGGCATACATGAACACACAGTGCATCATGGCACTTGTGTCCCATGAAAGCCAAATTCAGAAATACCATTCCTTTAACCAGCATCTGATGAGCTATTCTGAGAATGGCACCCGTGGTCTGCGAGCCTGCCTTTCTCTGGACTGTGTCCTATTCCTCCCTCCCTCCCCAGTGCCCACTGAACTTGTCATCACTACAGCCTAATCCATATCTGAGAGGGTGTGTGAAATGGGCCTTGACCTTGACTGAAGAACTGAGAAGAAGGCTTCCAGGAAGAAGGTCCTACGGCCCATGACTCACATGTTCAAGCAGAGAGGCTGCGTGTTGGGGAAATGTAGAAAGAATCTGGGTAAGGCAGGGTGAGGATTTTAGATTCTTTGGCAATCAGAGATTCTTTCTCTGGGCATTTGGGCTATTTTTATTGCAATGAAATGGACTGTGCAAGATCTGAAAAGACAGATGGTAGTCTAGGCTTTAATTCTCCATTTATTAGCAATTCATTGCAATTCTTAGTGTTACCTAGGTCATAGTCATACTGCTTTTAGCCCTTTGCTTGAAGTGGGGTTATTCAGTGGAGCCCTGGGACTGGAAGGACTCACATTTAGGGGGGTGGGTGTGGTCTGCATCCTTGGCTGGGGTGGGGGGGTTTATGCTTACCTGTGGACAAGCTTCTGGGGGTATCTTCTGAATCCTTTTATAGATTCCCTTGGACGTGAAATTAAGGTCCTGTGAGCACAAACAGCATTCTTGTACCTTATTCAGTACCTTATACTGAGACAATTTTTTTCCTACTCTTTTGTTGAACCCAAAAGAGCAAGACTGCATGGTTTCTAAACAAAGCAGGACTTTTGTCAGAAAATCTTCAGACAGCATAATTATCAAATAGAAACTTTCAACAAAGAGCCCTTCAGAGATTGCAGAATTCCCCTTTCCTTGCAGCTGACAGGCAAATGCTTTCTTGGAAGGGACCCATTGGCCTCGCCTTACTCTTGCTGAAGTGTCATAATTATACTCTGTCGATCCCCTCCTGACTTGTGTAAGAAGGAAGAATCTACACACACAAGTGTCAAGATCTCTCAAACCCCAGGTGGGGCTCTTCTAAGAATATTTCTTACAGAATCCCCTTGGCACCCATGGCACTTTGAAAACGAAGTCACAGTGCAGCTCTTAGCCCTTCTTTTTCATCTCTCTGAAAACTTTCTCCACGAAAGTTATTTCTACATGACCTGAGAAAAGAAAACGTGTGGCAGGCCCATAAGGCAGCCCCCCCCCCAAAACATGGCTTCTTCACGTCTTGGGCGGTCCTGAGCCCCCTGCTGCCTTTTGTTTCTGGTAAACTAAGCTGAAGAATAGCAGGTGTGGTAGGCTGCTCGGCCACCGGCCACTATAGCAAAATGCCATAAATGGGGTGGGGTGGGTTGAACATTTATTTTCTCCCAGTTCTGGAGGCAAAGTAGTCCAACATCAAAGTGCCAGCAAGGTAAGTTTCATCCTGAGATCTCTTCTCTTGGCCGGGAGGCTGTAGCCGGCTGGCTGTGCGCTCACGTGACCTGCTCTTTACGTGCACATGGGGGGATGGGTGTACACAAGCTGTCTGCTGTCTCTTCTAAGGCTATGATAATGGGTTAATCCTATCAGACTGGGTCCCGTCCTCACCACCTCATCTAACTCTAATTACCTCCCAAAGGCCCACCTCCAAATACCATCACGTTAGAGGTTAGGACTTCAGCATAAGGATTTGGGGAGGATGCAAACATCCAGTCCTTAACAGCAGGTAGCATATCACAGTACATTTCCAGGTAATGTCACTAAAGCTTGCTGTCAGCATTGATGAAGAAAATCCTGTGTTACAACATTTTGACACCACTGTTTGGGTCTCTAATTCTGCCCTCTTTGTTCATGACCTTACCATTATTTGGGGCCTGCCTAAATAGTACCTAATTATTTCCTAGGGGTGGAGGTGTGGAACAGAATCGGAGTGAAAAGTTACCTTATTTAAATGACAACACATTGTAGTTGCACCTGTCCAAACTATGGGCTCTAGGTGGTTTAGGGACAGGAGAGATGTGTTTTAAAAGAATGGCTAATTTACATCAATATGAGAAAGGATAAAAATCATATGATTCTTTCCATAGATTGAGAAAAAGCATTTGACAAACATTCATGATAAAAATCCTCAACAAAGTAGGTTTAGAGGGAACATACCTGAACATAATTAAGGCCGAATATGAAAACCCCACAGCAAACATCATACTCAGTGGTGAAAAGTTGAGAGCTTTTCCCCTAAGGTCAGGAAGAAGACTGTATTCAACATAGTACTGGAAGTCCTAGCTTCCAGTCAGACAAGAAAAAGGAATTAAAGGACATCTAGATCTGTAAGGAAGAAGTGAAACTTTCACTGTCTGTGGATGACATGATATTATATATATAAAACCCTAAAGAGTCTAACAAAAAACTGTTAGAACTGATAAATAAATTTAGTACGGTCACAGGATACAAAATCAATGTACAGAAATCCATTGCATTTCTATACACAAGGAAACAACAGAAAGAAATTAAACACTTCCATTTGCACTAAAAATAGTAAAATATCTAGGAATAAACTGAGGAGGTGAAAGAACTGTACTCTAAAAACTGTAAAACCTTGATGAAAGAACTTGAAGATGATGCAAAAAAAATGCAAAGACATTCCAGGCTCATGGATTAGAAGAGCAAAATTGTTAAAAATGTGATACTACCCAAAACAATCTATACATTGAATGCAATCCCTATCAAAATACCAACAGCATTTTTCTCTGGAGCTGGAACAAACAATCCTGAAATTTGTATGAAACCACAGAAGACCCTGGATAGCCAAAACAATTTTGAAAAAGCTGAAGGCATCACAATTCCAGATTTCAAGTTACACTGAAAAGCTGTAGGAATCAAAACAGTATGGCACTGGCATACAAATAGACACCTAGATCGATGGAACAGGATAGAAGATCCAGAAACAAACTCAAAATTATGTGGTCAATTAATCTTCTACAAAAGAGGCAAGAATATGCAATGAGAAAACGTCTCTCTAACAATTGGTGTTGAAAAACTGGACATTTTGTTAACATCATACAGAAAATAAACTCAAAATGGATTAAGGATCTAAATGTGAGACCTGAAACCATAAAAATTGTAGAAGAGAGCACAGGCAGTAATTTGTCTGACATCAGCCATAACAACATTTTTCTAGATATGTCTCCTGAGGCAAGGGAAATAAAAGCAAATATTAACTATTGGGACTACATCAAGATACAAACTTCTGCACAGCAAAGGAAACAATCAACAAAACTAAAAGACATCCTTCTGAATTGGAGAAGATATTTGCAAATGACATACCCGATAAAGGGCTAATATCCAAAGTATATAAAGAACTTCTGCAATTCAACACTCAAAAAACATCTGATAGGGGGCGCCTGGGTGGCGCAGTCGGTTGGGCGTCCGACTTCAGCCAGGTCACGATCTCGCGATCTCGCGGGATCTCGTGATCTCGCGGTCCGTGAGTTCGAGCCCCGCGTCGGGCTTTGGGCTGATGGCTCAGAGCCTGGAGCCTGCTTCTGATTCTGTGTCTCCCTCTCTCTCTGCCCCTCCCCCGTTCATGCTCTCTCTCTCTCTCTGTCCCAAAAATAAATAAAACGTTGAAAAAAAAAATTAAAAAAAAAAAAAAACATCTGATAGGCAGAGGACATGAACAAACATTTCTTCAAAGAAGACATACGGAAGACAACAGACACATGAAAAGATGCTTAACATCACTCATCATCAGGGAAATGCAAATTAAAACTACAATGAGGTATCCCCTCACACCTGTCAGAATGGCTAAAATCAACAACACAAGAAACAACAAGGGTTGGCAAGGATGTGGAGAAAAAAGAACCCTCTTGCACCATGGGTGGCAAGGCAGATTGGTGCAGCCACTGTGGAAAAAAATGGAGGTTCCTCAAAATATTAAAAATAGAACTACCTGTGACCCAATAATCCCACTGCTGAGTATCCAAAGAATATGAAAACACTAATTCTAAAGGATCTGTTCACCCCTGTGTTAACTGCAGCATTATTTACCATAGCCAAATTATGAGAGTAGCCCAAGTGTTCATGGATGGACGAATAGATAAAGAAGACATCTACACATACCCACAACTGAACATTATTCAGTCATAAAAAGGAATGTAATTCTGCCATTTGCAATGACACAAATGGAGCTGGAGTATGATGCTAAGCGAAAGAAGGCAATCTGAGAAGGAAGTACCATATGGTTTCACTCATATGTGGAATTTAAGAAACGAAACAAAGGAAAAAAGAAAGTAACGAACCAAGAAACAGACTCTTAACTAAAGAGAATAAACTGATGGTTACCAGAGGGAAAGTGGGTGGGGGGATGGGCGAAATAGGTGACAGGGATTAAAGAGTGCCTTTGCCATGGTGAGCAGTGGGTGATGTATGGAATTGTTGACTCACTGTAGCATACCTCTGAAACTAATATAACACTGCATGTTAACTATATTGGAATCAAAATTAAAAATTTAATAAAAATAGCTAATTGTTCAGCATGTTAATTGTATCTAAATCAAGCTGTAAAAAATAATAATAACAGGGGCGCCTGGGTGGCGCAGTCAGTTAAGCGTCCGACTTCAGCCAGGTCACGATCTCGCGGTCCGTGAGTTCGAGCCCCGCGTCAGGCTCTGGGCTGATGGCTCAGAGCCTGGAGCCTGTTTCTGATTCTGTGTCTCCCTCTCTCTCTGCTCCTCCCCCGTTCATGCTCTGTCTTTCTCTGTCCCAAAAATAAATAAACGTTGAAAAAAAAAATTAAAAAAAAAATAATAATAACAGCTGATACTGAGTATCCAAAATGGACCAGGAACAGGACTAAACATTTTCTCTGCATTCTGTCTCTCAACTTGTGTTTGTAAACACTCTCTATAATGTAAACTCTGTTGTTACCATCTTTAGCTAACAAGGAGGAGGCTGACTGAAGATATGCCAGTTGGCCTTGACCGACAAAGTTATATAAGTAGCAAGAGATGGAACAGGGATTTGAGCCCTGGTAGTCCAGCTCCAGAAGTCACCTCCTATACTGGGTTAGACAGTCTTTCAGAAAAAGAAAAAAGAAAAAAGTCCAAAAACTTCTGAATGCAGTTTTAAACTCTAAAGCTTTGTTTCAGTGAATAGACTCTACTATTCCCTATTCCCATACTCAGGTCTTCTGCCCCCTGGTCCTACCCCTTGGGGTTCCAGAAGATGGTGATGGGTAGAGAAGTGCAGCCTGACAGAAGGCCATAGGTCTCAGTAAATCCAGTAGTCCTTTCAGAAACCCATGTTCATGGCGTTTCGCTTCTATCTGTCTGCTTTTCTTTCTTTTTTTTTTTTTTTTTTAAATACGAAATTTATTGTCAAATTGGTTAGAGAGGGAGGGAGCCAAAACATAAGGGACTCAAAAACTGTCTGCTTTTCCTACCAGTCTTCCCTTGAACTAAATTGCTTCAGGATTACAGATGAGCAGCGGTTTGGGGTTCGGGAGGTTTAGCATCGTGCTGACAGCTGAGTTTTCTCTGGGGACACCAGCTAACCCACAGCATCCTGCTCTTTGTCTGCATTGCCTATTTTCCCTGGAAGCTTTTTGGTTCATTTCCTCTTGTGACCACCTCTTAATCTTAACAGAGAACTGTTTTCCAGTTACTGCTTATTATCTCACAGCAGATGTTCAAGGTGAGGCTCAGGATCACTTATCAAAAACATAGAAGCTGTTTGGGTCTCAGAGGCATAGAGCAAGGTTTCAAACTCATGTGTATGCAAGCAGAAGGCATGTGTAATACGAATACACAAAACTTTCCAAGTATAAGTCGGTAGGTTTTATGTCTCTGGGATTGTAAGTAGGTGAGTCACCTGCCACGTTATTTTGCCTTTTATTTATTTATTTTTTAATGTTTATTTTTGAGAGAGAGGAGAGCAGAGAGAGAGAGAGAGGGAGACAGAAGATCCAAAGAAGGCTCCACACTGACAGCAGAGAGCCCGATGTAGAGCTCAAACTTATGAACCCTGAGATCATGACCTGAACCGTAGTCAGACGCTTAACTGACTGAGCCACCCACGTGCCCCTATGTTGCTTTTTAACAGGCAACTTAAACGCAATGGCCAACAATACATGTCTGGGACTCTTTGGATACAAGTGATTATTCAGATGTAATGGTGTTGAAGTTCCCTTGAAAAAAATCTGTGATCCTGTGATATTACAATTCCTTTGTAAAATCCAGGCCAGCTTTCTTTGCCCTCCAAAGAAGTGTTGGGGAGCTACTTGGCAGAAAACTATAACAATAGGAGATGTCTTCAAACTGTGGGGTGGCGGGAAGGTGAGCCTGTATTTCAGCAACATGTTTCTAGAAAGAAGCAAGCATGTATATGGAGGGGAATTAATTTTTGTAACTCTAAGAGAATGGTCTTTCTTTTTTCCTTCTCCCATTCATTCAGCAATATTTTTTGAGAACTTTCCATGTGCCAGGCACTCTGTGTATATGGGGGGGGGGTATAAAGAAGGAAAGAAGGCTGATTTTGAGAGTACAGTGCTTATGTGTTCCTGTTCAATGAGGTGTCCAACCCATCCCGGTTTACCTGGGTCTTTTCTCATTTAGCATTAAGAGTTCTACATTCAGGAACCCCCTCAAGGACAATTCGTCACCCTGATGCTCAGAAATGCCTACCCTGGAAGACAGGAAGACATGATGTGCTAGCTTCAACAGGTAGAATTCCTGTGCCGGTGACAGCCACAAATGCAGAGAGATACAGATGTGTTGTGGTGGTGACTCTGATACTCCAAGTGACGCTGCTGTCGATAGCATTATTTCACAAAATGATGAACTCTGGGTAAAATTACAAACAAAACCGAATCTTCCCTCTGTTTACTCAGTAGTTGCATTGCTGGAAAATTCAGCATGTATCCATGTCTGCAGAAAAATGTGGAGTTTACCTGTAAAATGTAATTTTGATTTCATACACAGATGATTATTGACATCTTTTCCCCTTAAATGAATATCTAGTGAGGTATTTGAAAGTCAAGAGAGGCAAGAGACAATTCTTTGTGGTGTGGAGTTGTCCTGCACACTGTGGAATATTGATCATCCTTGACTTTACTTTCTGAATTTAGCCGGTGGCTTCTCGAGTCTTAGCAATAATGGAAACCTCCTGCACAGATTTCCAGACCACCCACTAGGAGGCAGTAGTTCCCTCAGTGGAAATCACTATATTACACATTTGAGAAGAAATAAATATTTAAGGAGAGATCAGCTATACAGCAGACCTTCTCCTGCCCTTGTTCTCTTATTTCCTGTCCTTCATCAGCTACAAACTGTAGAGATTTTCTCTGTGTACAACATCCTGCAAAGTCGCCCGGGACAGTCTGCAGATAACTACCATCTTCATCTCCAAACTGCTTAGGGTATGCTTGGACATATCAAACCAACCCAAAGGATCAGCTCCAACATGACCGACATGACCCTGAATCAGGAATGTCTGCTGAGTTCTGCTGTAACTGAATTCGTTGGGTGGTCTTCCCATTAATTCCACTAGCCCTGAGCTGAGGTTTCGCTTCTTTTTATTGATCATAAAATCAGCCCAGTGTTTTCCCTCTTTGTGTCCTCTGGACTGGCAGTGTGAGAGAGGGAAGGAGCTAAGACCCACACCTCCTTGAACGAAAGAATTTCCCAGGCAGTCTGGTGTTCAGTCTTGACCAGTTATTCAACTGGTACATGTTTTTTTGTTTTGTTTTGTTTTTTAAGTTTACTTATTTTGAGGGAGACAGAGAGCATGAGCAGGGAAGGGGCAGAGAGAGAGGGAGAAAGAGAATCCCAAGTAGGCTCTGCACTGCCAATGCAGAGCCTGACACGGGGTTTGATCTCACGAATCGTGAGGCCATGACTTGAGCCGAAATCGAGACTCAGACGCTTAACCGACTGAGCCACCCAGGCACCCCAGTCCACGTTGGTATTCCTTTTGGTGAGGCACGTTGGTGGGAAATGAAATGGTTAAGACACAAAAAATTACCGACCGGAGAAAGAAAAGACCAGTGATAAATCCTTAAACACATTGAGAACTTGAGCATATGCTTTGTACAGAGAGGCAATGGTTTTCATTATTATTAGTTATTAATAATTATTGCAACAGTAATGATTATTTTTGCTTAATGTTTTGGGGCTTTGCTTTTGGACTTTCCGTAAGCCGTGTAAGGCCGGGTCTGGTTCTGCCACTTTCCAGCTGAGTACCCTTCAGCTGTCAGTTCGTTTCCTCATCTGAAAAATGGAGACTGAGATATGTACTTCAGCTACTAGGAAAAATAAAACAGATAATATTTTCAGAGCACCTGTTCCCAGGAAATAATAAATGTTGTGGCTTTATGTCCTCTTTTTCCAAAGGAATTACTAATGGGTTTGATAATTAATTGAGTTCAAGGCCCCAGACTTGTTGCCTAAAAATGGCAACCGTGCTGGAAAAATTTGGAGTCTGGGCTGTTACATGCTGAACTTGAGTGACAGCCGCGTCAAAATGTTGGGTGTAGAGTTGGTGCTCTGGGACCGAAACTCATACGAGGTTCGATAGGCACGCGTAGAGTCAGAGACGTTGATGGAGAGAGCCCCTGGCAAAAAATATGAACTTTCTATTGAAAAGGTGACAAGATCACGGAAGAGACGGGGCTCTCTGTGCTCTGTGCCCTCCCCGGTGTTGCCAAGTGCAGAGAGCATGCTGTTGAATAGTTCATCGGGATGCTTCCCGGGTGTTCCCGCCACAGGCTGAGCTCCTTCTCTGTCCTCATCTTCTGCCACAGCTAGCGAGATTGACCACCTGTGCCAGTCACCCCTCCGAGCCTCAGAGGGGAGGGAGAGAAGCTGGGGTCAGGCCCTTCATTAGCATCCAGGGCAGGCACACAAATTTCCAGAGACAGATGGAATCGAATAGCTGGGGGGTATTGGTAGCATGGACCTCAACCAAAGTGATTCCAGATGTTGGAATCAGCACACTGTCCTCTTCTGTTGCTTTCCGCCCACGTAGCATTAAAATTATCCAGAGAGCAAGTGCCGAGTAATGAAGTCTGGGTCACTCCCGTCTGTCTCACGAAATGCCACTTGGAACCAGAGCCTTTTCATTTGACAATAAAATCAATGAATGAAATATCGCAGGGTTGAAAGCAGTGCTGTACAGAATTCATTACAGGCGACGTGTTCCTAAGGATGGAAAGGCTTGGCCCTCTGTACTTTACTTTCCCGTAACATCAACACATCTACTTAATGAAACTTGAACCTTCCTTTAATCCTTCACCTATTTGCTTTTAAACTTGAATCCTTTGAACAAAACTCAGAAGGCTTTCTTTTTGGATTCTGCCTCTTTATGAATGAGCTGTCATTAAAAAAATTAGAATATACATCAGTTAAGGGAAAATGGGACTTGTTAATTAGGAAAACTGTTCATGAGATTAGAGGTCTTGTTCAAATAATCGCCGCGTCTCCAATGAGCCCATATCATTTCCTTTGAATTGTTCTCGTAGTTTGAGAATCATCTCAACACTGAGCACCCTGGGCTGAGTGTCACCATTTGTACAGATTCAGAGACAGCCATGTGGCAGGTAAGCAAGGAAGAGTGGCCAAGGGAAGGCAGGGCATCTCCAGTCTTTTCCTTACAGTTCGCACCTGCCCCTTGGAGAATGTAAGAGAACATTGAGACAATAATATCGTTCCTTTAGAAGTGACAGATAGGATCAGTGTGAGAGAACTACCACATCAGGTGTGTGTGTGGTAAAGGGGAGAACAGAGAAAACTCGGGGGAGAATGAGGTGAGGACTGGTTCTTCTGAGCTCCTTTGCCACAGGAAGCATCCTGTCCTTGAGAGAGTGGGTAAGTGAGGAGATCAGGAAAGGAGGGGAAACACCTGGGATCACAGTTAAGGTTCATGACTTATCCAAGGAGTATCTTCCATTGTAATTAATCTGGCCTTCCTTTTTTTCCTCCCCTTCAAATATTTATTGAACACTTACTATATTCCTGACACTACTGGGCTCTAGACATAGAATAACAACCCCCCTCAGAAGCGTATGTAGTATGAAAGAGAGGCAAGAGAAAAATCAATGTGATAGGTCATCTGAAGGAAACATGAGAGAATTTGAGAATAAAGGAGTGGGGAGGTATTTGGGGAGAGGGACAAGAAGGAAGGCTTTTCTGGAAGGAGAACCTTAAGCTGAAAGAGTGCAGAGGAGCTGACCCTGAGAAAAGTAGGGAAGAGCTTGGCAGAGAACATTCCAGCACGTATGGCATCTGAATGGTTGGCCTTGGAGGAACGGGATGTCCCATGTGGCTGGAGTAATCTTGAGGGACGCACATTAGGAAGGGCAGAAGGAGATGGGCAGGGGCTTGTTCATGTAGGGATCTGGAGGCCACAATAATGGTTTGGTTTTTATGTTTAAATAGTTTTACAGTGAGGTACTGGTGTGGATCTGATTTGCGTTCCGAGAACATAGCTTGTTTACAGCGTGGAAGTGGGATTGGAGGAGACAAGTATCAAAGCAGGGTGACTGGTTAGGGCAGGGGAGGATAGCAGCATTTGCAGAGAGAGGTGTCTGGATCTCAGATATATTTTGGATGTGCTACTTAGGATGCTAGGCTATGGTTGGTGAGGGAGAGAAGGAATCAGAGTTGACTTCCAGCTTTCTGGCTCAGGCAGTATGAGGAAGGATGCCATCATCACTAGTCAACAAATGTTCGTGGCACGTCAGCAATGCCACGGCTGGGGAAATAGATGGGAGCGGAATACAATCGCTGCCCTCACCAGGTTCACGGTTGTAACAGGAAGACAGATGTGCAAATAAACACTTAGAACAACAGGACCCACTGGCACACAACTGGAGGCGCTTGGCAGAATCCCCTGGGCTGTTTATTTACCCCTTGTCCCCCTGCCTCCAACAGCTTTATTTGTTTTGTAGCAACTGTTGTCATTTTTGTTCTTATGTCTTTAAAATATATGAGACATGCTCTACACGGAAAGGAATACATTTGATATTTACATTCTGCTTAAAGAAGAATAAATCCAACATCCATGTATCCACCATCTAGCTCAAGAAATAAATCTTCGCCAAACCCTTTGAAGCCCTATGTACTCTTTGCCCAGAGTTAAATCCAGAATCCAGTATGTTTTATCACCTCCTGGCTCTTCTTTGTAGTTTAACAATCCACATTCTCAAATACTGTGTTATTTATTCTGCCTCTTTTCATTTTTTAAAAATGGAAGCATTCTGCCTATGTACTTTTGTAACTTCCTTCTTTTGCTCATGTCTTATTAGTGGGCTGCATCAACATTGCAACATGTAACTTGAGTTCATTCTGTTTTCACTGCTCTGTATGCCTAAGTCACAGTGTATCCCTTCTTTTGCCACAGTTTTGGCTATTCCCAACAATACTTGTATGAATATTATTTATATATATTTTAGGGTGCATACCTCCTGAGGTTTTCCTGAGGGGTTACACATAGAGGTGGGTCATAGGATATGTATATATTCAACTTGATTACTGATTGCCAGTGGTTTTCCAAAGTAGTTGTTACAATTTATACTCCCACTGTAGTGATTAAGGGTTCCTATGGCTACCCATCTACACTGGTAATTACTCCTTGTTGTCTTACTTTTTAAAATCTTTGCCAGTCTACTGTGTGAAAAATGATATGTCACTGATGCATTAATTTGCATTTTTCTATTACTAATGAGGTTGAACATTGTTAATGTGTTTATTGACTGGTTGGATTTTCTATTCTAGAAATATTCATGTGTTTGCCCATTTTTCCATTGAGTTGCTCATCTTTTCCTTATTGATTTGTAACCACTCTTTATATGTTCTAGATACTAAGCCTTTGCAAATTCTATATGCTGCAAAATCATCTCTCAGTTTATTTCATGTCTTTCTAATTTTTTTTATTGTGTCCATTGATACACTGACATTAGAGCACAGTTGAATTTATCAGACTTTTCCTTTATGGTTTGCATGCTTTTGTATTTGGTTTAAGAAAATAACCCATACCCTGAGGTCATGAAAATATTCTCCACATTTTATTCTAATTTTTTTTAGTTTGTTAAAGAGTTTTTCATATTTAACTTCATATGGGATTGATTTATATAAAGTATAAAGTTTATTTTTTATAAACATTTGTTCCAAGATAGTTTTCCAAATCAACTTTCTCCCATTTATCTGTCATAGATCACATTCCTGCATATGCATAGACTATTTGCACATCCCTGTATCAGTACCACATTATGTTACTATACCTTTATAATAGGTCTTGGTAGCTGGTAGTGGTGGTCTCCTCACCTATTCTTTCCCTTTAAAAAAAAAAAGCTTTTTAAAATTGAACTATAACAAAAATACAGTATGTATAGGTGTTTATACCTTAGTGAATTATCAGAGTCTTGCCTATTCTTAAATATGTGTAAGAATAAATTTCTCGGGTCCCGTGCATGTATACACACACTCATAAACATTGGGATTTTGATTGGAATTTTATCAAGTCAATATCCGTAAATCAGTTTGACAGGAATTGTTATCTTGATGATAATGAGGGTTTTTTTTTTTTAATCTATAAACATGATTTGTTATTCTTTTAGTTTGTTCTTTAATATCTTCCAATAACACTTTATAGTGTTCCCCATAAAAGTCTTACACATATTCTGTAGATGCATTTCTGGGTATCTGATGTATTTTTTTCCATTGCAAATGATATTTTAGTGTATTTTTAACTTATTGTCCATATATGAAAAGACAATTAACTTTTGTATATGGACACTATATGCAGAAATCTACTAAACTCTTACTGATCCTAATAATTTATCAATAGACTTTTACTGATCCTAATAATTTATCGATAGACTTCAGTGTTTTCATAATGTAAAGACTACCTCTAGTGATGTCTTTTTTTGGTATATTAATAGATGTATTTCATATTTGCCTTTTAGATTTTTTTTTCCTTTTTAAATGACATGTAGCTGGATTTAAAAAAATTTTTTGTATAAAAATCCTTCACCCAGAAGGTATGGGTCTATTTATCCAAATTTCTGTTATTCATATGGTGGTTGTTACTTCTGCCATTTGATTTTGTGCCTCCTACCGGTCCCACTTCTTAGGTTTCCTCATTTCTCCTTTCTGATCTTCTTTGGATTTTAACCTCTGTTAGGTTGAGGAATCTAGGAATCTTAACATGAATATTTAACTTGAAGTCTAAAATCAATATTTTCCCTCTCCTAAAAAAAACCCATGAGAACTTTAGAATGCTTTGTCTATAATCACCTCCTCTTGAATTACATGCTTGTTGTTTAAAGTACGTTAGGTTGTTTCACTTTTCTTCTTTTTTTTTAAATTTTATTTTTTGAATTTACATCCAAGTTAGTTAGCATATAGTGCAACAATGATTTCAGGAGTAGATTCCTTAATGCCCCTTACCCATTTAGCTCATCCTCCCCTCCCACAACGCCTCCAGTAACCCTCTGTTTGTTCTCCATATTTATGAGTCTCTTCTGTTTTGTCCCCCTCCCTGTTTTTATATTATTTTTGCTTCCCTTCCCTTATGTTCATCTGTTCTGTGTCTTAAAGTCCTCATTTGAGTGAAGTCCTATGATATTTGTCTTTCTCTGACTGACTAATTTCACTTAGCATAATGTCCTCCAGATCAGAGAGGTTTTTGCCTGCTTCCTCCTCTAGGATTTTGATGGCTTCCTGTCTTATGTTTAGGCCTTCCATCCATTTTGAGTTTCTTTTTGTGGATAGAGTAAGAAAGTGGTCCAGGTTCATTCTTCTGCATGTCGCTGTCCAGTTTTCCCAGCACCACTTGCTGAAGAGACTGTCTTTATTCCATTGGACATTCTTTCCTGCTTTGTCAAAGATTAGTTGGCCATACGTTTGTGGGTCCACTTCTGGGTTCTCTATTCTGTTCCATTGATCTGAGTGTCTGTTTTTGTGCCATATTTCACTTTTCTTCTAATTTCATTAGGTAGCATTGTTGATTTTCAGTTGCTATGTTTTTAAAACTTTATAAATTTGCTTTTTTCTCTCTATTCTTTCCCACATTTCAGACTTTCCTTCTAGGATCATTTTCCTCCTCCCTATAATGTATATTTTTAAATTTCCTTTAATGAATGTCTGCTCCTAGTCAAATTTGTTCCTGATCCTCTGAAAAAATGTCTTTATTTTGCCATCCCAAAGGATGTTTTCACTGTTTCCACCAGTCTAGGTGATAATGATTTTCTTTTGGCACGCTGAAGAAATTCTTCCACTCTCTAAAGGCTTACATTGTTTCTGTTGATAAGTCAGCTGTCAGTCACTTTTCATTTCCACATCCTTTTCTTGGTTTCTTTTCAAATATGCCTGGTCATTTTTGACAGCTTTCATGTTCTTTTATCATACTTTTTATAGTATGGATAGTTACCTATTCATCCATACCAAATTAAAATCAACTTTAGTGACTTAAAACAAGTCACTTATGTCTTATGATTTCTGTTAGAAATTCAGGAAGGGCTTAGCTGGGCATTTCTCATTTGGGGACTCATGCTGTTGTAGGCATATGTCATCTTGGTTTGATAATTGATCTTCTCCCCTTTTTTTACACACAAAATATTTTATTGTGTTATGGTGTTGGTATTTTATTTTTGTTTCAGTTATTTTTTCAGCTTTATTGAGATGGATTTGACTTATAAGATTATGTAAGTTTAAGGTATACAACGTATTTTTGATTTGATTTGATTTGATTTGATACATTGTACATTGCAAAATGATTACCATCATGTCCCAGTCTTTGTGATGAGAACATTTGACATCAACTTTCAAGTATGTAATACAGTCTTACTAACTATATTCGCCCTGCTACATATTAGATCCCCAGAACTAATTCATCTTATTACTAGAAGTTTATACCCTTTGACCAACATTTCCCCACCCCTCTCACTGCCACCCTCAGTCCTTGGTAACCACCATTACACTTCCTATGAGCTTTTTCAGATTTCCCAATATAAGTGATACCATATAGTATTTGTCTTTCTCTGTCTTATGCCATTTAGCATAATGTCCTCAAGGTCCATCCAAGTTGTGTCAAATGGCAAGATCTCCCTCTTTTTATGGCTGAATAATATTCCACTCTGTATACCGCATGTTCTTTATTTGTCTGGTCACACTTAGGTTGTTTCCACGTCTTGGCTATTGTGAATAGTGCCAGGGTGAATAATGAATGCTGCATGGGAGTGCAGATGTGTCTTTGAGATCTTGTTTTCATTTCCTTTGGATATATACCCAGAAGTGGAGTTGCTGGGTTATATAGTAGTTTTGTATTTAATTTTTCCATACCATTTTCCCTAATAGCTATGCCAGTTGACTTTCCCATCAACAGTGCGCAAGGGTTCCCTTGTCTCTACATCCTTGCCAGTACAGGTTACCTCTTGTCCTTTTGATGACAGCCACTCCAACAGGGGTGAAGTGACATCTCACTGTAGTTTGATAGGCATTCCCTTGATGATTAGTGATGGCTATACTTTTTCATGTACCTATTGGCTACTTGTATGTCTTCTTTGGGAAAAACATCTTTCCAGGTCCTCTGCCCATTTTTTAATCAGATTGTTGTTTTGCTGTTGAGATGTATGAGTTCCTTATATATTTTGGATATTAACTCCTTGTCAGATATGTGATTTTCAAATATCTTTCATAGGGGTGCCTGGGTGGCTCAGTCGGTTAAGCAAATATCTTTCCCATTTCATCAGTTGCCTTTTCATTTTGTTGTTTCTTTTGCTATACAGAGCTTTTTAGTTTGATACAGTCCCACTCATTTAATTTTTGCTTTTATTGGTTGTGTTTTTGGTGTCATATCCAAAAAAGTCATTGCCAAAGTGAAGAGCTTTTTTTTCTATATATTTTCTCTTAGGAATTTTACAGTTTCAATTTTTATGTATACGTCCTTAATCCATTTTGAGTTAATTTTTATGAGTGGTGTAAGATAGGGGTCTGATTTCATTCTGCATGTGGTTATCCAGTTTTCCCAGCACCATTTATTGAAGAGGCTGTGTAATTGACTTTCAAGTTATACTCACATAGCTGGCAAGTTGGTGCCTGATGTAGGCTGGGGGCTTTATTGACCCTTCATGGAGGCCTCTCAAGTGTCCTTGTCTCATGGAGACTGGGTTCTCTCAAAGTGAGCAAACAGTGTGAGGCAGGTTGGTATCGAATGAATCATTCAATGGGCAGAGGATTAGACTCTACCTTTTCATGGAAGGAGCGTGAAAGAATTTGGGGATGTTTTTAAACCACCACCCATTCCCTGTTACTTCTTAGTCTGTGGGTCTGTGTTATGTTCTTATGTAATGTTTTCAATAGTCGGTCTTTTGGGGTTGAATTCATTTTGACTTCTGCAGGGTTTGTTTTTTGATAGATTTTGCAACTGTGTGTATATGTGTGTGTCTGTGGGGGGGGGGGGGGCGGCAAGAGAGTTGGAGATTTATCTATGAGAACTCTTTGATGCCAGGTTTTAAAATACATGCCTCCAGGGAGGATTTGTGTTCACAGTGGTTTCAAACCAAAAAGACAGCTATGAATTCTGGCCCCCAAATACCTGCGGATAGGCCTGGAGTTAAGAACTCTCAGTAGAGACCTCTTTGTCACTGTCTTTCACCCAGACTTGGAGCCAGGACAGGCAAATGTCCCTTCTCTCTCCCTCTGCAGGGCTGGCTTCACTGACCAGGGCCCTGACTTCTCCAGGGGTTGTGGAGGGCAGGATGGATTCCTGGCTTTAGTCTTTGTTGCCCAGCCTGCTTTTGCATAGTCCTACAGTCCTAGTCTGTCTCTCTTCCTGTGTTTGGCTTATTAAAACCAGTGCTTAATGATGCTCATGGAGGCAGGTTCCCCAGCTCATGTATTGCTTTCAGCTTGCTTACCTCTCTGGATTTGTGCTTTCTTATCAATTCCTTTATTGACTCTGAAGATTATCCTTATGTTCTTGTCTATTCCTTTTTTTCCTTTTTTACACAACCCCCCCCCCCCCACATCATCATCATCATCATCATTACTAATCCAGCATTTTTAGGTTTCTACCAAGATTTTTGGTTTGTTTTTTAGGATATATTATCCTCCATACTGTCAAATACTAATGCTCGGGGTTGGGGGAGGGGTTCTTTAAAAATACTAATTCCCTGTCCAAAACCCAAACTTAGCAAATTAGAATCTCCTGAGATGGGGAGCCAAGTGCATGTACTTTTAAAAAGCCTCCTCAGAGGATCGTGATGCCTGCTGATACTAAGAGATAATTATTATAATGAGGACATGGTCCAGGAGCAATGGAAATGCAGCAGGAGAGCTAAATTTGGCCCATGAAGTTGGGGAAGGCTTTACAGAGGAGGAAATTGCTTTTCACCCCTTTTAAACCTTCCCTCTCATCCTCTGCTGCAGTTAGCTTTACCATAGGTATGCATCCAACATCAGCATCGCTCCATGTATCGAAGGCCCCCAGGGAATGTCCACAAGGTGGCAGCCATCTTCTCACTGTGTGTGTAGCAAGACCATGTGAGGTGGCCAACCTTGTGGCATGAGGTTCTCAAACTTCCTAATGCCGTCCACGTGTCTGCCCATTGCATGGGCTTAGCCACCAGCGTTCCAGCCTACAGAGTAGAAACCCACCTGCGTTGTTCTCTGGTCCTACTGAGAGTATGGCGTGGGCTGTCCGAGCTGTCAGGTGCTGAAAAGTCAGAGAATTTCAGCTACACTGGCTGAGCCAGGAGGATTCTGGACAGGAGACAGCCCTCAGGATGTCAGGTCCATTTCTGGCAGGACCCCAAGCTGTATCAAACCCTGTGGTGTCAGGGGAGTTTGGTTGTACTCTTCAGTAACCTGAAAAAGTCTTCACAATGGACCACACCCCTAGATTCACATTGAAAGGAATTCCTGAACAGTTCACGAGGCTTGCATATCTGGACTCAGGAAGGACCTCAGTTTGAATCCAACTGCACAGCTTATTAGTAGCATGTCCGCAGGCAAAGGATTTCAGTTTTTCTAAGCCTCGGTTTCCATTTCTGTTAAATGGAAGGTAACAATATCTATCTTCTAGGGTTATTGGAAAACTTAAATGAAACAGTGTATTTTAAATGCCCTATACTAATTGTCTTATGGACACTTCTGTTTGTTACTTTTGCTGTTGTTATTATGGTTCCTAAAATCCCTAAGGCATAAATAGGACAAGGATTAGTTTCATATTCTTTTCCTGTTTGGCAAATTTGATGCCCACTCACTTCAGCATCTAAGTCAAGACCAGATTTCTGTGTCCACGCTGACCCCAGTCCACTTGCCCAGATTTAGTTCTAAGTAATAACAGTAAAAACCACAATTCATTTATTAAACAACATCAGTGTAGGTATAGATACTTTACCTATATTATCTCTAGTCTTTATAGTACCTAAGTGGGTTTTATCAGCCCCATTTTGCAGAGAACAAACTAACGCCCAGAGAATAAAAGGAATTTGAAAGGACACACAAGTGGCCAGTGGCTCAGCTGGGACTGGAAACAAAGATGGTGGTGTCTTTGATACGTATGCAGCCTTCCCTTCCCCATGCTGGGCTCTATGTGATTGTTACGCTTGGGGTCTTTCCTCAGCCTGAAATGGCCCTTCTACTTTTAATCTGCCCACCAAAATCTTATTCATCCTTTAAGACCCAGCACAAATACCACCTCCCCTGGCTCTCTCAGTTGCAAAGAATTAGTGCATTGCAGTATTTCCATGGGAGTTTACTTAGGTTCCACTGGGGCACAGTGGATACTCTCTTGTGTCTCTCATGCACATAAATGTCTCCTGTATTTATTTGCAGTGTGTCTGAAGTCAGCAGTTCTATCTCATTCATTCTTTTACTTAATAATAATCCATGACCTGTCCTAGATGTCCACTAAATGTGTATCGAATTAAAGAATAAAAATTCTGGTTGTGATTCAGTATGTTCTTCCACATACTCGTCCTTAAATCTTCAGTGATGTGTACAAGTGACTGTTAGTGGAAGACAAAGTTGACTCACTTTGCCTTAGTGCCTAGCTTTGTTGATGGCCACAGAATTTCCCAGACTGCAGGTTTGCTCCTGTTCCTCGTCTGTATCTTTCTCTGCGGCCCCCTTTGGCTTCATTCTCACCTGGCACATTATTCCAAATCTACAAAAGGTGAGTGGACAGCATGTTGAGTTCTGTTAGCTCAGAGCCACAGCTGCCCACATGTACAAGCTCTTTAAAATGATTCATGATGAGGAAGCTTGCCCCTAAGTTACCGGGTCAGCAGCAGTCAAAAATTGCATAAGTGGAACGGAATTAGAATCTCCCGGGGGCTAAAAGGTTGCGCTTATAACAGGTTCCTCTGTTTCTCTGATGCCTTTCATCCAATGACACCTTAATACAGAGTTAATTGAAATGGAAAACGTCAAGCACAGAAGCCGCACAAAGTTTTCCACACTTTGATTAGGAATACATTTAGAAGTTACAGGCAAACCAAGAACTGTGTGTTTGAAAACTATGAAGACAATATGTCCCAAATCTTCCTGTCTCTAAGGAAGAATAAAAGTACCCAAGGTGGGGAGCACTGATTGTAATAAGGTAGGTCAGAGTCCTTAGATCGTATGGGAGACTTTTTGGTACAGATGGATTGATGGATGTGCTTAGGTCTTAAGCAGCTATGAGCTAATTGACAGCCACAGAATCCTAGTGTCAGAACTCAGATGGACCTTTGGGATTATTTTGTGGAAATATTTCACAAACGTGGATGCCCAGGTCTCGGAACAATTGGGCCTGGCCTAGAACTCTCGTGATGCTTGTTTCTTTTTCTTTTTTTTTTTTTTTTTACATTTATTTATTTTTGAGAGACAGAGTGAGACAAAATGAGAGCGGCGGAGGGGCAGAGAGAGAGGGAGACACAGGATCGGAAGCAGGCTCCAGGCTCTGAGCTGTCAGCACAGAGCCCGACCCGGGGCTCAAACCCACAGACCGCGAGATCATGACCTGAGCCGAAGTCGGCCACTTAACCGACTGAGCCACCAGGCGCCCCTCGTGATGCTTGTTTCTGAGACTGCCTATGATAATTGCTCAGGTATCACAAAGATGGCCATAATATGGGGAGAAAACGTACAGATGAACCATGGCTGTAAATGCAGGTGTTTTGAAGTCACAGCTTTGTTTCTGATTTAGAGTCCACTGATTATCCTTATTTGGCATTTTTTTATATAGCCTACGCTTGTAATGTCATTTCCAATTTCAGTTAGAGGTAGCATCAAAGACACTCTCCAAGCCCGGGAATGCAGAATCCAGCCCAATGTTTACTGCCTTTCTGAGTTCTCTAATACAATAGCCGTTGTTCAGCTACTCACTGCCATCATCAGATCTTTCTCAAGAATCCAATTTAGTTTTCAGAGAAACAGCTCTTCTCACACTCCTAATTAATCAGTTTACATAATGTTGACTTAGCATACTTAATTGCAACAATAACAACAGGCCTACACAGGTTTTGGAGCAACCACAACTCATTCTTGGTTCACCCATGGCCCAATGGGCAGAGACGGGAAAGTGGAGACATCTTGAAGAACTCAGTAGACTTTGTTCTGCGTGCCCTATGCACCAGTCCATGTAACACATTCCTGGGGAAACAGGAAGGATGGGCAGGAGGCCCTCGATGTACTGTAATCTATTCCCTCCCCTTGCAGACCCAGGAACAAAAGAAAGGTGATAGACCTTCAATCAAACACATTAGTGGTATTTGAGAGTTCTACCTGGTCTGGTGTCTTCATCCATTTGGGCTGTTCTAACAGAATTGCATACACTGCATGGCACACTTATTCCTTACTGTTTTGGAGACTGGGAAGTCCAAGATCAAGGCATCAACAATTTTGGTGTCTGGTGTGGGACTCCCTCCTGGTTCATAGTTGGCCATCTCCTTTCTGTGTCCTCACATGGCTGATGGGGTGAGGAATCACCCCAGAGATCACCTCCTAAGGGCCCCACCTTCAAGTACCATCCCCACTGGTGATTAGGTTTCAACATAAGAACTTGAGGGGCACACAAATACCCAGTCAACAGCACATGCCAAACAAATCGAGTCAACAGATTCATGGGGCAGTTGCTTCTTGGACAGTGGCACGTAACTACATAACTGTTGGCATATACATAGCAGTGTATGACTGACACAGCTCTCGTTAGTGTGGTGATGACAGGATATATAGCTCACAGACCTCGTGTGTGAAATCCAGACCAGAGCTCTCTTCAGTGTGGCAGTGACTGGGGCGGGACGGTTCTGGGCTCCTCTCTCCTTGCAGTGCCTTGTGATAACATGACCCAGAGTAGGGGCCCTTATTCTTGTTTTTCTTTTTTTTTTTTTTTTTAATTTTTTTTAATGTCTATTTATTTTTGAAGGAGAGAGACAGCATGAGCCGGGGGGGGCGGGGGGACAGAAAGAGAGGGAGACCCAGAATCCGAAGCAGACTCCAGGCTCTGAGCTGTCAGCACAGAGCCTGACGTGGAGCTCAAATTCATGAACCGTGAGATCCTGACCTGAGCCCAAAAGTTGGACGCTTAACCGGCTGAGCCACCCAGGCGCCCCAAGGGGCTCTTATTCTTGGAATCTCATCCCTTCGTGTCCTCCCAGGTACCTAATTCAGCGCAGTGATTAAATGTAGCTCAACAGAGAGAGCCTCTGATGTATGTTCAAAATGCAGCAGGAAAAGGATAAAATGAGTAGTTTTCCCATTTCTCAGGTTTCTGAGAAAACTGAGAAAACCCAGACATCCAACAGAAGCTACAGGAAGTGAAAGAGAAATAGGAACTGGAGGTCAGAACCAGGTCACTCCCGTGGAGTTTAGCCAGAATCCATGTAAAAACCAGGATCCAGGAGAGACGGACAGCCTGACAGATGCAGAGACAGAATGAGGATGGACTGGCCGCAAGCTGCTGGTCAGATGTGCTCCAGATCAAGGTTAATGGAAAGGACCGGACCCCTCGGTGAAACGGGTGAACTCAGCTGTCCTTGACTGTGCTTGACTCTACACATCGGTTGAAGCTTTATAAACTCTAACCTCTGGAGTGGGGTAATTTGTGCTACTTCCTGGGAGACTGGACTGAGCATATGTAGCTGTCCAAGTTAGCAAGTCAGTGAAAGGACAACATCTCAAAGTCTTCCTTCTAAGGGAGCTCCAAACCTTACATGGTGACAAAGAAGTCAGCTTGTCTTTGGCCACTACTAGAAAATGGAAAATGGGAAACACTTTGCAAAGATTCGTGTCTAACAAACCATAGTGAGAACCATAGTAAGAAGTTTAAACAAAGTTAAACACCTAACAGGCTCTATGTTTGCACAAACATTCTGTTTTATTTATCACTCATTTATAGCCCACTTTATCCTACAAAGGGTTTTAAGCAACTTACACAATAAGTTATGTACAAGGTTCATTGTATCCTGTGCTGTTTTTAAAGTTGAGCTCTGAGCTTCCAGGCTGCCAAAGTAAAAAGGTCTACTCGGTCATTTGAAGGATTCTTGCTCCAAAAGAATATATAATTGTTTATTTTGAGGGGACTCAATCTATAGTGGACGGTGTCCTCAGTAACATCCTTGCAATAAATGCAATGGAGAGTTTTGTAGAGCTCTTTGTTCAGTGTCCTTTGGGGAAAATTGGAGGCCAGACATGGGAGTTTAGTACAGGCCCCAGGCAGTGTGGCCCTGTCATGCAGCATTCTGCAATCCCCCCACCGGCCCTTAACCAGTCATCCATCACTGTGACTCCTCTCTCCCAGGCCTTTGGCAGGACCTCAATGGCAAATCATGCAGGGCTAAATTCTGATAGCAAAAGAAATGACTGTTTTGTAAGTTAAAGCCTAAATGAATTGAAATGTCCTAATTTTGACTACGAAAAGAGGACGGGAAAGCTGTCGGCATCTTCCCTGGGATCCACGTACACTTCTCAACTTCTGGGCTCAGGGAATGTGTTGTTTCTATGCACTTCTCTTTCTCTGGCCAAGATGGGCATCATTTCCCTCCTTCGATGGCTCTGAAATGTATTTCCAACACACAGCATGCAGCCTCGTGCCTTCTGACCTATTCTCCAGCAGCCTTGAGCTCTAAGTAAGGAACACATTCCATCCAGGCAGATTTTTTTACCTGCCACTTGCTACTAAATCAGTGACCTTTTCTAGATTGAGCCTCGACAAAAGCTTTTTCATGCAGCCAGCTCACCTGGGACAGACAGACAGACTGCAGCTGCCCCTGGTTCCTTTCCTGGACGCCTCGGTGCTATAGGCTCCCCATTCGTCTGCCGCTTTTTCTTCTTACTTTTGCTCTGAGCCGAGGGAGAGTTTCTTTCTCCTCAAATGTCACCTCAGCTATGCTTTTCCAACCCCCTGTCTTCTCTGGTAGGCTCCCATTCCCGCTGCCGCCATCAGTCTGGACCCCCTCCTCTACTGTGCTGTCCCCATGTCTCTTAGCCCCACTTGGCATTGTACTGTGGATCTGTCTGTGGCCTGGCTCTCCCACTGGAACGGATGTGCCAACGAGACAGGACCTTAAGGTTTTTGGCTTTGTTGTTGTTGTTTACGACTCAGAGCCCAGAACAGTGCCTGGCACATAATCGGCACTTAATAAATGAATGCTGGATGAATTGAATGGGTGGATGGCTGGCTGGCTGGCTGGCTGAGCAGATCTAGATTAGAATGCTGGCTCCTTGTTCAGAATTATGTGCTTATCTACATACACATACATGCATCCCCTGTCTGGCTCTCTGCCACCACTGCCCAGTGACTTCACCAGACCAAATTATTTTCTACACTGAACTTGCAAGCCTCCATTTATAGTCTGCATCAAAAAGGATATCAAAACTCTTGAAAAGCAAGGTCTTGCGTTTTGTTATTGGCGACTTAATACCATGCCAAAGAAGACCATTAGCTGACCATTACAGGTGTGTTGCCCTTGGCTTGCTAAGAGAGGACTCTCTCTGAGGGGGACGGCAACCAGCAGGCTTCGAGACTGCGAGCAGAACCCCGTGGTTTATGTGGCGTGTCTGCTGTTCAGCTCCTGCAGGTGTGGCGTGAGAAGAGTGTGTATAAGGGCCCCAGGAAGCCAGGGTCCACGCCAGCTGTTGGTATCAGCAGCCTTCCTTCCCACGCTGATCCTGAACAGCTGAGAAGCACCGTTTTGTTAAGACTCGAGGGTTCTGGTCTCTACACAGCTGTGTAATCTTGAGAATCCCGTTTCCTCTTGCTGTAACTCGGTTCCATCAGTGATGCCATGACAAGGTTAGAGTAGATGATTACTAAGTTGTTCCAAGTGTAATATTTTTAACCACATTAGGACCTGGTATTGATAAGCTGTTCTAATGCCCTTTGGAAGTCTGCTGTTTAGCATGTCTCTCTTGCACGTGTCAGGCCATGTATTTGGTCACATGCTTTGTCTCCTGATGAGTCCGTGGCCTTTCTGAGGGGGAGGACCCTGTCTTGTCTATGGGTCTGTCACCCATAGTCAGAGCTAGTGCCCAATACTTGTGCATTGTGTGGACAATGCGACTCAGCTCTTTTCCTGCACTTGGGTACCTGCTGATGGAGTTTTAATTATGCAGTGAAATGCCCCAAAACACAGGTGGCTTGTGCAAAATTCATAAATCCTCCATGCATAAGTTCTGAGAATCTGATCACTCTCGTATGCCATCTCTCACATTTCTTCAATATAGAAAACTTTTTTTTAATGTTTTTAATGTTTATTTATTTTGGAGAGACAGACAGACATACAGTGCACGGGCAGGGAAGGGGCAGAGAGAGGGAAACAAGAATCGGAAGCAGGCTCCAGGCTCTGAGCTGTCAGCACAGAGTGCAGCGCGGGGCTCGAACCCACGAACTGTGAGATCATGACCTGAGCCAAAGTCGGACGCTTAACCAACTGAGCCATCCAGGCACCCGTAGGAAACTTTTTTAACCCCCTTTCCTTCTCTTTTCATCTTCATCCCAGAAGAATGACACCTAGGCTTCAGGTCACACTCGGATCCCAGCTCCATCATTAGCCTGTGCAGAATCAGGCTAGTCCCATTTTACCTCTGAGCCTTACCTGTAAATGGGAACAACGCTAACCTTGCAGGGTTGGTCACAGGATTAAGTAACCTCTAGCACAGTGCCTAACAGGGACTAAGTAATGTTAATTGTTCCCTCCAGGGCTCAGTTCAAGACACCCTCAGAGCTTTCCCAGGCAACCCCTGGTGGTTGTTCTTCAGACACCATAGGATATGATACCTCTGTTGTTTATCTTGGAGTATCTATACTCACTTTTGCACAATAGATTATAAAATGCTAAGCATCATGGCACCTACTAAAGTGTCTACTCTTTTTTTAGCCCAGTGTCTGGAAAATAGCAGATGCTTAATTCATGTTCTGTGCAGGCAGCGGAGACCGCACAGGGGAAGGACAAGGGCACCTGCTAACATTTCTTTATCATTCAGATGGAAAGTGTGGTCCAAAATATTCCCCAGGCCCTTGCCACTTTGATATCCTATGCCATGATGCTGGAATGGATTTGTTCATATTTTTTCTTGGTTTTGTTTTTGTTTTTGTTTTTTTTAAGTAAAAAAGCCTCATCCTTGATGCAGGAGTTTCCTTAGACACGGGGCGGGGGTGGGGGGGCGGGGGGGCCTTTTCTAAACACGAGACACAGTTTTCTTCTGTGAGCACTTGTCCTCAGGTTATCGACAGAGAGAAATGTGATTTTGAGCTCAGCTTTCCTGCCCCAGTGGGCTGCTTTGGCACATTGTTTCAGGGAAGAAGAGTGGCAACTGATTTCCCTCCCGGAAGGACATGTATCACAAGGCGTGTATATCAGGCACTTCAATCTGAAGCTGGGGAGAGAAGTACAGAGACCTTGGTTTCTCACCACTAATGCTAAGGAAACCAGTTACAACTCTCACCATAGACAGCATCTTGTGAATGAAAGGTGATGGCAGGTGTAATGAAGCGGGGGAGGGTGAGTCTGGGTTTGGGAGTCAAGACTGCTTCATTGCAAATTTTAGATGGAGATGGCAGAATCCCTACCTTTAGAGTCCCCATTGATGGGTGACAGACAGTTGCCCTCCCTTCTGCTATTATTCAGGGGAGATTCCTTTTCTGGCTTCTTTCTCATTTGTTCAACAGCAAAGCATTATGGGGCTCAGCATTCTGCCTTGGTCTTCTCCATTAGCGTCTCCTTTCCATGAGCTTGTGTCCTTTTTTTTTTTTTTAAATGTTTATTTATTTTTGAGAAAGAGACAGACTGTGAGCAGGGAGGTACAGAGAGAGAGACAGAGACAGAGACAGAGACAGAAGCTGAATCAGGCTCCAGGCTCTGAGTTGTCAGCACAGAGCCGGATGCGGGACTTGAACCCACGAACCATGAGACCATGACCTGAGCCAAAGTTGGATGTTTAGCTGACCGAGCACCCAGGTGCCCCTCCATAAGCTCATGTTCTTAAATGCCATTTGTGTTCCAGTGATACCCAAATCTGCAGCTTGGATCGCAGGCTTAATTTAGGGCAAACAAGAACTCTTGATTCTACCCCAGTTGTGATATATCCAAGCTTTAGGATACGGTTCAGCAATAAAAAGAAAAGCAGTATTAATGCATATGGCTTGGATAAATTTCAGAAACACTATGCTAAGTACAGGAAGTCAAATATGAAAAACTGTGTGCCCTGTGATTGTGATTCTATTAAGTGCAGTCCTAGAAAAGGCTTGACGATAGTGTAACGGAACGAAAATCAGCAGTTTCCTGGAGCTGGGGTTCAGGGAAGTAGATTGCAGAAGGGCCCCAAGGAAACATTGGGGTGTTGGAACCATTCTGTATCTTGATGGTGAGGATGGTTACATGGCTAGACACATTTGCCAAAGTTTTGTTAAACTCCAGATCAGTGAGTTTATTGAATTCCACTGTATTTCAGTAAAGCTTGAGGAAATGATTCCATAGTTTCTGTCTAAGCAACTAGAGAGGTGGAGAGGGTGAGCTGCTCTTCCCTGATGTGGGTAGCACAGGTTAGAGCAGGTGGAGCAGAGAAGGATCAAGACCTCAATATGGGATGCACCAAGTCCAAGATGCCTGGTACATGCCCCAAGGAGAGAAGTGAGATGGCGGCTGGATTTATGATTCTGGGGCTCAGTGTAGAAATCAGACTGGGGATATAAATTGAAAGTTACCAACACGTGGGCAGTATTTAAAGCAGAGTGGCCCCGGGGCACCTGGATGGCTCACTTGGTTAAGCGTCCGACTTCAGCTCAGGTCATGATCTCATGGTTTGAGAGTTCAAGCCCCATATAGATCTCGCTGCTGTCGGCACGGAGCCTGCTTCGGATCCTCTGTCTCTCTCCCTCTCTGTCTCTCTCTGCCCCTCCTCCACTCACACTCTCCCTCTCTCAAAAATAAGCAAACATTGGGGCGCCTGGGTGGCGCAGTCGGTTAAGCGTCTGACTTCAGCCAGGTCACGATCTCGCGGTCCGTGAGTTCAAGCCCCGCGTCGGGCTCTGGGCTGATGGCTCAGAGCCTGGAGCCTGTTTCCAATTCTGTGTCTCCCTCTCTCTCTGCCCCTCCCCCGTTCATGCTCTGTCTCTCTCTGTCCCAAAAATAAAAAATAAAAACGTTGAAAAAATAAATAAATAAACAAACATTAAAAAAATTTTTTTTTTAATAAATAAATAAAGCAGTGGCCTGGAGGGAAGTCACTGGGGACGCAGGCAGATGATTGGCAAACAGAGAAGCTCCAGGGATTGTGTGAGGTCTCGGCACTCTGGCCTCAGTGGTGAAGACACAGGGGGATGCCCCACGTAGACCTATTATTGACATATATTATTTCCACGATGTATTAGCTACGTTGTCATCAGCTTTTATGTTGGCGAAATCCAATTCAAACATTGCCCATTTTTAAATGTGCATTTCAGTAGTGTTTAGCTGTTTATAGCATTATGCAGCTGTTCTCTCTCTGTACTTTCAAGACATTTCCTGTCACCCTAGAAAAGCTCCCCATACCCAGCCAGTGATCACTCCCCACCACCCCTCCCACAGTGCCCGTTAACCACTGACCTACTTTCTGTCTTTATAAATTTGCCTACTCTAGACATATAAAAGGAATTGTACAGTATGTGATCTTTTGTGTCTGGCTTCTTTCACCAGGTGTAATGTGTCCAAGGTTCACCCGAGTTGTAGCGCATATCAATACTTCTTTCTTTTTATGGCTGAGTATGTTATTTTGTTATTATGGCTTCGTGTCTCCCCACGCTGACTCCAGAGAGCATGTGTGGGAGTTCTTACCTGAGAACTTTCCTCCCCTCCTCCTTTTACCTCGTTGTCCCTTCCTTCCCCTCCCTCTACTGATCTGACTTATTTTAGGGGGTGAGTCTCACCTCCTTGGAGACTTACCCCATGCCCAGCAGCATCTCTTTTGCGTCCCTCAAGACACATACAATAATAATTCCATCAAGTTGCCTTTACCACCTCTTTCCAGGAGGCTGATTGGCTCCAGGCACAGGCTGACTTGTTATCACCACAGCACCATCCCCAGCAAGGAGAGAGCAGTTCAGTGCTCTCCGGGGTATGTGGAGCCCTGGGAGATCCAGGGTTAGGGGAGCGTCAGAGTCTATCCCCTTTCCTACATGCTCCACCCCCTTACTGGATTGCAGGCACCTCACCTCTTGGTGTGGATGGCCCTCAGCCCAAGCATGCCATCTGCACCCAGATCCCTCAGAAGGTGTTTACTGACCATGATGCATGTCTGCAGCCCTTACATCTCCACGCATCTCCAGGCATGTGGATCTCCAATGGGCTGTTTCTAATAGAAGGAAAAAAAAAAAAATAAGACCTTTGGTTGCTAACCCTTCCAAACATCCACTCGTCCTACCCCGCACAGCAGCAACAACGTTCTTTTCGCATCCAAACTCTGATCACACGGGCATTTAATGGCCATAAATGAGGCTGTACAGTTCCCCTCAGTGCCACACCACACCACGGCGCACGGTTCACGTTGTCTTCTTTGCACATGGTGCCTGGTGTTGTGTGAGCAGATGGTCCTGCCTGCCTCAGACCCTTCAGCTGTGTCCCTGCCTATCCTGCACGGAGAAGCTCCTTACTCCTTCACCATGAGGCCCTGCACATTTACCGCGTTGGCTATCAGTCCCTCGAGGGGTGGATTTTCCTCCTGACACCAACCAGTGCTCCAGCCCCCTGGGGACACCAAGTAGGCATCCTACAATTCAGTTCTGACACAACTACCTGGAATTGGCATCCAACCCCACAGGCTTATGGGCTCTGTCCCACAGGACTGCCTGTCCCTCGGACACCAGACATGAGCATCAGGCCCCCAGGTTACCCACAGTTCCATTTGACTTGGCTACAAAGTCAGACCCTCCCTCAACCCCCTTCTCACATCGGTTTGCTATTTGCTAGAACACAGAACTCAGGAACCCACTGTACTTACTGTTAGTGGTTGATTCTAAAGAATGCAACTCAGGAACAGCCACATGGATGAGGTGCCTAAGGACGAGGTTGAAGGGGGAGGGTGCGGTAGAGGGGCCGTGGCCTTTCTGAGTGCACTCCCCTCAGGCACCCTGACATGTTCACCAGTCCGCAAGCTCTCTAATCCCGTTACTTAGGGTCTTCACGGAGGTTTCGTCAGGTAGGTAGGCATGGTTGATTAAATCACTGGCCATTTGTGATGAACTGTCTCCGGTCCCTCTCCCTTCTCTGGAGGCTGGGCAGTGGGGTGAAAATCCCAAGCTTCCAATCAAGGCTTTGTCTTTCTGGCAGCCAGCCTTCCCCACCCAATGTAGCTCTCTAGGAGCCACCAAGAGTCACCTCATTAGAACAAAAGATGCTGTGGGGCACCTAGGTGGCTCAGTCAGTTGAGACTCCAATGCTTGATTCTGGCTCAGGTCATGATCCCAGACTCATGGGATCGAGCCCTGTGTAGGGCTCTGCACTGACTGTGAAGGCTGCTTGGGATTCTTTCTCTCCCTCTCTCTGTTCCTCCCCCCTCACATGTGCTATCTCTCTCTTCCTTCCTCTCTCTCTCAAAAAAAAAAAAAAACAAAAACAAAAACAAAAAACTATATGGGAAAAAAATTAAGTACTAGCTACAAAAGACACAAAAATGTTGGCTAATAATGGTAATACTTAAAGTTGAGCAGTAGTTTATGGTTTGCAACATTTTATTTTACCCTTAAAATAACTGTATGATGGAAATAGAATGAATTTTACCATCATCCATTTTAAAGAAATGAAAACTAAAGCTCAGGAATCAAGCAGTTTTGGCCCAGGTTGCACAATTAATACAATTGACCTTTGAACAATTTCAGGAATGGGGGCACCGAACCCCTGCCCCTCACGCAGTCAGAATATCTGCATTTAGCTTCCGACTCCCCCCAAACTTACCTACTTACTGCCTGGAGGCCTTACCAATCATGTGAATAACTGATTGGCAGATATTTTGTACGCTATCCGTATTATATCCTGTATTCTTACAAGCAACCAAGAGAAAAGGAGATGTTAAGAAAATCAGAAGAGCAGTGAATTTACAGCCCTGTACCATATTTAACCAAAAGAACTCCACGTGTAAATGGGCCTGCACAGTTCAAACCCATGTTGTTCAAGGGTCAGCTATAATTGGAAAAGCCAGAACTTTTCTGGTGGTCTTAGACTCCCACAAGTAAGTGCTTTTTCTTCAATCGTAGTAGGAAAAGTGAGATTGTTTCTCCTAGGTGCTATCAACAGTGAGTTACAGGAGTATCTGTGAGCCAGGTATCTGAAAGTTGCTAACAAATTGTGGGTGGTTTTTTTTATTCTTTTTTTTTTCAACGTTTTATTTATTTTTGGGACAGAGAGAGACAAAGCATGAACGGGTGAGGGGCAGGGAGAGAGGGAGACATAGAATCGGAAACAGGCTCCAGGCTCTGAGCCATCAGTCCAGAGCCCGCTGCGGGGCTCGAACTCACAGACCGCGAGATCGTGACCTGGCTGAAGTCAGACGCTTAACCGACTGCGCCACCCAGGCGCCCCGTGGGTGTTTTTTTTAAGTTTATTTATTTATTGAAAGAGAGAGAGCATGCAAGTGGAGAAGGGGCAGAGAGAGACAGAGACAGAGAGACAAAATCCCAAGCAGGCTCCTTCCTCCCAGCACAGATCGTGACACGGGTCTCAAACTCACAAACCGTGAGATCATGACCTGAGCCGAGATCAAGAGTCGGACACTTAACCGACTGAGCCACCCAGGCGCCCCCAAACAAATTGTGTTTTTAAAAAAAGATCCAAGTAGTCCACAGATGGAAGTTGTAGCTGGATCCAGGCCAGCTCTGCTCCCCTGGGGGAGGCCTCGTCTGAGAGGTGACAGCAGTCAAGCGTCCTGGGAGTTGGTGTGATAAAAGCAGCCTTGGAAGATTGCCCAGCGGCTGGCCCTGTGTTCCTTTTTAGTTTTTCCCATTTCCAAAGACCAAAGATCAAGGAAGGAAGAAGAGAGAATCATTATTTGAGATTGAGCAGGATTTTTTAAACTGTAAGTTAAGTTAATGTGGGCTCACTTGGGACTGACCTAAGGAGGTGGGTGGGGACTTACTCATTCTTGCATCTTGGCAGATGGAATCGTTACCTGGACCTTTATTGGATTGCAGGCTCTTTTCTGAGCCTCAGGCTGTCCTTTTCTGTTCTCCACAGATGCCCCTGGGGTAGGAAGTGCTCTCAGCTCAGTGCTCTGGGATTAACACTCAGATGAACCACAGAGGACTCTGCCGTATTCAGGACCCCTACCCACAGCCTCTGGTGGCGGTGCAGGCAGGAACAGGTGTGCAGGTCAAATACGCCTTGGCCAGCCTTTTTACCCATTCTTTCCTGTCCTTTGGAGCCTTACCCACAGTGTCAGGGAGAGGCCCTGCAGGTTGTTCCTAACCACAAATGTAGGTGTGGAAACAGTGCAACAGAGTAATCTGAACACCGCCTAATAAAGAGATTTTACAATCAAGTTGGAAGGGAGATTTGAGGTCATCAAATCTAGTACAGAAATCCCTGAGTGCCCTCCCACTCCAAAGGCCCCCAAATCTGCCATGTATGAGAATTAAGGGGGCTGTCTTTGCAGAGAAATCCCCAGGTCTCATCCCAGGAGAATCTGCTTCAGTGAGGTTAGGGGTGGGGCCTGGCGGAAGGTAGCTAAACCATTTGAGAAGCGTTGTGTAGAGATGGTAAAATCTGACAGGCGGGGACTGGGCCTGTCTTCTTCTTCGCTGTTGTTTCTCCAGCAGTTGGCACAGAGCCCCGTGCACAGTAGGATCTTGGTGAATACCTGCTGGCTGAGGGCTGAATCATGAAGCCTTTTCCAGAACTACGCCAGTATTTAAAAGCTGCTCCCTAGAAAGGCAGCCTGTTTCCATTTTGGCGAACTCTAAGGGAACTTACAGCCTTGCTTACAAGAAGCAAAATCTATCTTCCTTCGGTCTTCACTCATTCAGCCTAATTCTGCCTTCTAGAGTGACACGGATTCTAATTCCTCTTAGAGGGGATTATCCCTCAGCTATCAAGGTCAGCAAGAATGGGGTCTTTATCTCCAAATGAAATCGAGGTTGACTGGAATGAATAAACTAGAGAAGCACCCCCAAGGCAAGAAAATGATTGGAGAGAAGACCTTTTTTTAACTAGGACACGTGCATTCCAACGCAAGGACGCACAGTATGAGCCTGTGGTACATAAACCTAACCAAGAGTCTCAGGGAACCCCATGAAGTAGATCCCTTTACCATTTTACAGAGGAGGAGACTGAGGGACTATGAATTGACCCAGGATTACCATTCAAGTAGAATTTGAACAAGGTGAGAATTATATTCAGGTTCAAAGAAAGGAGAGGCAGCCAGGTTGGAGAAGCTTGCTCATAGAAAACACAGCCAGCATGGAGTCAGCACTTGAGCCCCAGCATTGGATGGTACGTTCCCAAGCACCTCACTCCCTTTCTCTGGGCTCCACCTGTAAAAGCAGGCAGTTCCGGAGTGAGTACTCAGATCTTTGCTGTGCCTGGGACTTTCGGTGATCCCAGAGTGACTTCAGGCAGAGTTATACTGAGGATGTAGGAAGTAGGGAAGCATGCAGGTTCCCAAAACAGTCCTTTTCAGCCCATCCAGAGTTGTTTTAAATACCTTTTGTGTTGCATCTTCTCAGGGGATGCTTTATTATTCCGCACCCACTAGCAGAGGGCATCCAGGGCGAGGAACAGTCCTTTCAGGATGTGTAGTAAACGGTAATGTGATACTATACGTTTTCCTTATTACAGCTGTCCTGTGCTCAGACATGCATTATTGAATGGTACTATTAAAGACTTTTCTATTTTAAAATAGCTTATTAGAATAAATATGAGGTTGAAAAGTCATTGTTGCTTTCTCTGCTGATACTACGGACAGCCCCTAGCTATCACATTTTAATATTCACCTGCTGGTGCAAGCGGAGCAGTTTTGATATGCAGCGGTGATTGGTGGACTTTCTCTGTGCATCCAGGAGCTTTCCTGGGGGTGGGGGAAAGGAGGCAGCCCTGGGAGCATCTGCAATCCGCGTTAGAACTCTGTTCCTGGCGTTTACCTGGAGAGGTTAACCTGTAAGCATCCATTTCCATCCCATTCAGCTAGAAAGAGTTTACCAGTTCCAGATGGGCTAGGGTGGTCCGTGATAGATTTTCATCTACCCATCCATGCTATACTGGGCCCCCAGGAACACTAAGCTTTTAATCAAGGAAGCAAAATTATCAAATTTGCACCTTCCAAATATTTTTACATAGGCAGAATGGAATGGCACGGCTCCCCTCAGAGAAGGTGATCAAGTGCGATCTGCCAAGTAATCTGGGAAGAAAATGTGATAAGGGGGTGACAGAGCAGGCGAGGGGAAAGGTTTGAAAAATAGCAGATAAAATCTGTGGGGTTTGGTTATGGCAAGGATGTGAAGAGCAAGGAATTAAGAGAAGATGCTTTGGAAAGTGGTCTGAACTGGGATGGAGATAGGTGACTAACTTCCTGTCAGTGGTACTTGAGGCCACTGGAGCAGATCCTGTCATCCAGGGATAAAATGTAGAACAAGAAGGAGTGGGGAGGGGGGCAAGGATGGGAGTTGGGGAGCACCAGCATCGAAGGGGAGGCAGGGAAAGAATGTTCAGAGGGAAGAAAACAGCCAAGAGACTGGTGCAGCTGATAGCATCAGAAAGGCACGGCAGGGCCAGCAGGACAGGGTGCGGGCAGTAGGGCCAGATTTCGCAGAGTCTAGTGTGTGCAGCCGGTGTGAGCACTTGATAGGAAGACTCAGACACCATATGCACAGTGACCATCACCGTGGAGAGGAAGGGCAGTGCCTTAGGCAGGCATCTGCCAGGAGCAGGGCTCTTTGCCTGTGTGACTTGACTGCACATCCTTCTTGGAGGTGGGAGGTAGATTCTGTCCTTGCCCTTTTACAGTGAGGAAATAGAGGCTCAGAAAAGTAAGACCGTGGCCAAACCATACAGAATCAGGGCTAGACCCCTCTTCATCTGGGTCACAAACCGTTTGTCTAATCCACCATGCTGTCTGCCTCCCTCCCGGCCACCTGGTGGGCGAAGCCCAGCATGCCCTGTCCATGGCCCCATGTGCCACGTGGAAGCATCACCATCCCCCTGCTTCTGGGGCTTCACCTCCTGAACGGAGCTCTCTGCCTTGAGCCAAAAGCTGCGGAAGGAGGGAGCGAGGGGAGTTCCCAGCCTGGAGCCATCCGTCTGCTGGCTGGTGACACCGACACCAGGGCCCCAGCAGAATAGCAAGCTTGTTCGCTCTTGTCTGGCTGTTAGTGGTGATGTATGAATAAGCAAAGAAGACAGCTTCATTTTCATAAGTTAACTTGTGCCTGGAGTAAGGAAGACGGGGAACAGTGCACTTAATCATAACCACAGGGCTGCACGGAAAACAATGACAAAGCCTTTTCTGTTAGTCACGGTGGTTTATTATAATAACTCCTAAGAAGACGAGACAGTGCGGGATGCTGAGCGAGGCAGCACGCCAGCGGCCCGTGTTCCCCCCCCAGCCCCCCGCACCGCCCCCCAAGAGGAGTCCCCTGGGACTTTACCTCTTAATGGGATGGCAGGTCTCATGTGTGTTCGCATCATCCAGGTTAAGGCTTTAGACTTTGACCTCTGGAGACCAGATGCCATCTGGCTGATGAGCTGGGATTGGCAAAGCTATAAAGGATGGCCTGTCTTATGCACCGTCTCTGCTGAGAACGGTGTTGTGAGATAGCACTGTTATCAGAAAAGCTTGTGGGGAAGCTTGGGGGTTTGGAGGTCTGTGTGGACCAGCAGGTGTAGCCCACAGTGCAGGTAAGGATGCAGTAGATGACCCCGGGGAGACCCCAAGCCAGCATCACCCACCCTCCCCCACAGAATCAATTATTCCCTGCCCTCCATTCCTCTAACTTATCAGTGTTTCTGTCACTGCGGGTACCATGCTGTTTCATAATTGTTTATCTGCCTCCTCTTCTAGCTGCCTCTAGGGCAAGGACCGTGTTTTATTTGTCTTTGATTCCTTAGTCTCCGTGTGGTATCTGACACAGAGCAAACCCTCAGTCGATATTAAACAGAACCAAAGTCTAGGCAGAGTAAGGACCGTGTCAGCTAAGGAAGGATCGGGGGAGAAGGCCGAGACTGCTGATGCCTGAATCCAGGTGGATGGAACAGAAGGTGGGGTCAGGGAATTCTGGGTGTAATGATAAAAGCAGATATTTACTGAACATTTTACTGTTTTTCCAGGCGTTGTTAGTGGTAACATTTGAATAAGCAAAGAACACAAAATAGTGCCTAGAGAAAAAAAAATTAATTCTAAGGGATGTCCTACGTATTCACTTTATAAATGAATGAAGAAATGGGCACCAAGAGATTGAGTAACTTGTTCAAGGTTGCACAGCTAGTAAGTGGAAGAGCCAGGATTGGACGTGGGCGGTCTGGCTCTGATGTTCGCTTTCTTCATCCCTTCACTGTCCTCAAGAAGCCTACCACTGGAGGCTGCCACTGAGTTCTGCTGGTTTGTCGGCTAGATTTAGATGCCATGAGAGTTCATCGTGTGCTGGGGACCCGACTGGTGAGCCTCGCCTTCGACCCTTGCCTTCGACTGTCAGGGACAGAGTTTCCACACCTGGATCACTAATTCTCAAACGTTAATGTCCTTTCCAATTACCTGTTTTGTTTTTTTTTTAATTTTTTTTTCAACGTTTATTTATTTTTTGGGGGACAGAGAGAGACAGAGCATGAACGGGGGAGGGGCAGAGAGAGAGGGAGACACAGAATCGGAAACAGGCTCCAGGCTCTGAGCCATCAGCCCAGAGCCTGACGCGGGGCTCGAACTCACGGACCGCGAGATCGTGACCTGGCTGAAGTCGGACGCTCAACCGACTGCGCCACCCAGGCGCCCCACCTGTTTTTTTTTAAATGCAGATGACCAGACCCAGTGACCGGAATTCTTATTTAGAATTGAGGCATGAGAGAATTAATAGATGACGTGAACCCCACCTTCCCAGACACTGAGCCAATTTAAGGGTAAAAGAGAGCAAAATGTCACCTTTTTAGTGCAAGTTAAATTGGAGGGCTTACTGTGGATGTTTGTCATATCAACACTCTGAGTTGGAATTGCGCCCCCCCCCCACCCCGTCCCAAGAAGCGTGGGGCAACCGTGGCCTCGTGGAAAGGGGCCTGCCCCAGGAAAGGACAGGGTTAAGGTGACCCTCTGTCAGAGAAGGGATGGAGGAGGGGTTAAGCAATGTAGGCTTGTTTCTCTGAAGCTCACCAGCCAGGTAAGTCCTCCTGTGTACATAGAGGAGACAAAGGGTTGGGGCTAGCAGCCAGGAAATTCCTCCTTCTAGAAACCAGAGAGGCAGGGGGAAGCTGCCTCTGGGTCAAAATTAATGTCTAGGTTGACGCCCAGGAACCTGCAGTTAATAAGAACCTCAGAAGCACTCAGTTCTCAGACCACAGTTAGATAAAGTCCTAGAAGGACCTAACTGTTGTGCTAGATTGACCTTCAAAGAAAAGCTTGTGGATGGGCTTGCTCCCTTCCAGAAGCTTCCAGGGGAGCTTGGATGATCTGTGAAAATAGTTATGACTTACAGAGTGCTTAATAGGTTTCAGGCCCTATGCTTAACCCTTAACACACATGAAGTCATTCAGACATGTGTAGACACAACAGCCCTAATGTTTAGAGACTGAGGCCAAGAGAGGTCAAGTAATTTTCTCAAGGCTACACAGCTGGAAAGGGGCAGGGGCAGGGGCAGGGCCAGGAATTGGGATCAGGCAGTGGGACCTGAGGTTTCCACTCTTTACCTCTAGCTACCCTGCTGCATGGTTCCCTGTGGATGGACAACAGACCTCTGCAGGATAGGACACATTAGACAGTCCAAGGTACTCACAAGCCCACTTGCAAAGCCCAGCTGCCCTTTTTTTCTTTTTAAATTTTTAAAATGTTTTATTATTTTTTTAATGTTTATTTATTTTTGAGGGGCAGAGAGAGAGGGAGACAGAGAATCTGAAGCAGGCTCCAGGTTCCAAGCCATCAGCACACAGCCCAACGTGGGGCTTGAACCCATGAACCATGAGATCATGACCTGAGCTGACGTCAGCCACTTAACCGACTGAGCTACCCAGTCACCCCATTGTTCTATTTTATTTTTGAGAGAGAGACAGAGACAGAGTGCAAGCTGGGGAGGGGCAGAAAGAGGAGGAGACACAGAATCTGAAGCAGGCTCCAGGCTCCAGGCTGTGAGCACAGAGCCTGACGTGGGGCTTGAACTTCCAAACTGTGAGATCATGACCTGAGCTGAAGTTGGACACTTAACCGACTGAGCCACCCAGGCTCCCCAACCCAGCTACCCTTTTAATCCCTGACAGAGCAGCTAATGAATCCATCTGAAAAAGCAAAATGAAATCTTAGTAGCTATTTATTATTTTGCATTTTGTCAACCAGCGGATGTTAAAATTACAGCTATCGTGTTCCTAATTAAGGATTTTTTAACCTTAAAGAGGGCTGGCATGTGTAAAGGAGTCGTATGCAACCATCATGAGAAATGCAGCCCAGGTGCAAATTGAGAGGGGAGTTTGGATAACATTAACTTAGGTTAATCATGTATGTCACTCCTTCTCTGGAGATCAAGACCTTGGGTTCGAGCCTTGGGCAGAGCAACCAACATAAACATGCTTTCAGGTGGTGCCACCCCACCTTTGCAGTTTTCCATGCAGGTGAGGAAGATGCCAGATTTGCCAGAGAATGTGTTGGTGAGTAGGGGGAGGGCAAAATGCTTTGCAGCTTCAGAAGTGTGGGGGTACTAATACACTACACTAACATTGCGGGTCTCCCAGTCGGGAGAGGTTTATCCACCAGACGTCATTGATTTAGTGTATTTATTGGCACCCGTTAGTGTGTTGGATACCACCCAGTCCTTGCCCTCGGACTAATGTAGGTGGATATTTACAAATGAGGTGTGGGTGTACCTGCGTATCACCCACTCTGTCCTTTACAGGGCGTAAGTCGGCTATGCAAAACATGCCAGGAGGAAGTGCTAAATAGAGCTGTCTCCCATCTCGTGGGAGCGAAGGTAGAGTGACCATTCAGACTTAGGGGTGTTCATAGGTGGCTTCATGCTAGATGAACGGGAAGGGTTGACGGGCAGGGGTTGTCTGGGGGTCAGGGTAGTTCCCGTCAAGCAAGAGCCAAATGAGCAATAGCCAGAGGTGAGAATGTAAACAATAAAACTGTACATTTTCATTTGTCAGGAATGAAGTGTGGTTAAATAGAGAAAACTTCTGGGGTGCTTGGGTGGCTCAGTTCATTAAGCAGCCAACTCTTGATTTCAGCTCAGATCACGATCTCATGGTTCATGAGATCGAGCCCCGCATCGGGCTCTGCACTGACAGCACAGATTCTCTGACCCTCCTTGCTCACTCACACACACATGTACTCTCTCTCTCAAAATAAATAAACTTAAAAAAAGGAGAGAAAGCTTCTGAAGAAGTAGATTGAGGCAGAACACAGTTCATGGAATGCCAGAGTATGCGATTTGGACTTCGAAGGTGCTGAAGATGAGCATATCTGAACTTCAGGTGGCTACCCTAAAAGTCAGTGAACGATCATTCCCCTGTTGTCATTTTGAGCATGTGACAGACACCGTGTTCATTGTACTGAACCCGGGGTCATTAGTAATTATGAACTGGATCCCTCAAGGACTCTGTGGCCCCCCTGCACCCCAACCTCTGTGAGAGGTTATCACGTGGACTCTGTAAGGAGGTCACAGCATCGGGATGCGGCACACATCTTTCTCAGCTGAGGACAACCTGCTTTTCAGATCTCATTGTTTTGCATGAACATCCCAAGCTCGTTGCATGTAGAATTGATTGGCTCTTGCACTTCTTGAATTGTTGATGTGTTTTTCTGAGGGATTCTACAAGTTTGGGATGTGATCATATACAATGACAAAGTGGGTGGTAGTATTTTTCCCATGCCTCTAATTTATGTATTTGTGCCGGGGTGATGATTTAGATAGGAGCTCGATAAATTGATCAAATAAATTACGCCGAGCCCACACACCATCATTTCAGGGAGCTGCCATCACACCAGGGAGGTTCTATATCATGCAGCATGCTGTTCCGGGAGAAATGTCGTGTTTTTCTTAACATGCTGCCAGGCTTTCATTTGGTCAGAAAGGTCTTTATTTCTCAGATTGGCCAATAATATCAAGATTTTAGCCCCAGAAGGCATCGCTTAGCTCTGGAAGACCATGATTATTAGTCATGTGACCCTTAGCAAGCTATTTAAAATATCCAAGCGTCAGTTTCTTTTTCCATAACAAGGGTTTTTCATTCTTCCCACAAATGCTTGTTGTAAAGGCAAACGAGATGGAATTGAGACGGTGGAAGGAGTGTGTGTGTTGCACAAGTATTAAATTATGTGCTGGCTCCACCACTACCTGTGCACATCATGATCCTGGTGAACTTCAGTTTCCTGGTGTGTAAATAGTTGACGGTTAAATCCAAGGGAATGAATACCTTCTGCAAGTAGATGATGGGCTTGTCTCGTGGAAGATGGGTGGGTCTGATGCCTTACTTGCCCTCCATAGAAGGCCTGGACTCCCAGGAACATTATGTTCTAAGAAATCAAGAGAAGTGACTGACTCCCCTAAGGTACTGAGAAACTAGTCTAAGAGGCCTGGCTCAGCCGTGCTGTTGGTCCCAGTACAGCAGACACAGGCCAACGTCAGAGCTGAGTGCTGGGGACAGAGAAGCAATTGCTCCTCTAGAAAACACTCCTGCATTGACATGACACAGTGGCTTGGGGACTCATGATGAAATGGACTTGAGGGTGAAAACACTGTGGGGAGGTGGCCAAAAGGGGGCTCTTCTCTGTGGGCTTCCATCTCCTTCACCAAGGGGCATTTCTTCCCTCCGATGGGGGCAGATGATCTCAGCTGATGCCCAGACAGCCAGTGAACTCATGTACAGTGGGGGATAGTAGAGCTGGAACACTTGAGGTGTGTCGGTAAATATGTGTTGCATGAGTTAAGGGATGGATAGTCAGCTGGTCAGCTGGTTGGTTGGCTGGTTGGTTGGTTGGTTGGTTGGTTGGTTGGTTGGTTTGGGATTCTGGTATTATCACAGAGTAACTGGGTGACCTTGGGCAAGTTAATTATCTGCTCCTTAGTTCCTTCTCTGTAAAATGGGGATAATAAAAATGGCGGGGCAAGGGGTACCTGGGTGGCTTAGTCGTTTAAGCATCCAACTCTTGATTTTGGCTCAGGTCATCATCTGGTGGTTTGTGAGATCAAGCCCCAAGTCAGGCTGTGTGCTGACTGATCAGATCCTGCTTGGGATTCTCTCTCTCCCTCTCTCTCTGCTCCTCCCCCATGCACGCATGCTCGCTCACTCTCTCTCTCTCCCTCTCTCTCTCTGCCCCTCCCCCATGCACGCATGCTCACTCACTCTCTCTCCCCCTCTCTCTCTCTCTGCCCCTCCCCCATGCACGCATGCTCACTCCCTCTGTCTCTCTCTCTCTCTCTCTCTCTCTCAAAATGACTAAATAAACTTAAAAAAAAATGGCGGGGCTGCCAAAGTTTGAAAATTAAATACACTAATACAAGTTAAGCACTTAGATCAGGGCCTGACACTTAATAAAAACTACAATAAGATTTACCATTACTATATCTCCTATTCAGTACTTACTTACTGTTCCGTGTGGCTTGGCTTCTTTTAAGACCTTTGCTTTCTCTGTACTCTACAGGTCAGCAGGTCCTGGGCTTGGTAGAGAACCAGAGTGACTGGTACCTTGGAAACCTGTGGAAAAATCACCGTCCTTGGCCTGCCCTTGGAAGGGGCTACAACACAGGTAAATCGTGAGGGTGGTACATGGTGGGGGTTTCAGAAGGTGACGTGAGGGTTCAGTGTGCCTTCCTCTGAGGGAGGAGGCAGGCAAAGGATAGGAGGAGACCACTTGGTTGCCTGAATTCTGCAGTGGATGGTACCTACACAGCTGACCTTCGGTTCTTTCTTAGAGCCACAACTATAGTCAGCTTGGCTGTCAGACCTTGGCTGTCAGTTGCAACCTCAGCAAAAAGCCTCCCTCCTGACTCACCTTCAGATCTAGATCCCGTTGGGCTTTTTTAGAAGTATGACCTCTAGGTCCCTTGGCTCCGTTGATACAAAAATCGTTCCACAGTGACAAAGAACCCGACATTCAGCTTCTTACCACGACAAAAATTTACTTTCCTCCGGTTCCATGTCCGTGTTAGGCCTGCTGGATCTTGCTCACCGTAGGCATTCCGGATTCATCTGGATTCATCCTTCCCGGTATAGGGAGGAAAGTAGCAGATGTCCTATTGATTCTGAAGGTTTCTGGTCAGAAGTGACATAATTTCTGCTAATAGTTCATTGGCTAATGGTATCTTCATTCATTCATTCTGTGTTCAACAGCTATGTATAGACTGCCTGGTGTGGACTAGACCCTAGACCCCGTGCCAGGTAGGCCAGATAACTCCCATGACCTCACAGAGTGTATCAATAAGAGACTAGAGCTCAGTGTATCAATTAGAGACTAGACCCTCTCCTTAAGCTCAGGACTGCCAATGTCTATTGTTGCAGTGCTTCTGGATCCTTCTGCCCTTTCTCCTTTATCTTCTATTGCCACTGCTTTGGAACCTTGCTCTTGAAGGATGTAGATGTGTGGCCTGTGTCAGGATCAAAACTTGGAGCTCAGGGGGCAGTAGGTTTGGTGAGGCCCAGAAGGACTGGGACCTGGCATCTGAGACCAGCTGGACTGGGGTGGGGCGGGTGTCAGGGGATGGTGCCACCTAAAAGGTCCTGGGGGCTAAAAGTCAACTCTGAGAGCTGAGGGTCAGGTGTGAATGCAGGGGCCCCGGAGGCCAAAGAAAAATGGATGACAGTCAAGCTTCCAGAGGTGAGAGTTCAGAGATGGGGTCAAAGCTGGAGGAGGACAAGGAAAGGAAGTGTCAGAGTCCATGTCCAGAGGTGCCAGTTAGGGAGTCCTGTAAAGGCTGTCCTTTGAGATGGGGGCCGGGGGGGGGCCGTCCTTAGCTGACATTTGGCAGAACATCCAGGCATGCCTCCCTCTATGGAATTTTTTCCTGTGATACCTTCCAGGCATTACAGCCTTCTTTGAAGGTTGCAGCTAAGGAATTTTAACAGGCCTTTCACATACCTCCTGGAGGCTCCCCTGCTGTGCTGGGCATTAAGCCTTGAGTTGCTGGATGGTGAGGATGTCTGAGGAATCCCTGAGAGGGGCCAGGCTGGGGGAGGGAGGCAGAAGGGCTCTGAGCACCAGCTCTCCCTCAGCTGGTGTAGAAGTATTTTCATAATGGCTAAGGCAACATCTCTGGTCTCGGCATACCAGCTGAGTGTGTACTGGCTGCTTTCTAGAAGTTACTCTGAGTGTGTACTGGCTGCTTTCTAGAAGTTACTCTGATTCAATCCTTACACTAACCCCACCAGGCAGGCACTATTCTTATCTCTATTTTATACCCAGGAAACTCACACTGAGGGGTTGAGGCTCTAGTCTGAGCATTAAGGAGGCTGCCTTGTTAACTACTGACCTTCCTAGGTTGAACTTCACTGGCTTCAAGATCAAGAATACTGTACATTGTGGAATTCTGGACTCCTGTCTTTCAACCATCTGGAGACGAGCCTAGAATTTTGCCTCATAAGCCTCCAGGAAGTTTCTGGAGCAGAAGAGTCTGCTCTGAAATGTGGCACTCTGTTTCTTCTCCAAGCAAACCTTCCCAGAGGGCTTTCCCAGTGTATTTGAGGCTAGACCCTTTAGGAACCCACTGTGGGGCCAATCATATGCCTTCCTCCCACCCCACCCCGTTCTTTCCTTTGGTAAACGAATTATCATCTGATGTTGGTATTTTGTAAAAGCCTGAATTCCAGTACATTCACTCCAGGCTCTCAGGAAGCCCGAGACACCCATGTCTGTTGGGTGGGATAAGGGAGATTTCAGGTAAACCCTGGTATCTGTCTTCCACAACACAGAATAATAGGCAGTGTCACACAGAGATATATACTGCAGTGGTCTCGAGGACACAGCATCAGGGTCGTGGTTATCTGTGTCAAACAAAAACCACAGGTCATCAATCTGGGTTTGCAGGGAGGAGAGGAATGTGGCACACTGGGGAATTTATTATGACAAAAATGACCCGTCCCGTCCTGCCTCTCCCAGTTTGCCTCAGTGTGAGGTCAGGAGACATACAAGTCTCTAAACCACCTCCAGCTCCTCCTTGAGATGCCAAGGCAGTGAGTTGCTTTCCCACTTGATGCTGCTTAAAGGGCAGAGCAGATGAGGAAAACCCTGTTAGAAGTGATGTGTCCATTTAAATAAGCCAGTGACACCGAGTGATCATTATAAAAGGATTTATGCGACATCAGAATGCATTGGCTTTCATGATGGGGATTTGTTATTTTAAGACTAGGAATTGTACCACACATCAGTGGATGAGTCATGAAGCACTTAGATTCTCTTGGAAATTGAGGACTCTGCTGGGAGGGAGCCCGCTGCCCTAAATCCTAACAGAAAGCAGGCCTCCAAAAGGGGTATCTCCAACAAAGCCCCGCGTTGAGACTTCTGCTTTGTCTTGGCAAACTCTGGCAGATCCATGTTGGAATCGTGATTCAGCCACTAAGTGCCCATGTAGGCTTGGCCAAGTTAGTTCACCTCCCTGAAACTTAATTAATTCTTTCCCCTGTAAAATAGGATCATAGTACCTAGTATGGGGGGATTAACAAGGTAACTAGTTCAAAAGCCTAGCCTGGTGTCTCTCACAAAACAAGTGCTTAGTAAATCTTAGTTTGTGCTCCCTTGGATTTTCTGTCACTTGTCCTATGGGGGAATGGAACCCGTCCTCTGCTTTTAAACTGGTGGTTATGTGACGTTTGTTAAGGTCTTCAAAGCCCTCTCAGGTCAGAAAAAAAACCTGAGATTTTCGCTCTTCCCTAAATACAGTGCAGCCACCTAGCACTTTTTCTCCTGTTTCTCTACTATCTGGAAAAAGTTACCTTTTCATATCATTTTAGAAAAAGAGATGATTTTACTTCATAGGCCAGCTTCCTAACTGTGTTTTACTTTAAAAATCCTCGGGGGTGGGGGAGAAGCATAGGCTGTTTGAGTTGAAAATCTGTCTTCAAGAGATAACTTTATCGCTTTCCAACATGGTTCCTTTTGGAAAGCTACTCAAGCTCTCTGAGCCTTGGGTTTGTTTCTGGGAACAGAGAATGAATAAGCCCACCCAGAACCCATTGTGAGGCTCTGTTGTGGTAGTGTAGCTACAAGGGCCTGGTGAACCGAAATGCATTAGGAGTCGGTTGTAGTTTTTATATCACCTCCGGACCACAGCCTAGCTGAGTAACTGTTTTCCAGTCATTTAGATTTGTCCACATTTATCAAGTTCAGCTGCATTCACCAGGCATCAGACCAGACACTTTACTATGCACTATCTTCATTAATTCCTAGAATTGTCTTGTGCAGTAGACATTCCCCTGAAAATAGCCAGCCAGCTTTCTCCTTCCTTTTGTTTCTCCTTCCCAGTCTGCTTGCACAAAGCCCACAGGGCCTAAACGATTAGAGCAGATCTGTTCGCCATCTCCCACATCCTCCCCTCCCTTCTTACCAGAGCTGTTTACAACTTAATTCCATCTTCACAGAACTGCTGAGCCACAGCAGCTGTGGACGACCAGGCCGACCCCAGCACAGTGCCTTTGCCATGAGCACTCGGGTGGAATTAAAAGGCACCTCCCACATCCTTGCATCGAGATGGGTTCATTCCCGACCACTCTGTCCATTCATCATCTAGGTGCGGGAAGCTGTCATTCACCCAGCATTCAGCTGTCTGCAGGACTTTTTTTTTTTTTTCTTTCCTTAAATAAGATTATGACAGGCTCATTAAGATTCAGCCCACTTCAGTTCCTACGCTGATGGTGAATATCTTAAAAACAAACACCAGCAAAGAAGAGAAGGAGAAGGAAAGCTACAAGTAGCAGGTGACCGGAGAATGGGGTGAGGGAAGTCAGGCCGGTAGAAAGGAGACGCTTGACAGAGAGGTTTGTTTGTGGACGATCCCAAAGGTTACTCCAGGACAAGGTGCGTCCTCCCCGAGACGAGGTTGTTAACCAGAGGATGTGCTTTAAGAAACAATTTAAAAATAAAACGTATCCCAATTCCTTTCAGTCTCCAAAGTAGGCCAGAGACAGGCAGATGGAGACCTGGCTGTCCAGGGAGGGAGGAGGAATTTCTCTAGGAATCCTTATCCACAGAACAATCGAATGGGGACATTCAAGGGTGGACTCAGCTCTGAGGCTAGAGCGCAATAAGAGGTACAAGTGGAAGGTGGAGGCCTGGCAAAGCCAGGTGCCACAGTGATTCCAGGGCAGGGATTCAAAAGGAGCCAATGTTTGACCACTTGCCAAAGAACTGCTAAACAATTAGCTTTCGAGGGCCGCCCAGAGCGTGGGATGTCCGCTGACCCTTTGCTCTGCCCCTGACCTCCAGTCTTCTGCAGCCCAAGGCAAGTCCTTTCATTTCTCAGAGCCCTCCTTGTCTCTTGGCTCAAGAACTAAGAACTGTTTATGCTCTGAAGGAGTGTTAGTATTGGATGATTTGTCTGCAATAATTGCTTTCAGAGAAACTAGCTTTAAATGTAGTTCATTCAACACATGCTACTGAATGTCTATATTCAGGGTAGAAAAAGATTTGTAAACAACAAAAAAATGAGTGCTACCAAGAACTTACCTTTAAAGAAGACTGTGGTTTAGTGGAGGAAAGTTTGCATATCCACAGAGACTTAGGGTGACTTGAGCCCCTAGGATGATTGAGATTCAGAGTTGAATGCTGACCTCGTAATAAACCTCAACCAGCATTTTCTAGACTAATTCCAGAAGGCATTGCAGGAGATGTTGATACATCTTTAGAAACTATGGACAGATAAGGTTGAGAAATCTGTACACTAGATCCTTCCCTTAGAGATTCAAATTGAGTATTGGTGTATTCGAGATCCTGGAAAGTCAAAAGTAAGGGAGGCTTTTCAGCCCAGCGGATTTTCCACTCTTACTTGATCCTAGGGCTATGGAAAGAAGTTTGGAAAAAAACTACTTCTACACTAATTCTGGGGACAGGGATTATGACTTTTTGAGCTCTGTATCCCAAGCTCGTGGCACAGAAGAGTTTAAATAGAGTTTGTAGAATAAGCCCATAGAAAGATGCTTGCCATTCGAAGCATGGTTCGCTCAGTAGACATGTCTAGTCTATTCTGTACTGTATTTTCTCATCCATCTCTGTACTGTAAGGATGTAGACATGCTCTTACTGCACCTTCTTAGTCAACATCTTCGGTGTCATTGCATGTCTGAAGCCAGTTGCCAGCTCTCCAAAACCTCCTTCCCATAGGAAGGAATTCTGTGTGAGATAGCTTCTAGATCTTCCACCATCCTGTTGGGTTGGCCATTTTAGGTAGCTCCAACTTCTCTCTGTGAGGGCAACACACTGATCTGAATGATACGTTCTGGATGTTATCAAACTGTCAGCGGTTCACGCCTCCACCTGGACATTTCTGTCCGCTCTTCTGAATCATTTAGGATGTCTGCTTAAAAATGTCAGCTTTCAGGCTCTAAACCACATAAAGTGAATCTGAATCTCTGGAGGTGAGGCCAAGTAACTGTGCTTCGAAGCGTGCTCCCTACGTGATTCTGATGCATGCTAAAATTTGAGAGACAGCCTCCTGGTACACACTTTTATTGCCATTTGCACATCAAGCTCACATTGAACTTGAGTTCAACTGAGAAGCCCCATGAGTGACTGTTGAGCCAAAGGTTCCCCATTCTGTACTTCTGTACTAGATTTATTGACCCCAAAGCACAGACTTTATATTTATCTCTAGTTGAGTTTTATCTGATTTAGACCCATCTTTGTCTCATTTTATTTGACTTCATTTTAGTCCTCAACTTAGGGTCATCCACAAAAATAATGAAAATGCCTTCTGTTCATTCAGCCAGTGGCCTTGCCTCATTTTTGTAACAAATGTTTTGAAGGCTTTTTTTACAATCTTGGAATAAAATTCAAAGGTTACCTATATTACACTGTCTACAAATACAATTTCAAAAAAAAAAATCGATATAGTGACCTGGCTATATAATTTACAGAAGAAATAAAAGGGAATTAATTTACTATAAAATAATATTGACTTCACATGTAATTGCTCAGGCTTGGCTCCAGTGGAACCAGGACCTGATGGAATAGTCAGATGCTTCTGTGCCTGTGTTCAGGGTAGAGCCATCTTCAGTGTGATGCTGACAGTGTTGAACATCACCAATGGGGCACTGGCAATCCAGATTCCACGAGTGGTGTTTGTGATCTGTGAGATGTTTTCCCAAAGTGGTAACCATCCCTTGGCAAATTGTCAGCTAGCAGGAAGTATCCTCCTCCCTCAATTTGCACTCCAAATTCATTGTCTATTATTAAAACCATTGAAAAAAACATCACTTAGTTCTGTTTCTGTAAGGAGTATGAGTTTCAGGCTCAGATAGTTAGAATGCCTAAACACAAATGTCCAGGGGGACCCATGGGATGCAGGAATAGTCTTCATTGCGGTAGCCTTTCCTGGGAAGAAGAGGCATTGCCCCCATGGAGAGCCATGAGTTCAAGGCACTGCAGCTGTTCAACAGATGGACCCAAGTGCAAAGCCGTGACCTGCTTGTGATCTCCCTCAAGGTTAGCATCAACGAATAAGATAATATGCTCCCCTCTCAGAGGGAAAATTCACTCATCTAGAAGTCTCTGTAGCAATACTGCCCCCAGCTACTTCTCTGCATTTACGCTTCTTCTAAGGCTCAGTGAAGTTACCCAAAGCTTGTTCACTTCATTTCCTGAACCAGAATGTCCTTTGGCCTTAGTTCTTCTTTCTTCTTTTTTTAAGTTTATTTATTTTGAGAAATAGAGAATGCACAAGCAGGGGAAGGGAAGAGAGAGAGTGAGAGAGAATCCCAAGCAGGCTCCACCTGTCAGCACAGAGTCCAACGCAGGGCTCAGTCTCACGAACCAGGAGATCATGACCTGAGCTGAAATCAAGAGTTGGTTGCTCAACCGACCAAGCCACCCAGGTGACCCTCCATTTTCCTTTTAAAACACAGTATTACTTGTGGAAATGAACAGTTGTGGGTTCAACTCATGGCTCCATCTGGTTCTGGCTCCATGATATCCGGGCATCTAATAGTCTTTATCATATCAAGACTTGAAGCATTCTCACCTCACAGGGTTGCTTTGAGGACAAAATTAGATAATATTTATAAAGTGCTTGGGGCGATCTCTGGATCAGTCAGTGTCAGATATTAGTACTTTCTTTTTATATTTGAGGTTCCCCGGGGATCCTCGGTGGCTCAGTTGGTTTACCGTCTGACTCTTGATTTCAGCTCAGGTCACGATCTCACAGTTTGATGAGATTGAGCCTCTGTGCTGTCAGTGCAGAGCCTGCTTGGAGCTCTCTGTCTTCCTCTCTCTCTGCCCCACTCATGTTGGTTCACTCTCTCTCAAAATAAATAAACTTTAAAAAAATGTTATGAGGTTCCCATAGAGGGAAAACAGTTGTGGCTCTTGAACATGGTTTGATAGTCACCCTATCGTTAGTCCATTGAAGAGGTCTGGGCCTGAGCACTCCCTCCCCAGCACCAGCCATCATTTGCTGGACACCTAATCCTCACGCACCCAGCATGTGCGACTTGCCAGGTACCTTTCTAGGCCCAGGGGATGCTGCAGACAGAGCAAAAAGGAGCTGTGTTTGTGGGAGGTCCCTTATTGTAGGAGAGAAGCAATCCCCCTCTTGTATCCTGTGATGCCCTGGTGTCAGGCGCTTCTGAACTCACTCAGCTGCAACCACTCTGCCTTCCCTGCCGTTCCTCAAACACACCTGTTTAAACCTGGGGGGGCCTCTCCAGCTCCAGAGAGCAGCCTCACTCCATTGCCTTTCCCTGCCTTACTCTCCTCGGTCATGGTAATTGCCATCTGACCTACGATAATTTCCCTCATTTTCTTTTTAATTTTCTGTCTCTTTCCATGAGGATTTAAGTTCCTCAAGGGTAGTAATTTCTGTCTATTAATTTCCCTGCTTTATCTCCTGTCCCTAGAATCACGCCTGGCATATATTAGGCATTGAGTAAGTATTTGTTGTTGAATGAAATTAATAACTTTGGAAGATGGTAAGTGTTTTGGAGACAGTAGCACAGAGCAGTGGTCATCAGTGGGAGTTGGTGGGGAAATCTGGCTCTTGGGGGACATTGGCACTGTTCAGAGATGTATTTGGTTGTCACAGTGAGGGAGATACTTATGGCATTTAGTGGGTAGAGGCCAGGGATGCAGCCAACCCAACAATACACGGAAGGTCCCCTGTAAAAATATGTCCAGCATAAAATGTTTACGCTTCTGAGTTTGAGAAACCCTGATGTAATATGATGTGCTGAGAAGCATAGAAGGGAATTGGATTCTTCTGGAAAGAGCCATTTCTTTAGGGAAGGGCTCTCTGGGAGGATGGCATTTGAGCAGCAGACCTGAAAGGAAGGAAGTTGGCAGCCATGCTGGGTTCTGCAACAGCATTCCAGAGAGAACGGCCAACACAGCAGAGGCCCCCAGCAGGAGTAGACCTGGATGTGTATGTTCCTCTCATGGTCACACCCCACACCCCCTGGCCACAGGTGTCAAGCACACCTTCACCAAGCTATGGAGGATTAACCCATCTCTGGGCCATTCCTTACCGGCAGGGTCCAAGCCCTCCTCTAGAAATCTAGTGATGCTCAAAGCAGGGTCTTCAAGTATGCAAGATTCAGAATGCCCCCAGATTCTGCCCTGCAGGCCCTGGGAGCTCTGACTCATGTTAACACACATTGGAACCTTGCATCTGGTCCTGTTCTCCTGCTTTGGTCTAGGGTTTGTAAAGATCACCACTAGCCCAGAGAGAATTGTGGCAAAGTGTAGCATCATTGGAAGGGGGGCATTCTGGGCCGGTCCTGGCTACCTCTCCAGGCACACGGCCCCTCCTCTTCCCTGCACATTCCTGTTTGGCCACACTGGCCTCCTGACTGTCACCCAAATGCATTCTCACCCCTAAGCCTGAACCCTCTGCCTGGACTGCTCTTTCCATTACTACCTTCATTGCTCTGCTCAGACAGCCTCTCCTCAAGGTGGGCTTACCTGGCCTGCTTCTCCCAGGGAACACTCCCCATCCCTCACCCTGGTTTCTTTTGCTTCATTGTGCTTTTCATCAGTGTTATAAAAGACACATTTTTTATTATTCAGCTGCTGCCTGTTGTAGGCAGATGGGCCCCCGAAAAATGCCCATGCCCTAATCTTTGGAATCTGTGATTCTGTTACGTTACATGGCAAAAGAGACTTTGCAGCTGTAATTACAGACCTTAAAATGGAGAGATTATCCTGGATTATCCGATGTGCCCAAAAATCTAATCACAGGAGCCCTTGAAAGCAGAAAGCTTCTTCCACCTGACAACAGGACAGATGTTACAGAAGGGGAGCCAGAGAGACTGGGAGCGTGGGGAAGAGTTCTCATGCCACCCTGGTGGACAGTGTGTGACAAGGAGAGCAGGTAGCCTTCAGGAGCTAAGGCATGCAAGGAAGAGGGGAGCTTAGTTCTACAACCACAGGGAACCGAATTCTGCAAACAACCTGATGAGTTTGCGGGTAGATTCTCCCCTAGAACCTCCAGTTAAGATCCCAGCCTGGCTGACACCTTGATTTTGGCCTTGTGAGACTAAGTGGAGAACCCAGCCCCACCCCTAGGATTCTGACCTACACAGCTACAAGATAATGAATGTGTGGGTTTTAAGCTGTTAAAGTAATTTGTTATGGCAGCAACAGGAGCCTTGTATCCCTGTCTTTCCCCACGAGAAAGCAAGGTCCTTGAGGGGTGAGAATCTTGTTTTGTTTGCTCCCATGTCCCCATCCAGAACAGGGAAAGTTCTCAGATATTTGTTGAATGAATAAATGCATTCCAGCTTCCATCAGTCCTGCCTTTCTGGACATGGAAGACAACTTGGAAAGTCACTGGTGGGAAACCATCTATGTCCCCATGTCTTACAGGATGTGCCCATTCGATAGGCCTGCACTCAGCAGGTCACAGGTGCCTGGCATCAGGCCCTACACTAGGAGTAGAAATTAAAGTCCCGTGTGGTCTCTGCTTGCACCCCCATTTCCCCTCCCCCCACATGGTCACGTTAGATTTAAAGTAGGAAGTTAAGGACAAATACAATGCAGTTGGGTGCTGTGATGGAGGGGTGTGCCCACAGTCCCTGCTTGCATGCATTGAGAAGTGTCAGCCAAGAGGACTGGAGGTGGGGATGGGGGTGGGGGTGGACATTCCAGGTCAATAGAGCAGCAAGCCCCCCCGCCCCCCAACTTTGCCCCTTGCCCAGGCTAGGAGATGTAGAATTTCTTAGCACAGAAACCAAACAGCCCATGGTTTGGGCTTTTAGTTTAGTCCAAGATGTGACCTGTAGAGTATGTGCCCAGCATGTGGGGAGTGGTGAAGAGCCCAAGTTCTGGCTCCTTCAGTGGCCTTACAGCAACCATACAGTGGTCACTTAGGCACATCCCTTCACCTTTTGGGTTTTTTTTTTTTTGTTTTTTGTTTTGCCTTTCTTGTAAAATGGGAGTGTCGGTACAGACTCAGAGGATTGCTGGAAAGTGTAAGTGAATGGAAAATGCCTGGCAAACAGTAAGCACTCAATAAATGGTAGCTAAGACTCCTGGCATAGCAGTACAGAGCACAGTGGTAGGCCAAGAGGCTGGGAACTTAGGTAGGGCCAATGTCTGAATGCTAAAGGGCCCATCCAGCTTCACTGGACAGGCTGTAAGGTTTTTAAACAATGCACAGCTTCACTCTTGGCCCTAGGGAGAAACTGTCCTCACCCAGCACTCTCTTCCCTTTTCATGGTCTCCATTTAAGTCTTGTCTCTGAGCCAGGTTCTCATCTGAGCACTGGGGTTACAGCCTGTGCAGACACTTTGCTAAAGCGCCCATCAGCAGGCCCAGGGCACTTAACCCACCACATTGCCTTCAGTAGCTCTGGGTTCTCTGTAGTACCCTCGCAAGGCAGCCAAGCAAGAGCCCCCCTCCACTTGTCAGACTTGATGGGGGGCCTCCAATTACCCTGAACTGCTGAAGTGTTTTCCTAACTGCAGCATTCTGAAAACATGGCAAGATTTTTCATCCCCCACCCTCCTGAGCAAAAGCCCCTGTTCTAGAAGAGTTTCTCTGTCATTTGCTTCCTTCCTTCCCCTGGCATGGCCTCACGAGAGAGAATGTGTGTTTAATTTAAGGCTTCCAGAATCTGACCTTAAGTGCAAGAAGTCTGCTTCGCGACTTCTCTCATTCTGGGATCTTTTTGCCTGAACTATTTTCCTTATAAATGATTCTGTTTCCTGGGTAGCTCTGACCAGGGTCTCACGGTTTTCTTCTCTCTTTGCTAAGTAAATCATAAAGAGAAAACCAAGAACAATAGTAAAACTTGCCCACTGGCCTCCACTGGGCCTCATCTGCAGTTGTCCAGGTGAGCTAGAATGGCCTCATCTGTCACCTGGAGAAGGGGGTGCAACTGGCTGCTGCTGAGCTTGTCCTTAAACTGCTATGCATCCTGAACGGAAGGTAGTCCAGCCGCCTCTCCAAGCCTCGGTGTTCTCTGCTGTGAGTTGAAAGCAACAGTGCTGTCTTAGTCCATTCAGGCTGCTGGTAACAGAATACCTGAGACTGAGTGGCTTATAAATGACACACATTTATTGGTCACAGTTCTATAGACAGGGGAAGTCCAAAATCAAGGTGCCAGCAGATTTGGTGTCTGCTGAGGACCCTGCTTCCTGGTTCATGGATGGCCATCTTTTTCCTGTGTTCTCACAGGGTGGAGAAGGCAAGGAGCTCACTGTGGTCCCTCTTATAAGGGCTCTAATCCCATTCATGAGGTCCCTGCTGTCTTGACCTGATCACCTCCCGAAGACCCCCCTTCCTAATGCCATCACAGTGGGGATTAGGCTTCAACATAGGAGTTTGGGGGGCACACATTCAGTCTGTCATAATTACCTGCCCTGAAATGTCACCCTACTGCTGAGAAGGTAAAAGCGTAGAGATCTATAGAGCTGAACAAGGTTATCAGTGTTTTCTTAACATCTGAGCGCCTGTCACCAATCCTACACCGCTTTGTTAATTACATATCACCACTGGCTCCTCCAGCCTGATCACACCTGTTTTATCCACTTATCTTCAGCCATTCCTCATTCTGCAGCTAGAAACCCTCTGCCCAGGGTATATGGCGGTCATCTTCATAAACAGGGCTTCCTGTGCCTTGATGTTTGAGAGGGCTCTCAGGGGTCTGAAAGTCTCAAATCCTGATACCTACTTAGAGTATTTCAGGGCAGAAGTAGAGATCTTGTAAGGTGTATGTATAGTGTGTATGTTTAAAAATCCATATTCTGGGGGCGCCTGGGTGGCTTAGTTGGTTAAGCATCCAACTTCGGCTTAGGTCATGATCTCACAGTTCGTGGGTTCGAGCCCCATGCCGGGCTCTGTGCTGACAGCCCAGAACCTGGAGCCTGCTTCAAATTCTGTGTCTCCCTCTCTCTCTGCCCCTCCCCCACTCTCACTCTCTCAAAAATAAACTTTAAAAAAAAATCCATATTCTGGCACATAGCAGGCACTCAATAAACTCTTTCTGTAGAACCTGGCACACAATGGGCCTTTCAGAAAGAGCTTTAAAATTCCATTATAGACTCTGCCAGGTGCTGTGAGAGCACTAGATTACTGCCAAACAATTGGATCACTTTTTTTTTTTTAATTTTAAACTGCATGTAAAAAAATTTAGACAACAATCCATGTCCACATTTGTTGTAAAGGACAAATAGTAAAGAAGTGCAGTGACGTACTAGAGCCTTGGCTTGTGAGAGCCTGTGGTTAAATTTTCAGGAAATACGAGATCTGGTTGTTAAACACAACTACTATTTAAAATCAAATTCTGTAAACTTACCATTAAATAAGTTATTTTTTAAACAGGTAATAAATGCTCAAAACTCATTACTTCCTAAACATCTTACTACTATCTGTGTTCTTAAGGTTATTTATATCTGCCAGATTTATACAGTGGGAGTAGTGTATTGTGATTTGCTACTGCACGTCTCCTCCCAGCTCCAGCAGTGACACTGTGTTAGTAATTTGAAATCTTCCACAGTGAGAGTATTTACACCATGGGAATTGGCAAACACTACAAATCAGAGCTTGTCTTTCTGCAGATGCAAATGTTAAACATTTGCCAGCGTCTAACCGAGATGCCGGAATACGTGAAATCCCCTCTCCGCATCACCTTCCCCAAGGTTAATACTTCTTCTGCCTGTGTAATTATTTCTCTTTACGTATGCATCTCCTTTTTAGTTATGTGCTCTGTTTACTTAAAAATAGGATGTTGGGATATCTTTCTACATTGGTACATAAAGTTGCATTTTCTTTTTAAGAACTGCATGCTTTTTCCATTTGATGAATGTGCCATAATTGATCTCGTTTCCTGATTAATTGCTATTTTAGGTGCTAGGCTTTGCCCCCCTCCATTTACAAACAATACACAGAAACATCCCTTATATTTATTTGTTTGCTTATGTGTATTTATACACAATGGATTTTAAGAAGGGGTACTGCTATATCAAACATTGTGGGGGCACCTGGGGGTCTCAGTCAGGTAAGCATCCAACTCTTGATCTCAGCTCAGGTCATGATCTCACGGTTCATGAGATCAAGCCCCACATTGGGCTCTGTGCTGACAGTGCAGAGTCTGCTTGGGATTCTCTCTCTCCCCCTCCACCACTTTCTCTTTCTCTCTCAAAAATAAATAAACTTTTAAAAAAGCTTAAAAAGGGAGCACCTGGGTGGCTCTGTCGGTTAAGCATCTGACTTCAGTTCAGATCATGATCTCATGGTTCGTGAGTTTGAGCCCCGTGTCGGGCTCTGTGATGACAGCTTAGAGCCTGGAACCTGCTTCAGATTCTGTGTCTCCCTCTCTCTCTGCCCCTCCCCCACTCGCACTCTGTCTCTGTCTCTCCTAAAAATAAACATTAACAAATTTTTTTTAATCTTAAAAAAACATAGATATTTTAAATTTTTTTAGATTAGAAAATGCTAAATGTGTGGAGATCAGGTGAAAAGAGGTAATATTTAAAAGTAAACTTAAAAAAAGTCTAATGTGTGTGTGTATATGTATGTGTTTTGTTTTCGGTGCTGGGAACACAGTCTGTATATTGCAGAAGAATCTGTATTTTGCCAAGTACCTACTTAATAGGAATTTGCTGTGGACTGAATGTGCCCCCTCCCCAAATTCATAAGGTTAAGCCTTAATCCCTGATGTGATGGTATTTGGATATGGGGCTTTTGAGAGAGAATTAGGTTTACATAAAGCCAAGAGAGAGGGGCCCTCATGATAGGGTTAGTGTTCTAATAAGAAGAGACACGAGGAGCGCCTGGATGGGTCACTTGCTTAAATGTCCAACTCCCGATTTCGGCTCAGGTCATGATCTTACGGTCGTGAGATCAAGCCGCACATTGGGTTTGGCACTGGTGGGCTCGGCACTGGACGTGGAGACTGCTTAATATGCTTAAGGTTCTCTCTCTCACTCTCCACCCATGCTCTCAAAAAAAAAAAAAAAAAAAAAAAAAAGATACCAGAGAGGCTCACGCTCTCTCCCTCCCTCCCTCCCTCCTCCTCCCCCTTCCATGAGGGGACACAATGAAAAAGTAGTCTTCTCCAAGCCAGGAGGAGAGCCCTCACCAGGAAGCCGTCCTGCCAGAAACCCTGCCTGGATCTTGGATTTCCAGCCTCCAGAACTGTGAGAAAAGAAATGCCCGTTGCTGAAGCCACCCAGTCCGCGCTGTTCTCTTACACCAGCCTGAGCCACCAAATACAAAACCCAATTTCAGCCTTTTCCAATCCAGGCAGGCAGTCTCTGACTGGTCCAGCCAGGCCTTGGAAGCCATGAATCACAAAGCAGCGGCCAACTCAAGCAGAGCCCTTTCCTTCCTGTGGGGAGCTCTGCCTGGTTCTGGCATGGCCACACCTGGACGAAGCGTGTTGTCCAGGCCTAACCGGTGGACGCAAGGGGTGGTCATTTCCTGAAAATGTTTCTGCCCTTCTCTGCTGGTCCACAGAAGGTCAGCTCTTCCTGACCCAGACACCTGGGTGGTTCAGTCTGCAGAAGAAGGGAGGATATGATCCTAAATCTTCCTGCCATAAAGAAAATAATCTGGCATTCGTTCAGTGCACTGTTTCCTTGAAGACATGTTTACGTGGGAGGCATCTGATTTCCTTGAGGCCTCTCCATCTCTTAGAGTCAACTCATGCTTTCATGTGCACTCGCTCACGTAATCAGAGGCGTCGGTGGAGGAGGTACAGAGGGGCTGATGGGCTCCAGAAGTTAGCAGAGCCAGTAAACAGCCCAGTGCTTGCGCCTACTTCCCAGTCTTTTCTCTGGCCTTCAGTGCTTGAGATTGAGAGAGCATTTACCCCAGGGAGGATTACCCAGCCCCTTCCCCAATACACAGGGCTAGGCAGCTGTAGTCTTACAACCTTGTGCCATCCACGCATTGAGGGCCAGGCATTATGTTAGTATCACCTGCTAACACTCACAGAGCATTTACTCTGCTGAGTCATGTGCTAAGTGCACTTTATGCTTTATCTCATTTAACTCTCAGTATATCTTTTGTCCGGTTTGCACAGGTATTCAAAACTTTCCTTTAGAAGAGTGCTTCACAGTCATGGCTGTGCACTGGCATCCCCTAGGGAGATCTTAAAAACCCTACTGTCCAGGGCTCACCTCAAACCGGTTAGAACCTCCAACTCTAGTTTCTCTAAAATCAAACATGTGTTCCCTTGTTTTCTTTCTTTCTTTCTTTCTTTCTTTCTTTCTTTCTTTCTTTCTTTTTCTTTCTCTTTCTTTCTTTCTTTCTTTCTTTCTCTTTCTTTCTTTCTTTCTTTCTTTCTTTCTTTCTTTCTTTCTATTTATTTATTTTTGAGAGAGAGGGAGAAAAAAAATCCCAAGCAGGCTCTGTGCTGTCAACGCAGAGCCCAACGCAGGGCTTGGTCCCCTGAATTGTGAGATCATTACCTGAGCTGAAATCAAGAGTCAGAAGCCACCCAGGCACCCCTGAGGTGTTTCCTTTCTACTTGATAGGCCTGCCCCCTAATCTTTCCCAAAACTACATTATAAAGTAGTTATAGGTACCCCTGTGTGCCTTCCACAGCTTTCTTTGGACCTTCTCTATCTTCACCTTGTTTCTATAACCGTCACCAGACTCTGGGACTCCATAGCTGTTTGATTTTGTGTACATTCATTCAGCAAAGACATTTTGAGTATTAGCTTTGCGTAATATCAGACCCTGTGTTAGCCTCTGGGCATACTTGAGTGAAACCAGAATCCTGGCCTCAGACTGCTGTCAGGAAGACCCAGGATAGAGGCACTGCAGATTCGTCCATGTTGTCACAAATGGCAGGATTTCCTTCTTTTGTATAGCTGAATTATATTCCTGGTTGGTGTGTGTGTGTGTGTGTGTGTGTGTGTGTGTGTGTGTGTGTGTAACACCACATTTTCTTTACCCATTTACCATCAAAGGGCATTTTGTTTATTTCCCTATCTTGACTATTTACTGCTACCAGTGAACATAGGTGTGCAGACATCTCTTCAAGATCCTAATTTCAATTCCTTTGGAGAGTTACCTTTGTTAACTATGCGAGGTGATGGATGTGCTAATTATCTTGATCTTCGTAATCATTCTACAATGCACAGGTATTTCAAATCATCACATCATATGCCTTAAATGTATACCATTCTATGTGTTGGTTATTCTTCAATAAAGTTAAATGTTACAGACCCAGAAACAATTATAAAAGGTTGTAATGCATCAGTGCCCAGATGAAGAAAGTCTTGGGCTACGGGGAAGGGGGGGTGCAAGGACGCACCTCCAGTGGTTTATTTGCACCCCCATTGTTGCCCAGATTATGACCCGTTATCCTATACTTTCCCTGGAACTGACAGAACCCAGCAAAAATGCCAGTGACATCAGAGAGACTAGCCTTGCCGTCTTCCCTTTCATTGAAAGCTGTTCCTGTCGTCCACCTTTATGTTTAAGCATCCCCACCCCCCCCCCACCTCCCCCACCCCAGCCCTGTGTCCTCCTGAGCCCTCAGTTGCCAGATGTCCTTTTAGACCATATTTGACATTTCCCCACAGCAGGTCAGATGTATTTGAATCAGAATAGCATGGAATATCCTGAATTGGTTAGCAGGGCCCTCAGGGACTCCTCGAAGTGAAGGCAATCTTAGCTCAGACAATTATCCAAGAGAAATCACCCGTCTCTTAGCTGACAGTGCTATTGCACAGAGGCAAGCTTTGCTTATTGGGCCCACATGTATCCAGCATGGACTGTGTGGCCGGCACAGTGCAGACAAGCTCATCTTTAGTTATGCTCCACGGAGACAACAAAAGAAGTAGAAAACATAGCCCTTGCTTTCAGCAAACCCAAGATCGAATTGGAGTGCCCGGGCAAATATACTGAGGGGACATTTATTTTCTTCGTCTCAGTCTGAATAGACTAATGTTCAACTGTTCCTAATGTTCAACCTCTTCCTAACGTTCAGCTGTTTACAGCAGGGATTGATGCGTGCCTGATCTAGCCACCACCTGTTTTGGTGTGTCTCAAGCTAAGAATGGTTTTTACATTTTTAAATGATGAAAAAAGACAAGTACATTTTGTGGCACATAAAAATTAGATGAAATTCAAATTTCAGTGTCCATTGAAGTGTAGCTTTGGATGACTCTACGCCCTTAAAAGCCAAACGAACGCTGATCCCCACCCTCCCAACACAGAGCTCCTGCTCTTGTGTCCTCTTTGATTATCTTGATTACTAAGAATCACCCCAGATAATTGCTCCCAGGTACAGCTTGCACCACACTTCCCCTCCCCCCACTTAACAGAAGCAGAAATTCATTTCCGGGGAGAAATTTTACCCTGCATTAAATAGATCCTTGGAAGGATAATGCCGTTTGGCTCCACCGATCCCCACTCCTTCCTTCTTTCTGTTTTATTGAACGCTGGAAACGTTATCAAGGGAAGGACGTTTATCATTCTTGCCTGAAAGCTCGGACCAGGGTAATTTTGCCCCTGCTTTTTCAATGACTGACACCACAACAAAGCTGGATTAAGTTCTCCCTTCTTTCTGCCCAGCATTCAACATGCACCCCACTAATCCAATTTATACGAAATCCTCTCTCGTGAACAGGGCAGCCTGTGGGTTTGCCCAGATCAGGCTGGCAAAGAGCAGTAGGCTCATTCATTAGCACAGGCTCACACCCCGAAGGGTTACCATGGCCTTCTGCCTGCTGGAGTCGCTTTCCAGTAGACATGGGCCTTTGTGTGCCCACGGGAATAATGCTAATAGTCCTGGCTAACATTTATTGAGCACTTGTTATGAATGTGGTATTTCAAATGGATTATTATCTTGTTTAACTTTCACAGCAGCCCAGGAGGCAGGCACTCCTTGCTGTTCCTGCAGTAGATCAGCTCGCCCAGGGCCTTTGCACCTGTAGCTCCTTCAGCCTGATTTCCTCCCCCCACGTCAGCATCCCATGCTCCCTGGCCTCATGCAGGTCTTTGCTTAATGTTTATTTATTTTTGGGACAGAGAGAGACAGAGCATGAACGGGGGAGGGGCAGAGAGAGAGGGAGACACAGAATCCGAAACAGGCTCCAGGCTCTGAGCCATCAGCCCAGAGCCTGACGCGGGGCTCTAACTCACGGATCGCGAGATCGTGACCTGGCTGAAGTCGGACGCTTAACCGACTGCGCCACCCAGGCGCCCCTGCAGGTCTTTGCTTAAATATCACCTTCTGAAGAGAAGCCTTTGCTGACCATCCATTCAAGATTTCAACAGGTTCCCTGCCCGACTGCTCCTTATCTCCCATCCTGCTTTATTGTTATCATCAGAGAACACACTTTTATCCTCAACCTGCTTACTTGTTTATTGTGTTTCCTCTTCTATCAGCATATAGGCTCCATGAGGACAATGGCTTGTTTTCAGAATGGGTTCTGGTACACAGACTCTCAGCAGATATCAGTTGAGTGAAAAAACAAATATAATTATCGCCATAACCATTTTACAGACCAAGAAAGAGAAGGTTTACAGAAATTAGCCAGTGTGCCCCAGGTTGTTTGGAAAACAAGTAATGAACCGATCCAGAATTAACCTGTGTCTCAGACCCTCAAGTCTTTACGGTGCTACCCTACAGCATCTGGCCAAACCCAAAGCCTTCTCTAGAAGTGTGGATGTGCTAGGAAATACGGAGACAGAACTGCCTACTCCTCCTGTAAAAACATTCGCTTAAATTCAGCTTTAGTGTAACAGGGATTCACTTTAACCAAGGGACCACATGTGGTCCCTCCTGTGGCTCTAGGCACTGTGCTGGCTGAAATGCAACTGTCCAGAATTCAGTGCAACACCACGGGTAGGTCACTATATTTGTCTTGAGCAGATCTGCCGTGTGTCATGGACTGTTTGAACCTGGGGTGCAGTTGGTGAGACACATGCTACCCTCTGGGAGCTCACAGTTTGTGGCACAAAGCATGCACAATGGCTGTGGATGTTAAAGTCACATCTGTGTAGACAGGGTTGTGTGGGACTTTTTCACAGCCAGTTTGCTTACTAAGCTTGTCCGGCTTCGTCTCATCGACATTGAGCCTGGGAAATGCATGGCTTTGCTAACTAGATGAAACTAGGTTTGAATCTGGGCTCTTCCGTATTAGCTTCTCCGTTACTTCCAACTTTCCTGGGATATTATAAGGAGTAGTGGTCATGGACATGCGTAGCACAGTGCCTGGGGCCTACAGGGGGCCTATTAGTGGGCTCTGCCATCCTTGTTAGTTATCAGTGCCATTATTTATTATCATTTGGCTTCTGAGCAATAAATTCAGTGCCTACACATCAGTAGGAAGAACTTAGTTTGGGTTTTAAAGTCTACCCTGGGTAATAACAATAGCTCATTATTTAATGAAGGCTACCCTGTGTGTTAGTTGCTGTGCTGTTTTATTTTGTCCTATTTAATCCTAACAATCCTAGGAGTTACGAATACCCATTTTACAGAAGAGTACACTGACCCATAGAGCAGTAATTAAGTCACTCTACTTGCCCCGGGTCACGTAGCTAATAAGCATAAAGCAAGCATGTGGATTGTTGCTGGAACCCTTACTCTTCACACCTATGCTGGAGTCCTCAGATAGTCCAGGCTGGGGGCTTATGAGGTGCCTGTCAGGGAAGCAACAGAACATACCAAAGCTGGAATCAAGAGACTGGCACTCAAGCCCTAGTTTAGCCACTTATATGAGCGTCCTGAGCTTCCTCACTTTACTGAGTTCAGTCTTCGGAGTCTCGCTTTCCTCATCCATAAAATGAAGAGATTGCCCTAGATGTTGTCCAAGGGTCCTACCCACTCCATGGGCCTCTAATTCTGCAAGATGGCTCTTTCATTCCACCTGCCACAGGTCTCCCAGAGCCAGCATGCTGTGCCCTTAAAGTTAGAAAGACCTCGGTTGAAATCACAACTTTACCACCCACTAGCTGCGTGACTTTTCTCAGCCTCAGTTTCCTTATTTTCCAGCTGAATATAACCAAATTTCTTGAAACAGTCCAGGGGATGAAATGATTATAATATACATGTAATAGGATGTCATCAGACATAAGGTGTTGTAATGAAGGGACTATGTATGAGGTGAATGGGCAGCACTGAAGGTATCAGCAAGGATGCTGAGGCACCAAAGATGAGCAGAAGCCACAAGCTGTTGCCACCTCTGGGCCAGGAAATGTGTGTTAGTTTCTCAGGATCTGCCATAACAAAGTATAACCGATCGGCTGGCTTAGCAGGAATACGTTCTCTTATAATTCTGGAAACTAGCAGTCCATGATCAAGTGTCCATAGGGTTGATTCATTTTGAAGCCTCTCTCTTTCGCCTGTAGTGACCACTTCTCCCTGAGCTTTGATTGACCCTCTGTGCCTATCTGTCCAGATTTCCTCTTCTTAGAAGGACACCAGCCATACTGGATCGGGGGCCATCTTGATGATGTTATTTGTACTTGGCACCTCTTTAAAGATCTCATCTCCAAATCCAATCACATGATAAGGTACTGGGGGTTAGGACTTCAACTTGGGAATTTGGGGAGGGAGCACAGTTCAGCCCCTAACAAGATACAAAGAGAAGAAACCAACATGGCTACCTACATGGCTACCCAGTAGAAACGGAAGCAGGAGAGGACACTGGCACTGTAGGACACATTGCCCAAACTGGATAGTGCATGAGAAGAGAACACCCTCTCTTTCCTCCCACCCTCCAGTCTGTGGCCAATGCCTCCAACTAGGAATCATCCAGCAGGGGTCGCAGGTAATTCTGTCTGTGGGGAAGCATCTCTTAGGGTGCAGAGAAGACCAGAGAGTGGGGCTGAAGCGGACAGATGGAGAATATGCCACTTGGCAAGGCATGTGCTGCATGAGAGACACTCCAGAAGTGCTATTTCTTTCCACTTCATAAATGGAGGGAGAAAAGTGAAGAAGGCAGCTGTGCACCCCTACCTACCTCACTGGCTGTCCTGCAGTACATGCTTTTTCTCTGAGCATGTGAACGAGTGAGTAGTGAAGAGGCGCACGATGCATCCTTCCATGTGGACTCACTTTGGTTAAGTCTGAAACTGCAAAAAGCTTCTTGCCCTTTCTGCGGGCCATTAGCTCCGCATTCAGCCAGGCTCTAGCACACGTTCGGCTGGTCAGAATCGCCCGTCCATCCACACCGCCTCGCCCTTCTTGGTAAGCAAATGAGACATCATCTTGTGCAGTGGAGCATCCAGCCAGACTGGTAGGGAGAGGCAGGCTCATTATTTGTAAAAAATTAAAATCTCCATGCCAACGAGCTGGTCAGCAGGTCTGACTTCTTTTCAGAGAATAATTATTTTTCCGTACCTGCTGAAATGTCACAGGGTTCCCGGCCCCCCAGACAGGTTCTGCTGTGCTGTCCTTGGCTCTTGCATCTACCTCTGGCTTTTCTAAGCATTGTAATAGGCTCCATTTTGTTCAATGATAATTTTTTTAATGTTTGTTTATTTTTGAGAGAGAGTGTGAGCAGGGAGGGGCAGAGGGAGAGAGGGAGACAGAGAATCCGAAGCAGGCTCCAGGCTCTGAGCTGTCAACACAGAGTCCAACATGGGGCTCAAACTCAAAAACCATGAGATCATGACCTGAGCCAGTCGGATGCTTAAATGACTGAGCCCCCCGGGCGCCCCTTACTGATAATTTTTAGATCTACCGCTTGGACTCTCTATATTCGTTCCCATATACAGCTCCAGAAAATACTTTCCTCTTGCTGGAAGAGACAGGTCAGAGACTCTTTAATAACCACCTTAACGACAGTGGGCTGGGCATGGTCAGAATATCTCTTCAGTATCTATTATCTCCTGCTATCTGATGGTCTGCCAATGAAAGCCTGTCCTTGTCTCAGAGCAGGTCCTATACGAGACTCCATCTCCTGATGTGTTTTCTGGGTAGCAGGAGAGCCAGAACTACAGACCAGCAGGCATGGCTTCTGCCTTGGATTTTTTCTTATCACTCACTGTCTAACATGGGCAAACTCTGGGGCTCCTGGGTGGTTCAGTTGCTTAAGC
>NW_024412413.1:13931901-13933519 GCF_014898765.1 Herpailurus yagouaroundi
CAGAACCTGGAACCCACTTCTGATTCTGTGTCTCCCTCTCTCTGCCCCTTCCCTGCTCACACACTCTCTCTGTTTCTCTCTCTCTCTCTCAAAAGTAAATAAACATTAAAGAAAACTTTTTTAAATAAAATGGGCAAACTCACTTACCTTCTAAGACTTAATGATTATCTGAAAACTTACCCGAATCAGAAAAATGGCAGGAATAAGTTTGGCCTAAGACAGCAGTTTAGGGTGCTTGAGAATCAAGTGAATTTGGGGTCTTGGTGCTATGTCAGTTTCCTCGGCTGTTGTAAGTGCCAAGGACTCGGTGTCATCATCAGTTTATTCTTTCATGGCTCTGGATGCTAGGAGTCCAAATCAAGGTGTCTGCAGGGCCACGCTCCCTTCTGGGTTTCTCAAGGAGGATCCTTCCCTGTCTGTTCCAGCTCTGGCAGCACCAGGTGTTCCTTGGCTGTGGCTGTACCACTCCAGTATGTGCCCCTGTCTTCACTCTACATCTGTTTCCGTGTCTTCTCTTCTTATAAGGACACCAGTCATTGGGTTAGGGCCCATCCTTATTGAGTGTGGCTCATCTTAACTTAACTATACCTGCAAAGACCTTGTTTCCCACCAAGGTCCTATTCACAGGTAAGGGGGTATGATGTGGACACACCTTTCTGGGGGGACTCAGTTCACCCCATAATAGTGATTTTCCTCCACTTATTATTTGCAAAACACTGTCTGATTAAGAAGACCTACCTATAGGGCCATGTGGTGGCTCAGTTGGTTAAGCTTCTGACTTCAGTGTAGGTCATGATCTTCCAGTTCATGAATTCAAGCTCCGTGTTGGGCTCCACGCTGATGGTACAAAGCCTGCTTGGGATTCTCTCTCTCTCCCTCTCTCTGCCCCTTCCATGCTCTTTCTCTCAAAATAAATAAACAAACTTTTAAAGAAAGAAAAAAGACCTACCTATAGAATCTCCTTGGGTCTGTGCAGTTGACCAGGAATTATCTCCCTTATTTTGGTCGAGGAGTCTAGAAGGACCACACCGAGAGGAGTTTCAAGAGCTTGGTTGGAGAGAAATGGGGACCAGGAGACAAAGAGAAAGCCCAGGAGAAGGGTGGGCTCCTGGGGAAGTTGTGTTTGCTTTGTGCTGGTTATTTTACTTTGAGCCACCCACCAAGCCTTTTTGAACCTCAGTTTCCTCATAAAGATGAAGATAGGGGTGGGAGCATGGATTTGATAACTTTTTGAGGTTTCTTCTAGCTTAATATTCTTTGGTTCCACAAAACTAGCAATGTGGGCAGGGAACACCACCCACCCAGGAAAATCCAGGCAGCTCTGAGCAGTGGGTGTCTGTAAGTGCAGAACTGGACATAAATCAGCATCAGTCAGCTCCAAGACCCACAATCCTTTGCTTTAAAAGTGGACAAGGGCACCTTCGTGGCTCAGTCAGTTGAGAATCCTAGTTTGGCTCAGGTCATGATCTCACAGTTCGTGAGTTCAAGCCCTGTGTCGGGCTCTGTACTGACAGCTCAGAGCCTGGAGTCTGCTTCGGATTCTGTGTCTCCCTCTCCCTCTCCCTCTCCCTCTCCCTCTTCCTCTCCCTCTCCCTCTCCCTCTCTCTCTCTCTCTCTC